>NC_136693.1:15795317-15922817 GCF_947650265.1 Symphodus melops | reverse complement strand
CCAGAGCCAGACGGGCTTGAATCCTTCTGGATTTAGGATGAGAATGTCGGTCCAGTGGCGCTCATTGGAAAATCTGATAGATACACAAAGATTAGTAGATATCCACGCACACATAAACACAGAGAGATGGGGTCTGGTGGGCCCTCAGAGGGCTGATAAGAGTGGGCTTGGGTAATGATGAGGCCCACTCATCGATGCATTGTTCTCCTAAAAGGGGCGGATCTCCCCTGTGTTTGTGGTTATGAAGCAGGGATGCAAGAGCAAGGACAGGGTAATCATTATTGGTTGTGACAGAGGTGGCCTGACAGCTGGGTCCGGTCTTGCTCCACTGCTTGTTGTACAACAGACAGGCTAACATACACACTCAAATGCACACACATACACATGTCTGAGAGCATGTGTGTACCCAAACTGCACAACAAAACAGGTTTATTTGTGGTTGTTAGTTTTTGTTTGGCATACACCAGAGGATATCATCTTCAATACACCTAAAGATATAAAACAGCTTGGTCGAGTGAACAACAGTGAAGAAAAAAAAAAAAACAATAATTGAATCAATTCAAAATGATCATCCTCTCAGGAGCAAGATCCAGCTTAAATGATTTTGAAGAAGTAGTCTATCAACACACTATCCTTTTTTGTATGACATTTTGTGCAAAGGTTACACTCATGGGGTGTCCATTGTCCATTATAATAATCAGATAAGTTCCTGTTGGGGTTTTGAATACCAATAACAAGTTGAATGGAAATAAGCCCTATTGTTTTTGAGATGTCTCATGGGATACTTTTTTTTCAACACTACCAAACAGTGAGAGGTCCAGGTTTGCAGGCATTACTTAGTACAGTCTCATGCGGTTAAAAATGTGATTATTCTGTTAGTCCGATTAAAACTGGACTAAATGCATACGTAATTGCTGTAAATAGCAAAAATTGTATTGTCCTCTGCCTTCGGATATCCTCATAAATTAGGGGGATACCATGCATTCCATTTGTACCAAAATTGAAGCTTGGAGTATGTACAAAAGGTAAAAGGTAGAGCTGTAAAGTCATCCCTGTTTTCACAGTTCAATATACAATCAGTTTACTGTTTGCTAACTTGTTAGCAAGGTCAACCAGAAGAAGCTCCAATATTAGCTATTGTAAAAGGGGTATATCTTCACATACAGCAGGTTGGAGACTTGGACATACTCTTGTCAATAAATTGATTATCACCCATTGCTTGTATACTGGGACAATGATTGTACTCCAATTAAATGGCCTAATGGAGCTATAATAGTGGCTCGACTTAACTGTGCATGTAAGGGCATCCTCTAGAAACCAAAACCAGGAAGATTTTTTTGATGTTAATAAGTATGTGGGCATATGTTGGAGAGACAAACAAAAGAAGGTAAAGTGTACCAATCCATAGACAAACACATACACATACAGTTCTACCATTTCATCTGTCCCCAAACATTTTCTGAAACGACGGGTACCACTATTGGATGCATGAAAAATAGGAATGCAGGCAAAACAGGCACTATTTAAAAAGTGCTGAGCTGGCTAATCTGCAGAGCAACCAGGGATTTGTTTCCATATTTGATGTTAAACATGTGCAGTTTTGTTGTCAATAGTAATATGTGTGTGTTTGATCACTAGTTGGTCCAGCTCATCCACAAGTTAATTAACGTCATTTTCATTCATTGGCCTATTAGTGATAATCATAATGGGCTAGTTATTACAATTTGTGTAGACAGGTGCCAAGGCAACACCTCTATGTTGGCGTACAAACTCAGAACAAAGATGTAATGTGCTCACAGGTAGTCGTTGTCATTTAATGCTTGGAACAAAGTTTAGGTGTGTAAGTCTTTTCAAAGCTATCCTACTTAGGCTTACATGTAAAATCTCCTCTGATCTCAGTCAATTGGCATGCTGAGTCACTCAGTAGACTCAATAATAAAAGCAAGGTTTACACCCATCAACCTCCATATCAAACCATCAAAGGACCTTCTCTTATACCCTAATAATGCCACTCGTGAAAATGGAATGCTAGATAGTGGAATACACGGACACAAATATGTATAAATATGCCATTGAAAATAAAGTATTTTCTTATGATGCCATTCTTAAGGCTGCTCATTTGTCACAGAACAGCATTTCCAGGAAGAATTTTTGCATTTTTCTATCTGCCCTAACAGCTCTTTCTATGCAGTAATTGCTTAACTTTACCACAGAGACATGCTGTTTTTCCTGCATGGGAAGCCAAATCTGTCACAACATTAGAGTTTTCCCAAGGTGACTGAATCCAGTTTGAATCCTAAAAAGAACAAAGCAGAATTTTCTTCTTCACTTGGTAAATAATTAATAAGGTGATGCTAATTGTAAAACCAAAGCAAATTAATTGCTAGTTTTCACATCGGTAAAATCACAATACACATGCTAATATAGACAGCTAACTCAAATATCATTTATTCTCATCTGAGATGTCTTGTTCCTGTTTCTTGTTTGATGTTTATCAATAAAAATGTTTTTTACCATTAAAATTAAGTGCTCATTGGCTAATGACATCATCAAATCCTTTAGAGTGCAACAGAATAATTGATCTTGTCTTCTAATCAATAACTTTATTTTTTTAATAAATGATGAGAAAGGAACTATATTTAAGAGATATAATACACACAATGCACTTTTAAAGGCCAATACATGTGTTAGACCTCCATGAATGTCACAATATCTGAACATGAATAACAGCATTAGTCTAATGTCAGCAAAGTTGATAATGTCTTCTGTCAACTTTTAAATACTAATGATACAAACATATATTTACTTCAAAGCTTTTTAGTGTCCATCTTTGATTATTCAAGGTCATTTGAGCATCATGGAAAGCGTCAGTTTCCTACAGCTATTGACAAGATTTTAAATCCCTCCCTGGCTTCACTCTGCCACCCACCATCCACCCTCCAGCCCCTGCAAAGCCCAGGCCACCACAGATGAGGAGGCTGCGCTCATCCATGTTGGTACAGCTGCCTCTTCTCCAGCCTCAAACCAGCAGCAGCAACAGCTGGATAGACTAAGTCTTTGTCTGGCTCAGTAGGCCAGAAGTGCTGGGAAGCTGATATTTGTCTGTCTGCAGTGTCTGGCTACGCGGCCACCGCTAGGAATCATTGGCTACTACTGGTTTATGATGCTCCGTAGACAAACAATGTTATGCTTTCAGGGATTGGACCAGGTCTTCTGTTTGATAGTCAAGAGTTATTTACACAGTAGTTTGTTTCCAAGTTTCCACTTTGTGAAAGGACCGTGGGTCTCGGCTTATTTGAGGGTTAATATAAATGTCAGAATTAAAATGTGTATTTGTTTTGAAAGTGACTTGTTTTTAATAGGGATAGGGCATGTTGATAAAAGCCAGTATAAAGCACAAGCTGGAGTATAGCAAGAGCGCTAATTTATATCTTATGTTAAATAATCATTACAATTCAAGATCATATATATGTACAAATATACAAAACAGGCAGAAAAAGAAGACTTGATTGCAACATGGCCCCGTCAGTCTAAGCCAAAGAAGGACTTATGGTACAGGAGCATTATTAAACAGATGTGTGTTATAATAATGTAAAATGAACTCCTTTTTTTACAAGATTATAGTTATACTATGAGTGTTTTTATCCCAAGAGTCAAATGAAATAATACAAATATTCATTTGCTTTTTGGACACCAGAGCTATTTCGATAATTTTCAAAATCTTCAAAAAACAATCATCAGTGTTCACAGGAAAATCTCGGAGGCTATGGTGTATCTGTCCCCCCCTCTCTCTCTCTCTCTCTCTCTCTCTCTCCCTCCCTTCCCTCCTGCTGTCACCTCTCACTGAGCCTGGCAGCATCAAGCCAGCTTGCATTTTAATTTGGCCCTGAAGTTACTTATTTCATTATCGATCATCCGTAATGCTGAATCAATGTTCATCTTGTTACGTGGGCCATACCCGTGTAATACAGTGATAGTGGGGCCCAGAGTTACTCATTCCCTTTACAAAGTGACTTTACCGTAAAATCAATGCCTTGTGTTACTGATACATGCGAAACTGCAGCAGATGGAGAGAGAGTCAGTGGGCAGAGAGGAAACACAAAAAGACAACTCACCTTCAATGTTGCATTGTTAAAAGCACTCAAAAAGGAAATATCTACAGGAATTAAAGCCATGATTCCCTAATTAGTGCAATATCATATAAATTATAGGAATGATATTGAATATGGTCACGTCAGATTGTGGAAACTGGACTGTTTGTGTTTGGGCTGTTTGGAATGGCAAATATTCAGTGATAACCATTCCCTGACCCAGCACAAACATATCATGTGGAAAAAAATACTTTTATCCAGGTGCATGGTGTTTAAGTAAACATTTGTACTTAAACAGGGTTTAAGCAACTCTTTGCTCCAACCCTGGGCAGGTTACATGATTCATACTGTGCAAATGCACAGACTGGGAGTACAGCTACCCAAGAATAAGACGATGGTCTGTCATGACCTCCATGGGGAAGTTTTCCAAGGACAATCAAGTTATTTAACATTCATAGGTTTTGTATGGATATCGACATATCAATTGTTGATTTGTGAAAATTATAATGACAAAGACACTTAAGAAAGGTTATAACAGGGAAACAATGCTACAACCTATTAAGTCAATTAATAATAAAAAAGCAGTATTATATTACACTTGTGTATTTCTTTAACGGATGTTAAAGGCCTCTCAAGACCTATAGTAAACATGCATACCCACAAATTGTACAAAAGTTATAATCTGCAGGCTGCTTGGTAACAGTTTGTCAGAGGCTTCTATTTTAAATGGATTTCCCTCTCTACCCATGTGCTCAGCCAGAATGACTCACTGTTTAAATTTAGTAGTAGCCTAGAACCTGAAGTTAACCAGTGAATGTTAAACATTTGCAAGGTAGTGCTTTAATTCATGCTTTGATCCACTGTCATAACCCAGTTTAATAAGTTGCAGTCCATTGACTATTAATTTGTTTCCAAATGGTGTGAGCAGGAGGAAGGCTTCTGAAATACTTTACTTTGCCACTAATGCAAATCAAAGTTAGACTATCTATTTAATATGCATGATTGGTTGGTGTAATGTAATTAAAATTATACCATTTAAATTATCCCAACAGTGAAAAAATTAAACTTTAAATGTATTTTCAAAGTACACTTGCTTCTGCTGCTAAGAACAATTAATTTTAGAAAGTAATTCATTTATTGGATTAAGCCTCACTGTTCCTTAAACACTTCAAGATTTATTGGACCTTTATTTCACCCAAATGGGACATGAGTTTGGAAAGGCATATTTAGAGAGTGAATGTGTTTCACTGTTGGCTTTTTTCTTATGGCCACAAATTTAAGTTTGAATCCGCAGAGACATCGCTTATTAACAACTGCACTTCTGTATTTTTACTACAGTGAAAAAAATGGCTTTGTAATAAAAAAAATCTAATATGATAATAAATTATTTTTTCAACATAGGTTCTGTCATTTCACTATTCTGTTAGAGTTGGCTTCAAATGACAGGTTGCTTTTCATGATTATACTTAAAAAGCTTTAAATCCCTCCACTGCACTATTTCATGTAGAATATACTGCTGCACATTACACTGAAGATGCAAAGGCAACAAACTCTTCTGCTGTTTTGGTGAATGTCCCCAAGACATGCTAAAACAATACAGGAGCTGATTTGTCAACCAAATCAACAAATCTTAAAAGTCTCTCTCACTGTGAATCTCTTTCTTCTTCCCCTCATCACACTTTTCAAACTAGTACAAGCATCCAGGGGTCATTAATTATGTTTTCTATTCAATCCCTCATTCGTCTCTGTAATTAAACGATGTTGATCAGTAAGGACTCTTTTAAATTGATTCCACGTGTGATAAGAGACGTGTTAGGGGTTTTTTTTATTTCTTTTTTCTGACACCGGGGCTTTAAAGATCAAAATATGTAATTTGAAGTGCCTCTGTTTGAAGCCTTTGATCCTGCGTGTTTTGCACAGCCTCGGTTCATCATTTGCGACGTGTCACTGGTGCCCTGTGTATTGCATAAGGAACTACTGTTGAGCGATAGGCCGTGTATGTTTGCTTATGAGAATGTGAAATTGTGTCATCTGCATAATTACCGTCAAAGAGCTCTCGACTAAAAAGCCCTCAAGTTACTCGTGTATGATTGCCCTCTTTCACAAATTAAGCTGCATGCATCCACATTAGCAGAAAAAAAGCCGAATAAAATGTAAAAGTGGAAATAAGAAGCTGGGATTTGAATTGTATTGATAGAGCCTTAAAATAATTGCAGACTATTGAGATGTGAGGCAAAAATACAGTAATTTTGTTAAATACACAGTTCAGCTTTTATTTGTTTGTGTTAAAATGTGTCGTTTTTCCATGGTGTGTTCGTAGCCAAGGTGGTGTGTGTGTGTGTGTGTGTGTGTGTGTGTGTGTCTGTGCGTGCGTGCGTGCGTGCGTGCGTGTATATACGGAAGTCAAGCAGAGGTTAGTTTACTGTTTACTGAGACTCTCTTTGGGAGAGAGCGAGGGGAGCGCCGTCTTAATGTTTTTATGGCCACGCCAGTTTCCCGGGTCGGTGTGAAAGTGTTAAGTTAGTGCGTGGCGCGTTTGATTGGAGGCAATAAATCAGACGCAGACCTTGGCGTGGGTGGAGTGAGGGGGTGGGGGTGTCCGAGCGACAGGGCCCCGGAGATGAGACACGTGTCCATCCGGTCTCGGAGCGCTGCTTAGCGGACACCGGCAGGCAAACACCCCGCAGGACTCGCAGATTTATACTCTGACTTCTAACGTTTATCACAGCCCGGCCACGTTGTCTGTCTCTCCCTCTTCTCCTTTTATTCTCTCTTGTTCTTCTATATTGTTATTTAAGTGTTCTTTTCTTTACCTTCTTTACTATTCTTTATGCTGCTGTGTATCTTACAGTCAAATCCTACACTTATCTTTAACCACCCTTCACATCACTGTCTGGACCCCCTCAATTTGCGCGTCAATCATGTGATTGTATATGCGCGCGTGCGTGTGTGTTCTCGCGCGCGCGCGTGTATGCGTGCGTGTGTGTGATCGTGCTATTGACTGCTATGTAGTGATTACCATTCCGGTCGGATGGCACCAGCAAGCCGCTGTAATTAATAACCTCATAATCCGGGTTGGGGTGGATGTCGACGCAGAACACACACAGATCCAGGACAGTTTTACAGAAACAAGGCGTCTCCGTATGGGTAGCTTCATATGAGAAATTATAGCTGCTATTATCCCTCCCAGACAATGATAACTATCTGCTTCCAAAGAAGATTAAAGGTTTATACAAGTTCGGGATTCTGGGAAACGCAGATCGCATTATCAAAACTTAACTGAGTTTGATGGGATTTTATCACGCTGTCCATAATACATAAAGATTATTCCATATTCAAATAAAGTGCATGTAATAATAATTCTACCTCTGCGGTTGTTTTGCAAACGATTAACAAAACAGATGCTGGTACAAAATGGGGTTGAAATGCGATTATCACTGTCCCATACACACTTTGATATTGGTTCTTGGAATTTCAATTCTGACTCACTTGTTTTGTTTTAATCTGTATTATTTACAAGAAACATCGGTTGTATCAATCAAATTTGTCAAATTGATTTCTTAAAGTGCAGTCTGCCGGATGATCGCTTTGTTTTGAGTGGATTAAGAGCCGTTATTTAAAACCATTTATTTGTTGACTTAAGCTTCACCTCGAGCGAGCTGTTTATTTTTGCATTACATATTATTGATGCTGCTTTATTTTTAATTGTTATTCATAATATCAGTAATTAAATCCGGTCGTTTAAAAAAAAAAGAAAACTATTGATTTTGTCTGTTCTTTACACCTATTTTTATTTGTTTATCCTGTGTATTGAAATCCGGATTTTTCTCTGGAATATACATCTTCCCAGCCCAATCCACTGAAATGTTTATTACTATACGATTGTTTGGTGTTTTACACTTAGTCTTCATTAACAGTGTAATGCGCCTATCAGCTCGCTCTTTGATGTCAAGGGGCTACATGCGACCTGTTTGATGTCTTAAATTAATGAATGAATGAGTCCGATTCTTCCCTGCACTCAAGAGCCCAAGACACCCCAGAGCCGGTGTGAGAAAACACAGTTTTGAGCCAGGGATGAAGCGATAAATAAAAGGTGTGTGTAACCTGTGATCACTGGTCATTACAAGGCAGCACAACGGCGGTACAAACACATTATTATTAATAATTCCCTCTTTCTTTGTGATCCATATGTTTATAAACAAACGATTTTTTTAACCGTAGGATACGTTTCAACTCACAAAAAAAATGTGAGAAAACACTTTTCTTTAAATAAAAAAAAGACAAAAAAAACGGTCTAAAGTGGCCTTAAACTTCATCTTTATTTATCGATTGATTTTTTTTTATTTTTTTTTTAATTTTTGAGAAATGTCGTCTTGTAGTTTCCAAGTTGACTTATTCAAAGAAAAGTTTCCTCTGTATTTGTGTGTAAAAGGGAAACTGCAGACAAAAAAGGAAGTTAATCAGTCACTGACACCGAATTGCTCGCTGCTGTGCAAATGGCCAAAATTGTGAATTAACACGAAAAGATGTAGTAGGACAGACGCGGAGCAATAACAAATGGAATACATTGGCCAGCCATAAAATGAGATTTGAAATCCTATTCAAATAAGAGCTCGCGACGTCAAGGCACTTATCCGAGAAAGAGAGAGAGAGAGAGAGAGAGAGAGAGAGAGAGAGAGTATGTGGTTGTGTGTGTGTGTGTGTGTGTGTGTGTGTGTGTGTGTGTGTGTGTGTGTGTTAGTGAGAGAGAGAGAAAGAGGGAGGGAGGTAGAGAGAGGCTGTTTGGTGTGTGGTGTATATGAGAGGGGTGAGATTTGAGAAATAGGAGGGGCTTCTAAACGACTAGAAATGTCAATCTGAGCAAGGGAGTCCCAATAATCTAAAGCAATCTGTAAGGACCTGACCTTAGTCCATCCAGATCAATAGGGAAGTGAGGGTGGAAAGAAGAAGACAGAGGAAGAAATAAGGGGCGCAACCGGATCGTTTACACTGGCTGTTCCCGAGGAAATATAGACTTCCCTTGCTTGCACCTTTTGTTGCTCACATGCTCACACTGTAAAAGTGGATATCGAGGCAATTCCCTTGCTTTGTGTGATCGCAGCAGACTTTTTCCCTCCCTTTTCCTACCACCATGTCTTTCCCGCAGCTGGGATATCAGTACATCCGACCGATATACCCGCCGGAGCGCCAGGGGATCGCCAGCAATGCCCGGTCCGGGACAGAGCTCAGTCCGTCCGGCGCGCTCTCCAACGTCCTCTCAACCATGTATGGATCTCCGTTCGCCGCAGCAGCGCAGGGCTATGGAGCGTTTCTGCCCTACTCGAACGAAATATCAATTTTCAATCAATTGGTGAGTCTCTCAGCTTTCTCTCAACTAGTCATTACATTTTAGGTGACACTTTAAACAAAACAAAACCAAAAGAAAAAGTAAACAAGCCTTTAGCAGCACTTTTTGTAGTCTGAACTTTTAGAGTGCCGCTGTAAACTTCGCTTCTGAATCTTTGGAGAAATCTGGTTAAAAGTAGTTACAAAGTTACACATTCACAAGTTGTGCTTTAGGTCAATTGTTGCATCATAATGTCCTGAAGAGTTAATATTACGATGCAAAGTGTTGTGGGTGGTGCACATGTAAAGGTGTGGAATATGCAAAGTAAATAAAAGTCAAGTCTTGTCCGAACAAGTGTTTCATTTTAAATAGATTGGGACTCTTTTTTTCTTCTTTCTTTTATTTGTGAAACTTGTACTTCAAAATTATTGTTATTCTGTAGTTTAGAAAATATAACAAGTGTTTAGTTGTTTTTTTATAGTTTAATATTTCGGCACTTCGTTGTTCTCTAATTAGCGTAGGCCTACTATTTCATCATTTGGGAGAAAATGTATCAGTCATAAAGAGCAATTCATGATAAAGTATCGTGTTGCATTATAATTAAAGTCTAATGAATCTCTCTGATTCTCTGTTTCAGGGTGCTCAGTATGAACTAAAAGACAGTCCCGGGGTCCAGCACCCAGGGTTTGCCCATCATCACCCCGCTTTTTACCCATATGGCCAGTATCAGTTTGGTGACCCGTCCAGACCCAAAAACGCCACCCGGGAGAGCACCAGCACCCTGAAGGCCTGGCTTAGCGAGCACCGTAAGAACCCATACCCCACCAAGGGAGAGAAGATCATGCTGGCCATCATCACAAAAATGACCCTCACCCAGGTGTCCACTTGGTTCGCCAATGCCAGGAGGAGGCTAAAGAAGGAGAACAAGATGACCTGGGCACCACGGAACCGGACAGACGAAGAGGGGAATGTTTATACGAGCGATCACGAGGGGGAGGAGGGCGACAAGCGGGAGGACGAGGAGGAGATCGACCTGGAGAACATCGACACGGAGAATATTGAGAACAAGGACGACTTGGATGACCAAGACGACCTGCATTCAGATCTTAAACTAGACGGGAGGAGTGACTCTGAGATTTCTGATGGCTATGAGGATTTACAAGGGCCTGAACAGAGGTTTCTAAAAGCGGTGGCAAAGGAGGGCAAGGACGTGGAGAGAGCAGGAGAGCACTTCCATAGCCACCACCACCATCATCATCTTCATCACGCGTCTTTGGACACCAAAGCGTCACAACCAAATGGGGAACCCCTCAAACTGAACCCCGTGTCCGTAAACTCACCCCCGTCAGAAAACAACCCTGCCCCGGCCCAGAAGCCAAAGATCTGGTCTTTGGCAGAGACAGCCACTGCCCCTGACAATCCGCGGAAATCGCCACAAATGAACGGCAGCAACTCCGCAGGGCCGACCGCGCAGACCATAATCGCCCCTCACAGACTAATCTCTTCTTGTCCTGTTGGGAAAATCCAGAACTGGACGAACCGAGCATTCTCGGCACACCAGCTGGCTTTACTAAACTCAAACCATTATCTTGGACTGGCAAACCAGGCCTCTGCAGCCGGCCTGGCCCTCTACAGCAGCAGGCAAACGGAGGACAAGAGTCATAGTTCAGAGACTGCAGTCACAGGTACATGTCCCCGACACTGAGACGCGCATGTATAAATAACTACAGAAACAAAGACACTATAGCCCATTGCCTGTCATTAACTCCTCTATTTGTAGACCCCCTTTTGCCTTTTTTTCCTGTCAAAACATTGTTTTTGTTTTTTAGGCCACTCAGATGAACTGTTAAAATAATAGAGCTTGTGTGTGTGTGATGTTTGCGTGTGTGTGAAACTGCGTAGATAAAGGTCCGAGATTATAGTTCAAAACCTCACCAGAAAGAATTTAAGAATATAAAGTCTTATGTTGAGTTGGGTGAAAACTGTTCTTAATATTTGTGGCCCTTCCGTATTTTATTGTCATATGATATTAAGGCCCATATGCTTGGGTTCAATGGTTTACAAAAAATCCCTAAACAAATTAAATCGTCACATTTTTAACCACTGAAAGCCAGGATGAGCTCTGATGATAATTATTGCGTTTTAATTTTCTGTTTTCATTTCCATCGCCACACTTTCAGAGAAAGATCTAGTGCCTTTGGATGCAGAAACAAAGTTGTTAAAAACAGCTTTCCACCCAGTTCAAAGACAGTGAGGCTGTCAATTAGTGACATCTGGGATTTTTTTCTTTTTGATGCGATATCACATTTTTCTTTTCCAAACGCCACATTTACCCAAATTAGCTTTTATTGTCAGATTTGTTTTATCATTGTGCGTGTGTGAGCGCTTGTGTTTTTTTCCGTCAAGGCCTATGTTACACTTACTTGTTTGGTCATGCAAATGAGCTCAATGCAAATTCACTACAGACTCGTTTTTGAAAGGCAATTGTCACTTTTATATCACTTTGTGTTTTAGCTCTTCATGAGGCTATTATTAGTGTTTATTTTTTCGTTTATTTGAGGTCTCTTTTTTCATTTACCCCTGATTATTTCAGGCCTAAGAACCATCTAAAAGCAACATTGTTCTCTTGGTCCTCTGCTCTTAATAACCTTCCACCCATCCTCTTTTTTCCTTTATTTTAATTTGAATATGGAATGTAAAATAAGAATAATACATCTCTGTATACTTACATTGTAAGCATGTCCTGTGTAAAAATGCTAATGTAATAATGTATGAACCTGTAGTCTGTGAGTTTTCCTTTTTTTTTTTTTTTTGTAAGTTCTGTGAGGATTTGATGTTCAAATGTTTTTGTATATAAAGTTAAGAATATGTACATACTTGTGAACCAAATTGTACAAGAAAGTCTATATTTTGGCTAATAAATGAACTGCTGCAACTTTAAGAAATGGTTGGTTTTCTGGCCGAGGTGTTTTGACAGCTGCTTTTGATGGTGGCTGTTATTGTGCATTGCTGCTTGAATTGCAATGCTGTGGTGCGCTGTGTGTACGTGTGTGTGCGTGTGTTTGTGTGTGTTGGTGGACAGCCTGAGGCACAGACTTCATCCTCCGTGGCCGTGATAAGTAAATATTCGAGAGGGATTTATCACACTTTTGTAGTGAAGGGACTTAAGGCTAATTAGCCAGTATTGCGGCATACATTTGGATATTAATGTTGTGGGATTATCCGTATAGAGGCGCACTGGTCGTGTTAAAATGAATAATTCTTTCATTAATTTTCCTCTGAAAATCTACGCTCTATAAAGAGACTTTAGGTAATAAATGGCTGGAAGATTATCGTTGTTAAAAGTGGTTCAGCTGATCCTAAAGATGGATTTTGGCTTTGCTGCTAAACTCCCAGATCTCATCATGCTCGATTTGTAATGCCTCCGCACTCCGCACACATACATTTTCCTCAACTAGCCCTGCTCTGTTGTATAATTGTAATATATCGCCGCTGAATCTCTAATAATAACATCATTTATTTTGTTTGCCCGTGATGTGATCATTTGCATGTGTGAGAGCTTATCAGAGGAAGTTTATGTAAACTTAGTGTTGGAGCTCCCTCTACAGTCACTAACAGTCAGCCATGTTCACAGAAACACATTCTGCTTATGCTGTCTTCTTCCTTTTTTATTTACCCCATTCATTATTTATCTATCAGTTGTGAAATTAAATTCGATAGTAAATATTTTTAATTGCAAGTTTAACCCAAAATAATTTAAAATGTATTTTAAAACCTTTTAAATATGATTGGAATAATGTGAACTATAGACCGTGTGTGAATCACAAGGCTTGTTTTTGATGCTTCCAAAAGCAAGCGTCAATTTAGAGCATTGATTTTAATTTGTACGCACATGTTTCAGAATTATTCAGAGTAAACATAAAAACAAAAGGGCATGCCAAAGTGTCAAGGTACAAACCTATAGGCATGAGTTTAACGTTGCAAACATTGAAAATAACGCACACTTGGCTATACAAGGTAACAATTCTCATGGATACATAGTTTTTGTTAAAACTTCGTTAGTAGTGTAAGTATAAAAACTATGTATGGCTGCCATGCTTTTCCGCTTGGCCTAGATTACAGGACTCATCATGCAATTTTTAAAAAGGAGTAAATGACACAAGATAAATGTAGGCGACAAAAAAAGTACAAAAAAATATGTAAAGATTGAAATCCGTCAACATTTCTATTATTTAACTTTCACCGCGATTATCAAACAATCGTCAGCCTTTTAAAGACTCATCTGAGACATGTAATGCAGATTATTGTATTAAATCATATTCTTGGACAGCAGAAAAAAAACGATGTTGGAAACATTAAAGCAATGGGAGACAAAGTTTGACTTTACAAATGATCCACCTAAAGATGAAATAGATCCCTTTTCATAGACACTGTTTTGTTTAACTCTATTCTAAAACAATTTATTTTATTCATAGTTTAAAACTCAAACTGTTTTAATTTAGTCGACATAATTTATTTTTAAATCACGCATCACATCATGTGTCACACATTCCTCGACTCAACGAGGATAATATCTTTGAACGTCTGTCATAATGTAAAGCACAGATTCTCTGGAGCCGTATCCACTCCAGATTTAGGATTTGATTTAAACAAACACCAAATCAGCCGAGCGAAGCACTGCGGACTCTTTTGCAGCTCCTTTCGCCATGTCGCCTTCCTGTCTAATCAATTACCGTCCTTCAGAGCCTTTTCTATCCGCGCGATGCATATTCATAAACCAGCTGATTGATGTAATAGTTTTTTCTTCTTGTCTCTGCAATTTCTTTCACTATTCTGGTTCAGAGGAAGCAACATTAAATGACCAGGATAAAAATGACATTCATGATTTACATACACTAAACTAGGAGTATGTATAACAACTTTTGAATTAAACCAATTAATTGAACAGATACTTATAAGTCTATTTTGTTATCATACGTTAAACAGTATCAGCATGATGCCCCTTAATTCTCATGAAATGTATACTATATTGATATAATGAATTAGGTCAGCTTCAAATATATATGCTAAATTGAATGTGGTTTGTGAGTTAAGCAAGCTGCATGTTAACACACTGAACCTTATCATATACTGTACAAGGAGGTTTTATTTCCTCACTGTTCACAGGATGTTTGCTCCTGTGGGGCCTTGAACAAGCCACCTCTTGATCATGAGGATTGAATTGAAATGCTACTGAAGGGCCAGTGATCGTACGTGCAGCTCAGGGCCTCTCCTCTGATCAGTGCATGAAATTAGGGATTACAAAGCCTCGGCAGAAACAAAGTAATCATGCCTGCTTATGTCGCCATACGTGTCCAACCTGCTCCCGGTTACAAAGAGCAAATGGAATGCATTACTAACATTTAGCTCTGAGCTACACAGGGACCATTTCCAGTGGGGCATGGTGTGTCACTCGTTTCCCTGCACGTTAAGTGGATGTTCTCCTGGCTAATGAGCAATAATCAACATTGACTCCTCTTCTTATTTCTGAGGTCCATGCTGTGTTAAATACTGTGAGTCTCTGGGGGCACACTGTGCCACTGAAGTAGCCTACTAAACTGTCAAAAAAAGAACAGAAGTTTATTTAATACAAGACAGAGTGAGAAAAGACGTTAAGATCAAAATCAAAATAATCAGCGCACACTTGCTATGGACTTTGAAAATAATTAAATTGGGCATCATACAATTTGCAGGTCCAGATATCCAACGTTATAAAGCAATACAATCAGAATAATACTCCTTTTGTAAATGTTTAGTGAATAAGGAATGGTTCTGCAATATTAGTGCATAAAATGGACTTATTTTCCAATCTTATCACATTGTTGTCCTGAGCACTTCCATCTACTCTTCTTTTTTTATTTTCAATAATCAATGATCTGATTGCATATACAGCTACACTAGTGGAAAAGTAATGTACCATTAACAGCCATTTAGAAGGGGAAAAATCTGAGAAAGATGGAATCATTAAAATGAAATCTAATCCGTCTTTCGAGGCCTTCATTGATCTCATAGAAAGTGGACTGCAGTACCAGGCAGCTGAAAGGGCCCGGCCAATGGAGTCATCAGAGTATCACGTGTGAATGGGGAGAAACCGTGGAGTAAATAAACACTAGAGCGGCCCATTGGAGAGGGCCAGAGGTGTCTTCTGAAAGAGGAGGCCGCTGCAAATAAAGGGGGTCACTCTTGTGTTCACCCCTTCTGTCTTATGAGCCCCAGCACCAGTGCCACCTCCTTCTCCTCCTTCTTCTCTCACCACCAGGCTGGAGCGCTGTGACACACCCCCTCCTGCCACAGAGACAGACAAATGTCATCTCCTTTGTGGACCTAGTCAGGCTTAGAAGCGGCCCACTGTCTTTGTGCGGTGGGTTAATCCTTTTATGAGCCACTGTCAACCGCGCCCCCACCCAGTGCTCTGCCTGGGCCGGGAAAAAGGGGGTTGCCCTTTCTTCAAGCAACTCCTCGGCCTGAGTGTGTTAGCTGACCGCAGGAGGAACTGCTCTCAGGAACACATGTTTCACACACCACATACTTTCATGCACAGGCTTACAGGCCGCCGCGCTCCACGGCAACTTGTTACAGTAGCACTCCTGAGCTGAAAGAAGAGAAGGTGGAAAGCTTGATTTTACCTCGTTGCCAAAGATATGCGACTTCTGTGTCTCCTGCATGTTTTATGGCACATTCATTATTGAGAATGTGAGTGAAAGTGCACCAGCAACATGTTAAAGAATAGCCAGGGAGCAGGGTGAGAGGGGTTGTTGTGTTTCCCTGCTCTGAGCAAAAGGACAAAAGGCCCAGAAGGAGTGGCATTCTCTGGGGCCGAAGCAGGAGAGAGGGAGGGCACTGATTTCATGCCTTTTGTTGACGGAGGTTAGGGAGAGGAATTCTTTCACTGAATCCGAAAGGCAACAAGTGGGGTAGGGGGCGACAGGCTGACGGGCCAGAGGGAGAGGCGTATAGGCTTTTGCCGTTCAGCCAGCTGAAAGATTGTGCTTTTCTCAGCCCCCTTCAGATCTTCAGACAGGCCCGAGTTACAGGGCAATTATGGAAATGCAGCTTTGAAGCCGAGCATAGCCTCCTTTCAGTTCTTCCTCAGGACAAAGCAAGGCCAATACAGGCTTTTCAGGCACCCTGCTCTATAAAACATGCCTCAGTCCCAATATGTTCGGAACTTCTCTTCTCTTTCTTTAACACTTTTGTAGTTAGTATTGAAATTTTTAAATACGCTTTTGAATGAATGTAAAATAATTATTGCAACATTTTCTCATGCTTCCAGGGAAAAGCCGCAGTCCCTTTACTGTGTCAATTTGCCTGTAGAGCTTTTTCCAAGGAGATGAGCACAGGGGTGGGTTTATACAAAAAATGCCTGTCCTTATAGCTGCTTCCAACAGCTGTGCACTTTTACCAGCCTGATGTCTCCTCTCACACGTCACTAACAGAGGCCCAGAAAACCAGCAGCCCTATGCTTTCTCAGCTTTGTACATTAGTCAGCGGTGTAGCACAGAATTTCGCCACCTCGTGTGAACTAATAAGACACATTTTCTCTGTCTTTTGAGAGGATCGCAGGAGAGTGATGTCTCTACATCACTCGACACTGCAGAGGCCTTGTACAACAGTGCCTTCACACTTGAAGCATATCTGACAAATGCCAATAGTCAGGCTTTCACTCATCACTGTTAATGAGAGGACATATTTTGGACATTTCCAATGTTTGTACAGACCTCATACATTATGAAGGCCGTTTTATTCACAGGACCGGGAGGAGAGAACAAGGGAGGTATAGAAGTGGGGTTGCATTCACGACTCCTCAGGATTGGCTGACTGGTGAAGGGAACTTAATAAATTCTTCCTCCTTGGAACACTGTCAAACAAGTCCTTTCTTACATCTCCCATGAATACATTAGCAGCCGGCTTGATTGATTAGAGACCCTCACGAGAGGGTGAACCGATGAACCGACTCCCCTGGTGTGATTAATAGACTTTATTAAGAGAGTCCTCTCCTTTTAATAATGGTAATGTATAAGGAGGCTTGGGGGGGGGGGGGGGGGGGTGCACAGGAAGTCTGACTATGATCACTAGTGCCGTCTCTTTCTTTGATCCACATCCGTTTTAGTATGAGTTCATTTTCACAACCTCCAACTGGCTGTGTTCATCACCTCTCTATCAGTACCACACACCACCTATATGAGCTTCCCTATATTCTGTTTGCATTTTAGTGACTGCATGGTGCCAATATGAAACTTTATATAGTCTCTCTTGAGTAATATGAGGAGCTGGATTGATTTGGATTCCTACGATTTCACAGTGAAATGAAATTGACTTAGTACCCATAACACATTTTTAATAGAGCAAAGATCAGAGAGGAAGTAATGACTGAGCTTGTCTGGAGAAGTGTATGCATCTATTCTTCTGAAAGCATGTTTGACTCTGACTGTTTTTAAAAAAAAAAAAATTGTGTGCATGTGTTGTGCGATATGGCAACTCTCCTTATCCAGCCTCTATTATTTTTGGAACTCGGCTTCTTAATGTCTTACTACTAATTATAAGTTTCATCAAGTGCACAGAGCTTGCACCAGTCAGGCGATGGTCATGTATTGTGCACTGATACAAACGTCTTTACCTCCTCCCATTCACCTACAAGCATTTCTCCTGAATATTTCCTTCTGGGTTGGGTTGTCACATTGGTTCACCCTGGCAAGGAAATATTATGAGGCTGGTTTGAAAAATTCCAGGTAAAGCCAGGCGGAAAGTACGGCCATTTTAAACATGCAGCTCACCCCAGAATCTTAGAAATTGTGAAAGCACTGAATAACCAGTCTCAAATCACTATGTAGGCTACTATTCAACTTCTAATGCTCGGTAACTAGCAAAAGAATAAATAAAGAAATTAGCATTACAATATTGTTCTGATTTTAAATGGTTGAACTTTAGTAAAAATGTCAAATATGCAAAACTTTTAAGGAATTACACATTCCTGCGTTCAAAATGTTTAGGTACAAAGCAAGCGGAAGTATGTGTATCAAAACAGCTAGCAGGCTAAACATTGTTCTTGAGAGCTAGCATGATGATAGGCAGGGGGTAAACCATGTTCAGGAAATTGTTTAGCAACCCAGAGCTGTGCTTGCTTATCAGCACCACACATGAACAACAGAGACCTTAACAGCACCGGACACAGCAGCTCCAACTTATCGTCATGCTGTATTTTGCAACACCTACAAGTGATTTATTCAAACACGGATACCACAGATAGGGCTATTCACGTCCCCGTGCATTACTGCATGACCCAGACAGGTTGTGTTTGCTTTGCTGCTACAAACCAGACACACACATACACAGCCATATATGACATCACCAGACAAGCCAGGCATTGCTCAGTGCTGCTGTAAACCTGAGAGAAGGGTCGATAACAGCAGGTGAGAGGGCTTCACTGTGTAATGATGATGCTTACTAGAGTCTAAGTTGTAAACCCAGCTATTGATTCTTCTCAGCTCAGCCAATAGTCTATACAATCCTCCATGCCAGAATATCTGCAGTCATGTGTCTGCATAGAATCCAATATCCGCCCCTAATAATGAACACTGACAAGTAGCTCAACCTTTTATTTTTGTTTTTGATTCAACCAAGTTATTCCCACTGAGAGCGCAGATCTTGTTTCCATGGAAGACCTGGCCAAGACCACAGCAGTGCCCTTGGCTACAGTAATGTACAGTAAATGTTATGAAAATAAAAGGTTTTATATAAGAAACCAGAAAACATGTTATAGAATCAGAATAAAATAGGAAAGTCACCATTCTAAAGCAGTAAATAAGTGTCTATACAAAATAAGGGATTTCCCAGGCTATAATGGGTGAGACTGGGTGACATGCTTCCTCGTATGTTCACTGGGAGTTTTAACGTGTATATGCTTAAACCAGGAGAAAAGGAGGCAGAGAATGTACTCCATTCTTCTCAACTTTTCTTTGTGCTTAGATAAACTTGTTGTCAGGCACATTGTCGGCCACTTCAGCGTGTCACCTCACAGCCAGATAATGGCATTGCCATGCAAATGAGAGATGGTGAGAGCCATACCACCGATGTGTGTGTTAGTGTATGTGTGTGCATTCACGCGTGCATCTGTTTTGTTAGTGTTTATTAGAGAAAGAAAGGGTGGGCGACAGAGTGATTCAGCTGTGGCATGAGGATAGATGGGTGCCTTGTCTATAATAAGGAAACTAAATGCATGCCGGAGGAGGATTGTTTAGCCAAATTTTATTCTCAGTCAGTTCCTCTCTCTCTCATCTACTCATGGGAAATCTTCCTCCTTCAGTCAGGACTTTTTCTACACTAATTTATGCCTTAAGATATAACGGAAAAAATAAGGATGACAGTCTGTCAAAACCGGAATCACCGTTATTATCAAGTCGGTGTGCCATAGTACAAAAGTCTGTTCTGATGGAACTGGAAGATTTCATATTACAGAGTCAATCAAGACAAATGCTTGTTTCTGTGCAGAAGAGGAATGTTCAGTTATTTGTACTTTACCTGAATATTTGTTCCTCAAACAAGTTCTTCTTTTTTTACCTCCTATATTTCAAGACTGTTCTTTTTTACTTCTTTCTTATTTTATTTCCCAAACCGGGACGTTAACTTAGAGATGCATTTGAAATTATTGATTATTTTAATTTAACATCATTCTGTACTGCCTTATAGACATCAAGTCTGACTGCAGCCTAAAATATTTTGCATGAAGAAAACAACAGCAATATATAAAGAATTGAAATTAATTGAAAAGTTTCCCAAATATAATGTGAGGTTCCGCTAGCCAAACAGGATTTCATTTACAATGTAGAGGGACAAAATATGCTGTGGCCCCATTACAATATCTTTAATAATAATAACTATTTTTAACAAAACAAATAATAACAGTGGGTCATTTTCTCCTAAAGAGAAAGTCTGTGATGTGTTCAAGAAGAAATAATTATTGGGATCTTGAGTTGATTGTTACTTATTAAAGGGCCTCCACAAGCAATCTTTCCTCCCTCCAACTAAGACTTCATTTAGATAGACATCACACAGTAAAACTGTCTCCCACTCTTTTGTCAGAGACAGGACGGGATGTAGGAAGAGTTTTTTTTGTCAAACACAGGGCAGGAAAGTGTCTGAACAAGCCAAGTAATCAGTCTGAATGCTCCCTGCCATCTCCAGCTGTGTAGGCTCTCTAGGTTTTGTCCCTTCGTGGCGACTGGGCACAATGAAGTGGCGCTCTCACAAACATAGAAGGGTGGGCACAGTGTCAAAAGGGCCAGTCAGCCCGCCTCCTTTCTGTTGTCATGCTAAGACAGCAGCGCTCACTGGAACTGTACCCCTATTCACAAATCAAGCTCGAACCCATACTCAGAGACAAACATTGCAGGCGCGCTCAGTTTCTCTTTACTAAAGTCTGGGCTTCCCCTCAAAGACAAAACCCTGTAAATCTGTGAATATGCTCCGTTAGCTGTTGCAGTGTAGACCTCCAGCTCCTGTGGGCCTCATCACTGAGAAGCACCATCTTAATCTGTAAAAGACCATGAGAACAGGCATGTCTAATGTCATTTTACAGGTAGATAGAGCAGGAGATTGGGGAGTAATTGGAAGTAATAACAGATAGCGCTGTTTCAATCCCACAGGACCTCACCCCTTAAATTCCCAGAGGACTTCTCGATATATTTGCTGTCGTTCTGGAGAAATATAGAGCAGATGAACTGTGACCTTTGTTCCACTTCCCTGAAGGTCACCTGTCCATTTTACATACACAGATGAGGTCCTCTTTTCCGGAAATGATAAGACAAACAGCGGAGAAGAGGTAAGGTCAGCAAGTTAAACCAACAGCTAGAATGACAGTTAATTGGCCGGAGGGTAGTGTAACTGTCATCCATTTCCCCTGGGCTGACTTGGGAAGCCCTCCCCCCTCCATGGCTGCTTCAGCTTGCTCTCAGGAGACCTCCACTCGGCACGAAAACACTCACTTATCAGCTGTCTCCCACAGGTTCAACCAGTGGACATCAACAAAATGATTATATTGCCTCCGATTTGATTATTACTTCATCATTATTGTTTACATTGTGGTAATGCACAATAAAGACTGTGACAAGTGAGGAGATGAAATGTCAAACTGAATTACAGGCATATGCAGAAAGCTGGCCGCAAATCAGCTGGCAGAGCTAAAAGGTCCTTCTTGCTAATTGCTCATATCCGACCAGCAGTGAGAGGCGTCCAGCCACTGTGCAAGAGGCCGGCTGACTGAAAGCAGACAGATAAGACTGTGTGTGCGGATGATTCGACCCATGCTCTAATGACTTGTTTAGTCCTGTGTGTCAGAAGCAGTGACACATGGAGGGTGGCATGGAAGCTCTTCGTGCAAATATGGGTAGAAAAGGGGAAAGAAATAACTCCCCGCACAGCACTTAAGGTAAGAGTGTGTCCATGCGTGTGTTTGCAGGGGGAGACCACATGCATGTATAAGGAGAAGTGATGGTTTTAGCGGAATCTGTCTTCCTGATTTCGCAGGCCCAGTTTCTGGAGTGTGAAAGGCTAAAGAGAGAGAGAGAGAGAGAGAGAGAGAGAGTGTGCATGTGCGTGTGGGAGATAATAGGCCTTTCTCCACGCCACTCAGTTCTCCACTGGCACACAGCTGGCATACAGCTGGCTGTCCAACTAAACTGTCCCAGCCCCTTTTTTTCCCCTTCTGCTACCTCCTCCTCCTCCATACAGAATGTCAGACATGCAGGGTAAGGGAATACTGGGGGAAGAGGGTTAAGACAGAAAAAAAACATTAGTGTTAATGGGGAGTAGGAAAGAGGAAGTTATGATGGGGCCCTGCAACCCCAAGATCCATCTGGGGCATGGCAGGAGGGGATCCGTCAGTGACAGACAGGTGTTCCTCTGCAGCCAGACTAATCCCTGCCCAGCCCCTCTGCTCGGAGGCCTTCAGGGACCGACTTCATGCCTCCACTGCTTCCTTGATTTAGCAGCTACTCATTCTGACTCTACTCTGAGTCACTTTAACTGAACAAATAAATGACGACACAGCGAATATAGGACTATATATTAAGATCTCATACACCATCCCTTTTTATGGAGCTATCTTAATGCAAATCATTGTATTTCATTTTTAGGAAATTTTGAGAAGAAACTGAGTCAACAACTGACCCAGTAGGCCTATGTGTGCAACTTCTTCACTTATTTATGTATTGACTTTTGTATACAGGTTTTCAAAATATTGCAACACAGATTTAACACTGAAACCCGAGATGACTTGTGCTCCCATATTTCCAATGATATCATCAGAGATGACAGCTGACACAGCAGGCTAGACTCATCAAGATCACAACAGGTGATTACATCTCAAAAGGAGGCAACTATCATGTATCTGCCCCTGTCAAAGAAATGATTCATTCCAGTTTTGCGTCTAAACCTGCATCCCCACATTGGAAAACCACACAGGGAACATGACAGACAGATACTTTATTGACTGTGGCATATGTTCATATTGTCATGTTAGTCAGATACACCTATATCACTTCAGCATTTCTAGAAGGAAGACTGTCAACGTTGTGTACCCATGCTTGTGCATGAACTGTACCGTGCCGAAGCACACTTCTTTCAAGGAAGCATACCATGCTTACAGTAAGTACAGGTTGGGGCGCTCACATTAGTCAAACGAACTGGACTTTTGAGGAGAAGCGCGTTTAGACACAGTATGGATTGCCTAGTGTGAATACGCCATAAGATATTAAGTATAGGACATTCGTGAGAAATAGTGCCATGTACTTCCCTTTATAAACTTTAGAGGTTTCAGAGATATGTTTAAAATACAAGTTCTTTCTGCTATTCTCAAGGACTGCAACAACTAAAAATTACAGTTACAGACATATGGATGATATCAAGGTTAAAGAGGGGTTAACAGAGCCATCAGGAAATCTGCCAATGGCTTATTAAGGTTGGTGATTTATACTTTACCAGCCACTGGCAGGTAACAGGCCATCACTTCAAAGGTCTGAGTATAGGTGTTGGTGATTAAAAATCCAGATAGCGAAAACATTTAACACGCCAAATTGTCCTCATATTATATTCAGGAAAGTAGAAAATATAGCAGAATAAACTTTTGACCAAAAATAATGTTCTGTATTGAGTTAACATTCAATATTTAACAATAAAACATTTTAATAGAACCATATTACAAGAAAACAAGATCAAATAAATGATTGTGAGCTATAACACTAGTGTGAATTCGTTCATATATTTGCATCATCTTGTTGACTGTAATGTACAGCCATGTTCTAGCCACTGTTATATTAATAATGCACATATAAACACACAACTGAGGAGGATGTGCTTTTCTGCTATCCATAATATACAACAGACAGGGCACTTAAAATGACATTTTCATTTGCATACAAATAGTCCCTGTTTGCTGTTTTTGTCATCGGGTAAAGTAGATGAACCACATGATGGTGAGGTTGTGCGGGTTTGGGAGCAGTGCAGATAAGGAGTGTGCTCCGCTGAGGACAGCAAAGCACATCCAGATGACTGGGACACAACACTGTTACACAATATATAACCCTGAGAGACACAAGCGGAACAGTTTACACGGGACTATAATCTAAAATGAGATGACTCCATGCAGAGCTACAAATTAAATAAAGCCAAAATCTGGATTCCATTATCATGTCTCCAAGTGCCTACATTTTTGTAAAATTTAAATGGCAAAATAAATATGAGCGTTGCAATATCAAACAAAGCTCTAACCAGTATTTGTTTTGTGGGAACGCTCCGAGAAATGAAAAGCTATAGCCCAGTAAACACAACCTTTTCTGCCTAAAATTTGTGAGTGGCACCAAATGTTACTGCTTGTAGTAATTGCTGGCAGATTTGTAGATGTGTGTTTTAATTAGCCTCAACAGGCTGCTGATGGTATTACACAAGTTGGTTCTGTCAAACTGGCCCCAGAGAAGGAAAACCAATTGAGATCAAGCATGAGGACACGGTACTATAAATCGAAATAGGCCTCAAGTGAGTGCTTATGACCAACACCTATAGTTGAATGACCACACTTTTGAACAGCTGCCCAAAAGCGTTGTTAACTCTTGTCACTTTTGCAAAAAATATTATGTATTTTTATCTTTATTTCAATCAAGAGATTAAATATGCAACGTTTATTCAAGTTGTATTTCCTTTTGAGAGCAAAGTCTAACTTTCTTTTCCCCTAAAATAAGAACAAACAATCTCTACATGCTGTTTGGAATTATTGTATATATACCTTTGTTATCTGAACACATACCTCAAGAGCAGTTTGCCTCACACGCTTCCATACATATTCAACATTAGAGTTATCACTCCCTATAATCCAACAAGAAATTTTAAGCCTTGTATCATCCCACTGACTCAGTTTGCACATCATCAACCCCGTGCTAACACAAACCTCCTCTCATGTGGCTTCCCCTTTCCCCCAGCACAGGATCCACATCATTGAGGCTGGAGCCACTGTGGATGGCCTTTTTTCCCCACTTATCCAGCTATGTTGGGCCAAGATTTATTTGACTCTTCAACCAAAATGTAATTTTCACCATGTTGGTTTTTTGAGAGTGAGGGGAGTATGGAAGGGTTTTTAAGAGTCATGTCTACTCAGCTGGGATAGTGGGACAGCTCGCTCCAACACCAATAGCCCAAACCCACAGAGGCAGCTAAGTGATTTATTGGCCTCACTTTATTGAGAGGGCAAAAGAGAGAATGAGAAAGAAACATAAGTAAGAATAACAGTGTAACTGAGCCCGTCTGCAATGTTGCACAGCAAAAAGGTAACACAGGTCGGGCTCTTATACAGGTTTAGGTTTTATGGTATATTAATGGAAAAACTTTTAGTTTTCTAACAAGATTTCCTGCAGCTTATTGAAATCTGTTCCTTGATTTGTTTTACAGGCTATAGCAGCAATATGCTTTTTTGACACCTTTTAAACAATTGTCAAATTATGATTTGATTTATGTGCAACTTAATGCTTCTGAAACATTGGACTGTATCTCCTGCAATAGGTAGGATACTTTTGTCTTTTCCTGATATGTTATTGTTCAAGGATTTTTCGCTTTTACGATAATCCAATTCTCAAAATGCTTATTGTTATATTGGCTCAATCCCACTCAAGATAATGGTTTCCATGAACAGAACCGAGAAGTAAGAGACAGATACTCTGGTCTTGGCTGTAGCAAAGAACAGTCTTCACTATAAGAGAGTAAATGTGCCTTATGAAGCCCAGGAAATTACATGTAATAGAAGTGATGTACCATTCTGTGGTTGCACTCAGGAGAGACAGACCTCAAGGAGACAGCTCACAGAGATCACAGTCAGTGAATCATAACATTTCAAAGAAAAGCAGAACAGACAGACGCACAAAGACAAAAAAGACAGACAGACAGACAGACAGACAGACAGAGAGGGACAGTGATGGGAAGAGACAGAAATGGACAGATGGAGTAAAAGGCAGAAAGATAAGGCAAATTCTATGAAGAGATGAGCGGAGACAGTGTCAAGGGATGGTGGGAGGGTCTGAGATAAAAATCCCACACTAAATCCTTTCCCCCTGCCATGACATAGGTCTACAGTGAATAAATAATGAAGGGTAACAGTTTCACAACATCATGTTATTGCCAGTTCTAAACCGGGCTTCTGGCGGCTCATGCCTGTGCTCCGTCTATGACTAAAGCTGCCCTCTGCCCCATGGGAACCTTCCAGACCTGTCACTTCACGTCTCCACAAAAATCAAGCCCAAAGGACAGGCCTGGCAAACACATGGGGATGTGTGACTCTTGGTGGCTGAGTTATGTGTGTCGCACTACTCTGAGAAGTTGTGTCCCTCCCTCATGACTGACCAGGCTAAATATACACACTTCGGCAGGCACTTACACACTGTTTCCTTTCTTGGCAAACATCAATGTTGTGTTTTTGGATTTGAGGTTAAGAGTGAGAACTCTGGAGTTAGCTTAGCAAGGTTTCAGACTAGCTTAGGGTTAGTGTGACCATTTGTGTGAGGAAACACAGGGTGAGTGTCCCAGCCAGTCACAGTTAGTTTGGATATGTAAGATAATGATTTGCTAGGCTACATAAAAAAAAAAACATGTTGTCATTTCTATTGTGTCTCAGATCAGATATTGATTACAGTACATTACAAACATTTAAATACTCGTTTCTTAACAGTGCAATGGCATCTACTTTAGATTTTCATGAATATTATTGTAAGACTTCTTTATCCTCTCTTGAATTCTGATTGATTTGTGTTTTAACAATGTAATTTTATTGAAGAAAAAAAAAACATGATGCATTATTATCATATAGCAGCCAATAATTCCAAAAGTATTATTGTCTGATTATATTGTCATGATAAATAGAGGTAGATGCATACTTTTGCCCAATTCTAGAAGAGCATCTAAGGCTTAATCCAAAGAGGATTGAACATAAAAAGTTTTGGCCCAGCATCTCAGTTCTTCTGTGAACGCCACTTCACTTAATATCAGTGTTGTTATTGTGAAACAGAGGATTTAAGTCACTCCAAGTGTTCTGTACATCTCTTTAAAGTTAGTGGAACGACTCAGAAATGTACCTCTAAGGAGAGATAAAGGGACTTGAAAGCTTTGCACACATACACACTTTAATGCGCAAGCAAAGACAATTACAATCAAACACACAACTACATAAACATACATATACACTTCTGCAGACCGCTCTCCACCTTCTCATTTGTGAAAACCAAATCAAATGATTTTTGAACAGCAATAAAGCAGTCTTTATTTTGCTTGGCTAGGCGTCCATTCCACAGTCCCCCTCCCCTACCTCAAGTCCTCCAACCGCACCACAGCAGGATCAGTTTTCCCCCAGAATCCCACTGAAGCGCTGCCATGTCGGCTGGAGACAATCAGCTGCAATGCTCCTTAGATATTCCTGCTCCTTTTCAAAAGCCCCAAATTCAATTTATGGACACATTTATTACCATGTCTGTCAGTGACTAAAAGGGAGTTTCATAATCAGGAGCACACATCTGATCTGGTCACAGCAGGCTGTCTCGCTTGGCCAATATGCGCTCTATTACACGGTCAGAGCCAACCGATCCACAGAGGAAAAGGAAAACATGAGCAAACAAAAGACTAGGTAGTTAGACATGGGATGGGGGCCTTTAGATGTAGCATAAAGAAAAAAAGTGAACTGATTTAAGAGTGGGGCCGTAGGGAGAGAATCCTTTAACTCAGTACTACAGCAGGAGCCATGACCATGTGATGAGGGATCACATAGCACCCTCCCTAAACTAAACAATATTCCCATCGCACACTTCCCCTTTCTGATGTTATTGAAAACATAAATGGGATGTTTTTCTTGTCTAATGATGTTTCTGTGAGTCTCTAAGAAGCAGAGGACTTGAACAGCTAAAGGGCTTCTTTGAAAGATCGGACACGTTTGTATCGTGTTGCGGTTTGGTCTCTCACACCAATAGTTTCCATTGTTTGTCATATTTTTTCAAAGTTGCCAAAAACTACATGAAATCCACTATTAAACTCCTATAAAGTAGACAGAAAGAAGCTTGTTAGGCGCAGCTATAACAACATTGAGGCCTGAACGATTTACTATCCCAGCTCTGCTTGTGAAACATAGATTCTAATGAGTGCTCTGCAGGCTGCGTGTCACTCATTTCTGGAAACACAGGGGCATGGACTTGACCGAGACCCAGTGATTGAGGGCTTCAGCCTAATGTGGTGTGTGTGTATGAGACACACACCACCACAGACCGCAGACTCCAATCAGTGGTTCTTGGTCCTGTGGTTGGACAGAGCGTCAGTGATGTCTGAGAGTCACTGTTCAAACACACGCTTGTGTCCAAGCAGGCTGAACACCCCTGGAGAGATGCACACTTCAGGCCGCCGCCATAAATCAATACTGACTCTCAAAGGTTCACCTAAAGTCTGTGCCCAATGCAGTAAAAACGGGAAAAGAAGTGGGTAAAGCTCCCCCTAGAGGCCAAAACTAGAGGGTGATTCAGTTAAGGAAACGAAGCGTGTCCTTCATTAGCTGAAATATCACATTTTACCACAGGAGCAACACATTTATGGCTGTAGAGGGGTCTGTGAAATCTCAACCAAAAGGATTCTCTGTTTGCCTTCCAGGGTAATTAGGGAGGCTATCACCTGACACTCACACAGGTAACGTCCTGGGCCGCAGCCAGAACCAAATTTCATCATGGTCAATCCGACTATAGAAACCTTTGGAAAATATGTGCAGAAACTGAAAACCACATTTCTAAAATTGCCTGCTTGTCCCCTATGTTGCTTTTGGATGATGTATCTGGACTGGAGCTTAGGGGCTCCATGAGCCAATGCCAGGATCCTTAAAAAGTAGTAACTGATATCTTCTTTTTTTCCCCCACGCGGCCTGAAATTCTCTGTTATTAAAATGGGAGCAAATCCCCTCGGAATGTTTTACACGTTTACTAGTTGTATGTCAAGGTGAGAGACAACACTGGTGAATTATGGGTTGGATTTGGACTTGGGGAATTGGGGATAGAGCGAGGCTGAAAGAAAAGACTGGAGAGGTATGAGTGAGGGTGACAGTTCTGACTGCCAGTATATCAATCTAAGCCCCTCACCCCCAGCGTGTTGCACACAAACCACAGTGCCCCCTACAGTTTAAACCCACACATGTCAAACTTTATTGGCTGTAATTGCAAATGCCAGAATGATAAATAAAACAGTATCAAGAGTCCTGCTGCGGGGAGTTTTGTATGAAAGATCAATGAGTAGCTGTCTACAGGGAGTAGGCTAAAAGCATCGGTGCCATCTGCGGAAGCAGTGGGTTGACATGGCACACTAATCTCTTCTGGTTTGTGTGTTTGGGGTCCAGGACGTCAAACAGGCTCAGTGACAGCTATGCATAGAAGCAAATCTAAACCATGCCTGCGAACACAGCAACTGCAAACTGATGACAAACGCTTTGTTTGGGGAAGAGTTTTTTTTTCTTCTCGTGCCTGGTTTTTTTTTGTGGGATCACAAGTCTGGATGTACTAATGGGAGAAAAAGAGCACCAATTAGGGATGTAGACCACGCTGGCCTCAGTTATTTCCAAACCACTTAAAATGTGTAATAAATGATCAAATGAGACAACTCCTTTTTAAGCTCAAAGGCGGATTGTGTTTTCCTGAAAGCACATTGGCTCTAAAAACAGACTGGGCCTCTGATTTAGCTAGCAGTAACAGGCACTTGGGCTGTAGACAAACTTTCTGCTGCTTGTGATGGTTAATCAGAGAGTTGGAGGCATTTGGGTGGATCCCCTCTCTTGGTTTAAGGCTGGTTGGTGTTAGGTGGGTATAAAGATCACCTTTATCACTGAGACAGTTCATTTTTATGGTTTATGACACAAACTGGGAGTCCAGAATTTGATCAGCTTGAGACTCTAGGATAGGGCATGAAAAAGTCACTCCTAAATCACTTAACTGGGACTGTATGCATGCGGTTATGCTCAATTCCCAGAATCCACTGCAGCTACTGTGGATCGTTTATGCAGAAAAGAGCAGAGAGGAGGAGGGATAAGAAAACATGTGTCTTATGTCAAGGATGAACCAAATCTCTGTGTACTAGGATCAAAAACTGTCTACTTCTTTCCCTATGTCTTTACATAATGTGTTACTTTGATTACAGCCATACATGAAAAGTGCACCACTTTGATTATCCAATGACATTATGACTAAAACCATGCTTCCTGTTTAAACACTGTTGGGCTCTGATAAAAGCTCATCCAGCAGGACTATCTCCCACCACCCTTACTCCCTTAAGAAATCACCATCAGTTCCACGCCTTGGTCTCAAATGCTATGACCGACTTCTACAAACTCTACAGCCACAGAGAAACACACGCAGAACCTGATGCAAAGACAGGTTGGAAAGGACTCAACATGGAATGAAAAACACACTGCGTACATAAAATTGGGCTAAGAGAGTGCATGACTGAAGCTTTTAAACAATGCATCCAACAAGGGCCTATGCCTAGCTCTTAAGTCAGTCTTTGCATGCTCATCTACACCCTCAAGCCTACACATTTATTTAACTGAGAGGTGTGCAGGCTCGGCACGTGCCTCTTGAAATTTGAAACATTGGGGTCCGTAGTTGCACATAAGGGCACAGCTGCTTTTGATTATTAGCCTTTTTTATGAATGTTTGTGGGGGGGGGGTTGTTGTTTTTTTTTGTCCAGTTTTGATATGATTTGTTTAAATTGCACGAAGTTTCAGGATTTAATTCATGGTTATACTTAGTTTTTACACTAAGCTTCATAATCCACTTCATGTATTTGTCCAAAGTGTAAACTTGAGGGCCACAATTCAATGCTATCTCTGAAGAAAATGCATACATAGTATAAAGCTTTCAGTTGTTGGAAACAGTGTGCACGTGGTTGCAGAGGAGATGTGTGTTCTGCATAGAAACCTGGTACCAGAGACCTGTGGACATTTTATTTTTCCCAACCCTCCCTGCCTTTTCTCCTCAATCCTCATGGCTTCTATCCTGAGGACAAACACATGGATTCACTTTCTCTCGTCTATCTGAGCCAATTCATGTCCGTGTTTCCAAACAGAGGACGTCACCACATCAGATCACTTTACAGGGATCACAGGGACATCTGTTAGGAAAATGGAATAACAAAACTGAACCAGGTTTTACATGTTCACTGGAATTCAATTAAAATCTGATTAGTAGGAGTATTAGGGGGACAGCTTGGTCCACTATTGCACACTTGGTTGTCGCTATCCCTTAGCCTGGTCAGGTTACTGTGGGGATTACCCCTAACAGGATAATCTTTGACCTGTAGACAGGTGCCTGTGAGAAGGATGGGACAGCAGTCATGTCACCATACCAAGTGTGATTCACAGATCAACTGGAGGACAGGGGTCTCCCCATGCTATTCCAAGGGACATTCCCTTGCATAATTGCACGTGAATGAAAACACATTTTCCAAATACTCAAAATAAAGGATTGTCTGTGCTGTCACAATAATCTCTCTCTTTCAGAGTCTCTCTATACAGTAATATTCCATCTTCTTGCTGATTGTCTTGTGTGCTCTTTAAAGTCATAAACAATTATCAGCATAACTAAACTAGTTCATTTAACTTTAACTTGTTGGAGACATCGTGTGTAAAACTGTGCATACTGTACAAACTAAAAATATTTAAAAATAGGATTCCTGGAAAAGGATAAGTGCTTCAGAGTTTAGACATGCGGTAAACTCAAGATCAAACTGAATTTCTGGCATCATGCACTGTGGTGAAAACACAATAGTATGCATGGATAGCAATTTTGAAAAATAAAGAAAAAGTGCTTTGATTGGGATATTTTCCACCACCAAAATAAAAAGTGCTCTGTTTGCCTCTGCTTGTTCATCAAAGAAAATCCATTACATTTTCCAACCCTGAGTGACCATGTAGAAACAGGAGCGTTTAAACAATAAAAGGGAAAAAAAAAAGAAAACAGAAATCCCCAGCTGCTTCCATTTTGCACTGTTTACCATGGTTTCCCCCAGCAGACTAAATAGGCCTGTGTTTGTCTTCACCATGCACTACACAGCCACTGCAACCCCAAGACCTCTACTTAGGCAGTGTGTGGAATAAACAGCTTTCCTCAGAAGGCCTGAGAGAGGCACAGTGGATCTGTGAAGTGATGGGAGAGGTGAGTGGAGGTCTTACTGGATGAGCTGTTATCACAGTCCAACACAGCACAGATATAGGAACACTTCCTGCCTTTATCTATTTAAATATGTTTCATGTCTTCTGCTGTGATATTATTGGATAATCAGAGTGGTCTACTTTTCATGGCTGGCCGAGCTCACATTACAAAATTATGTAAAGACATAGGGAAAGAAGGAGACACTGTTTTTGTATCCTAATACACAGAGATTTGGCTCAAGCCATGAGGAAGGACATGGAAGCGTTGCCAAACAGCATCAGCACCACCAGCTCTTAGCTGAGGCCATTTACTGTGAAAAACAGCATCCATAAATGCTACGGCAAGTGAGTGAGAAGCAGAAATGTAGAAAAACAAAGTCAATCTGTACTTTCCAGCAGTTTGGAAATGCTTTTGAAGGACGGTAGATATGCCATGGCAAATACACTAGAGTGAAATTCCCTCATTTAGAGATCATGACCTGTTCTCACAAGTGCATTATCTCTGGAAGAAAGTCTCTGTGCTGCAGAATCAATTAAAAACAACCAGGCAGAATGGACGGATTAAAAAACAACTGCAAGTGCACAGCTGATAAGAGTGTTTGAAATCCTCATTATCAGATAAAATGATTATCCTCGAAAGAAGTTGATGTGGCCATTAAAAAACAATAGAGGCAGATTATAAGTGCCTTTAAAAGTTTGCAGTTAAATGCCAAGCGTCATCGATTGACATAGCAGAAACCAACACATTCTCTATGCTAAATGAAAACGTTTGCTCAGTAGTGTTGAGATTTTTCGCATGGAAAACTTGTGTGTGTTTTGTGTGTGTGTTTTGTCTTGTTCCTTTTTCAAATGGAGGCTCTAAGCGGTGCACAATGAAGGACAATTGTAGACCAGATTATTTGAATGAGTGAAAAAAAAAAAAAACTCAAAGCAATCATCCATAGCCCACTTCAAGGAAGTGAAATATCCATATAATAAGAGGCAGATTATGTTTTAGTCTTTATCAACACAGACAGACATACTGAGGCTCAGAAGAAAATCTATATTCTCTGTACAGTACACAGTTTGATATCCTGGCCATCATGTCCTTTTGAATCCATTAATCACTTCCTGACAAGGCGGCAAGTGTAACTCCACTCTGAAAGAAGCCTCACAGATAAAGTCTCATCAGTCAGACTTCTACTGTGTGACAGCAGATCACAGCTGAGAAGCATCACACTTACAAAGTATCGACGCATGAGTAGGTTCTGTAATGTGCTGTGCAGATCAATGTGTCACATTATGCTTTTATTTCAGCAAAGACTAGATCATCAATTTTCAGAGAGGAAAGTAAAATTAGATAATTCTCCTCAGTCATGCAGCTTCACAGTGACCCTCCAGCTAGAGGGAAACAGGCTGGGTAATATGAGTTTTTCCCAGACGTGTACAAATAGGCTGTGGATAGTAACTTGTAAAGTTGACTTAAGGTCTTTAGATGTTTGTTTGTTTTGATCTGTATCTCTTAATATTTAAATAAAGGTTTGAAATGAAACATTACGATTTGAGTCCATATTATTTGAAGAATCACACTACACCAAATTTAATTTAAACTACAAGTAGCAACGGGGTCAGAGATGTATTATTTGATACTCTACAAAAAAAAATTGGAGACAGATTTTTGCCACACATCATTGTTGGAGTAATAAAACTCTGTTTTGGACTATGTTACACTAAATCAAATTTCAAAAGATTTGATTGCTCCCGTCCCCACACAATACTTTTGTAGCCCAAACATATCTAAAAAAACAGTTAAAGGAGATCAATTAATAATGTTGTATTGGGACACCTATACTGAATAGTGTCGAGAGATGTGTAGCTCAAAAACATCCTTATTTATCTTATACTGGCTTCAGTAAAAACCCTCATTACAGCCTGTACCTGAAACAATTCATTTTAACTGTTGTCTCTTTAAGGCCCCCCTCGCCACAGGCTCACTTTTCTGTGATTGACCAGCTCTGTGTACAGACACAGGGAAATGAGAGTCTGAAAACGTTGCTCCCGTTTTTGCTCTAATAGGTCGGCAGGGCCTGACATCAGGTCTTGCACAATTCTCATAACATCTCGTTTATAGCAGCAGGAAACCACGTCCGGGGATTGTGCAGAAAACTGTGTATCTTCTGTTTAAAAAAACGCTCCTGAGGTTTATGGATATCCAACATCGTGACATTTTGTATATATTTAGACATGGATCTGACTAATAGAGGGATAAAAAGTGAAATCTAATCACTCCGTGGGAAGGCTCACCAGTCCTGACATCCATCTTTCTTATACAATAAAATTAGAGAACAGAAAACAAATAAATAAGGACGGAAGTTCAAAGGGTAAAGGGACATTTTATTGAAAATCAAGTTTGAAATAACAACCTAAAAAAATCCATCCCAGGTTCTGAGCAATGAATAACATTCAAGGTTTTACTCAAGATTTTGATCGAAGAAAATTTAAAAGAAAGTGCCACAACCCAAAATTTCCCTTTACATTTGTATAATTCCCAACACCACACTGTCAACAGTTTTGAGAAATTGATAAACAAAGTCTGAGAATTATCTGTAGATTAATTTTACAATAGAAGTGGACAGAAGGCCGATAAACTTTACAATATGAAACAATGAAAAAGGTCTCACTTTTGTTGACCATATTTACGCTGCAAAGATCCTAACTGCTTCAAATTACTTGAACACAATCAATATCAGGTCTTCATTTAAACCACTCATGAAAAGAAGCCAACTAAGTATGTTTCCAACAGCCATTCGTAAGTTATGTGATTTAAAAGTTGTTGGCACATACACATAATATCAACACCTGTCTTCTAAACTTGATACCTCTGGAGTGCTCCCAAAAATCTTGCATGAACTTGTTGCATCCAGGAGCTGGTTATACACAAACTCACACACAGAACAAAGTGCATGCAGTAGGGTTTCTCATTGTACTTCAATGGTGCAACTGCTGATTAAAATTAAAATTATTTTCAAAATTTCATTTTAATCTGAAGCCATCTAAACTCCACATAGGAATGAGAAAAAATAAATCATGTAGATAAGCAGTTTAAGCATGTATCGTTCATCTGAGCCTCTGTCTCTTTGATACTTTTACCAATAAACTCCAAAACGGATACACAGCTTACACACACTCCTTTGTAAAACTATAAATCTTTCATAATAGTGGATGTTGGAATTGCAATAGGCTTTTGACGTTCATTTTAGTTTACCCACCTTTTGATTTAGCACTGCATCACCAGCCATCAGGGAGCTGATGTGGGCCAGAGAGGTGAGAGTCTGCTTTGTTCTGTGGCGAGGCTGACAGTCTCTTTATCTCCTCCTGTCAGACAGAATACTGTTTGATCTGCAGCTTCTCCAAGTCTTCTATCTCTGCTCAAATAACCTCAGTCCATGAGCAGAAACTGTTGAAAGTGTGAGGAAAGTCTGATAGTGTCCAATTCAATACAGTGTTGACTTAAAATAAGAGTGTATGTTTCATGCATGGTCCAACAAACACATCAATAGGAAGACAAAGGACAAAGCTACTTTTTAAGGGTGTATGGGTCACAGGGTATCTACCCTTATTTTATCACAAGACATTATTTACAACAAGCTGGCAGGAGGCTTCTTGCGTTAGCATAAATGTAACATCACATTTATCCTAAACTACTAATCTACACTAAGTATGAGAAAAACACACATACTGCCTTTATGAAGACACACACACACACACACACACACACACACACACACACTCATTTAACAAAAATGTAAATGTTTGTGAAAGTATGATTGTTTGTCACCTTTATTTCCCTCTGCTTTTAGACCAGGAACTGACAAATAGAATGGAAGCCTACCATTGGCTGTCAAAGAGGTGTTCCCAGTGGAAGGCATATATGGCAGAGGTGGACGGAGAGTTTCGTGTTTCATAATAAAAGCTCCTCTAATTGAGTTTTGAATAATTACTTGGCAGGAATGTGTTTTTGTGTGTTGGATTAGTACATTATACAAGTTTGGTTATGTGACATAATAGATGCTTGTCCCGTGTTGCTTAATTAATCACAAATTGTTTTGTCATAGATAATGAGTCATTATCTGAATGAATTGATATTGTCTCTTGGTGTGACCCATCTGCTATAGAAAAAGCAGGCAAGATATTTTCCACTAAAAGTGTTATAGTGTAAGTTATGATCATCATTGAAGAGAATAATTGTGTGCAGAACTGAAAGGGCACAAAATTAGGTTTTATGTAGAGCTGATTGTATTTTGTAATTTTGGTCATTTATCCTTTTTTAAAAGCTCTATTTTCCTTCAGTTGCGTACATTTCCACTGGTCCTACTTTTTCAAAAATGCTGCACAGAATTGTTGGTTTCTCTGTATATAAATTTACCTGGACTGCATATTGGATATTTTGCTTAATTTTATGTTTTTTTAAACCAACAGGCCCTTGTTATAGTGCATCTACTATATGCATTCAGTCATGTTCTGTAGAAGCATGTTACATGCCACACATGCATTTATACACACTAAAATTATACAGTAAATAGATAGACTGTGCTTGAAGTTTGGCCTTGGTCCTCACTGTTCCTATAGTGCTGAGTGAATGTATTCCAACGCCTCGCTTTGTCTCCATCTCCTGCTCTTTTACAGGTCGGGTTTCTTTTAGCAGCTCACATCACAGAGCCCTACAAATAGCAATTAAAACGGATGTGCTACACTAGCTCTGTATGGGGGGAGAGAGAAAGAAAAGAGAAATGAGAGGGGACATGAGCAAGGGAGACAGAATGAGAGAAATTAAAGAGGGGAAGTATGTGAGGGGAAATGTACAGCAGCACCTCTCCTTCAAAACCGTGACTGATAGACCGTGTCTATTGATCTTTATTACAATAGCAGCAAGCTGTAAAATGTTTGATGGTTTTGTACAGATCTTAGTCCCCCTCATTCATAATTACTGCTACACATGTAGAACCAAGGGCAACTTCAGAAGGGGCGCTGTTTGAAAAGCTGCTGCCAGACTGTGGGGATGATGGGAAATCTCGACGGGGCCTCTTGGTAGCTTCAAGCCCTAAGGCTATCATTCCTGCTACCGAACACCTGCAGCAACTGAAGTTTAACAAAGAGGAAATTATGGAGCTGATTTTCAAAAAAGAAATGAGAACAACCCCCTTTCACGATGAAACTCTGCTTCTTTTTCTTGCTGTTTAAGAAAACTCAGTTGTGCTCATTTTGCAGAAATTCAAAACACTCTCAAGTGCAGGCAAAATCGTATAATGTCAACAAATGCAAGCGTAGGTTTGCATATATTGTATATCCATATGTTGACACTAGCCATGATTTGTCACGTGTGCTACTTCTCTTCTCCTAAGAGAAGTTTGAGTTGAATGCTACAGCAATAACTGCTCTGACTCATAATGTTGCAGGCCTGGAGGAACACACTCTGCTGCAGCCTGCACAAACAAGCAGCCCAGAGTCTTCACAACTTATCATCCCATGCTCTGTTTTCTGGGACAAAAGTGTTGCAGCAGTACACCAGGTACCCCCAGGCTGGTCTTGGTTCTGGCTCTCCATTTCCCCTCCCTGCTCAAATTTTAATGTCTTCTCTGAGTGAGAGCCTTGGGAGATACAGGACAGAGATTGAGGAGACAACAGACCAAGGATACTATATATATATATATATATATATATATATATAGTCAGAGATAGAACCTCAAGGTGGCGAGGTCAAAAGAAAAAAAAAACGAAAAAAAAAAAAAGATTATTGTCAAAAGCTAAATAATCAAAGCCCGTATAGCAAATTGCACCAAATAACCCCAATGTACCAGCGGTTAAGAGTGTCAAACAAAACTGACAGAGAGCGGAAAAGGACAGAGAGTTCACAGAGAAATTTGTCCTAGAGAGATGACTGTTGCTTTCAGCAGTTGAGAACAGGGAAAACAGTCTTGCCTGGCACGCTCTGAATAATGCATCGCCCTCTCTGTAGCAGGGCAGATATATGGGCAAGGGGAGCAGTGATTTCCCCCCCTGGCATTGTTGGAAAAATGAATAATGGATAGGTTAAATGCTTGTTCTAAGTATAAATTAGTATAGGGTCTCTTCACTGGCTCTGCTCATGTCATTATTTGGTTTGGACTTTACAAACGTTCACAAAAACAGAATCCTATTGGACAATGTGCAATGTGCTGTACATTCGAGTTCTTCTACATCTCGCTGTGGTCCATGTACATCTATAGCAGACCAGTATCAACTGCAGAATCTCCACTAGATTGCTGGAGCCTCTCGTGTCAATCCAGTGCCTGCCACTGATTAACATTTAACAACCAGGGAATACTTTGTCACCAAGAAGAAAAGCAAACTTTGAGCTCTTGAAAGCAAGAAGTAGAGAGGAAAAGGGAGGGAGGGAGGGAGGACGGGGGTTAAAGAAAAAAAGAGGGGGGGAAGAAAAGAGCATGATACACAGAGTACACAGGAAGCATTTTCACATAGCACGTCATGTATAACTCATGAAGTCCTGACAGAGCCGCATGCACATTCCTCATTCCCTTTGGCTGTCTCCGGCAGGCAGCCCAGATGAACAAGTTGTTCAGACCCTTCTCTCTGTCCTTCCTTTTCTTTCCCCTTTCCTGCTCTCCCCAGGTTTTGGCGCTGCTCCCCTAGGCTGGAGGTTACGATTTCTGAAACGGGGTTCAGGTGGCATGGGCTTCAACACTGGGCCGATGCGCTGGTAATACTGGGGAAGCTGGATATCTGTTCAGTGCCCACAGCTCCAGTGCAGTGCTTTACAGCGGGCCCTGTGTTTAGACAGTCTGACAGATCTCAACCTGAACACCCTGAGAACCAAGGGAAGCAGTACCCAGCGCATACATCACCCAGCCAACATCTACATCCTCTCCCTCTCTCTACATGTCTGTTTTGCGAAGCTAGCTTGGCTTGTGTCTCTTCATCCTTCCCCGCTTGGAATCTCTTTCCTGACTTTTTCCCTCTGTTTCACTCACCTCTCTCTATTTCTCTCTCCCTTGCTCCCTCTTCAACTCTGCTCTCTCTTATTCTCTCATGTTTCTCTCTCTGTCTCTCCCTCCCTCTCCTTGTGAGATTCAATAAGAGCCCTGGAGGCAGGAGAGAGAAAACAGGGGGGTGTAAAAACATCTATGGCTTTATTTACAAAGGGCCCAGGTATTGCCCGGCGTTAAATCCGGGGGAAATGATTTATTTTCCGCCCATGTGTGGCACTGATCCCCGAGGCGTAACTCAACAGTGGACTGGCTTGGTGCTCGCAATTTACGGTGGCTGCAGAGGCTCATAAAGGAAGAATGGATTAATCTGGAACACGACATAAACAATATGACTCTGACAGCCCTATTAAAACCTGTGCTACTCAGCATCAATTCTCTTTCATGCTCTCGCTCGATCTTCCTGAGGGTGGGAGGCTGACTGGTAGCTCTGGAAAACTGACCAGAGCTCACAGCCCTGTTATTGTGATTCCCAGAGTATCAGATTCAGAAAGGGGTGGGGGTGGGGGGGTGTTGCAGATCTACATATAGCAACCGGACCTTTTAACTGTTTAGCCTTTGGACATCAACGGGGGTATCAGCTATACCGGGTCCAGAGGGGAGGCTCCCACAGTGCTTGTTAAGGCCAGGCCGAGAAGGCTTCCTGTCCCAGCGCTGGTGGCCTCTCATTTTCCATGAGCTGTGCTTCTTTTTGGGAATGTGCTGCGCTCACTTCAGCTGGCACGGGCCTCTGTCTGTGGATGTGTGCACAATATTGTTGGGAAAACATGTTGTGCATGTGACACTTGATATGCATTAGTAGTGGATGCACATGTGCACACACACACATACACACACACACACACACACACACACACACACACATCCATGCACATGCAGACATACACAAACAGTTGTCTGCTGCACCCTGACCCTCTTGGGAAGAGGTCACTGCAGCATCTTCAGGGACCCCAAACGATGAACACACGCACGCATGCGCGCGCACACGCACACACACACACACACACGCTTGTCATTTCAGTAGCTCCATCTTTGTCAGAGACAGGTGTATGCTAAGCCACACAGAAAACAACCTACACAGAGGCAGCATCCATCTAACCACAGAAGCTTTTAACACATTTAAAAACAGCATTTCCAAGATAGCAACCTGTCTCAGAGAAACAGACTGAGTGAGCAAGAGAGATGAGCTAAAAAAAAAAAAAACCAAGAGACAGAGTTACTAATTTATGTTGAGCTATAGTTGAAAGCTGTAAGCGTCAGGCGAGGAGAGAACAGCCCTGAAATTGAAATCAATAAGTTCATTAGACTGCTGAGCTGCTTCTTGCTGCCCCCTCTACTTCCCCCGCAGACAAACAACAACACATGAAAAAAACAGGGGCGAAACAAGACTTGACCTATGTCCACTAGCCAAGCATTCCATTTATTTAGCCCTTATCGCAGGCCTGATCTGAAGAGGCAGCTACACACTGATAACGCCCCAGGATAATAGCAAGACCAGACAGGGTCTGACCAAAGAGAGACAGCTGAAGGAAAGAGAAAGCGAAATAAAGAAAAATGCATTTGGGATCTTCTTGACATTCATTCTCTGGTTTTCCTTCATGTACACACACACAATGTTGAAATATGAGGGGCTTGTAGGAAACTTTACAAGGGTTGTTTTTTGCAGACACCTCTGTTGTTTGAGCCTGTAATTTGGCGGATCCGCATCAATAAGTGAAGGGAGAGCTTTGTGGAAGCTCAGCCTGACAGCTAACAAGACCCAGACCCTATCTGCAACAAAAAGAAAGGAAAACAAACGCTGTTTGCGTGAAAACAGTTCATCTTCCGTGCAGGAGTAAAGTATCAGTGTGTGTGGTACAGGCATGCAGAAGGAAAAGTTTTTACCATCTGAGTGACCTGAATAGTGTTGCTCCTTGTAAGGCAGTATTCTCAAGAGCCCTGCAGGGCAGTAAAGATCAGTGCAGCTGATGTCTCCCTCCCGCTGAAACAGGGTCCATTATAGCTCCAGACCATATCAGCAGGGCCCTGTAACCTGTGTCACATCACTTCCTATTGCTGATTTATGGCTACAAGGCTCATGGGTGTTAGCATTATGCATATTCTTACAGTGACACACACACACACACACACAGAGAGACAAACACACACTCAGTCACACACCAAAAAATACAAGTGGGCACAAATTGTTCATGACCTGTACTCAACTTGCCCAACCAGAGGTTTCCAAACCTGTCTTCAAGGGCGCCTTTATCACGCTCACAGCCCCTTTTTTCACCTGCAGATTAGTGCACAGGGCTAAATGGCCTGGCTAGACCAAGACCATATCTCTATTCACTCGAATAAAATACAAATGGACTTAAATATATCTACAAAAGAAAGTCTTTCCTCCAATCTGTCTTATCCTAATACCTATGCAACTCTAAAAGACATTTCTTTCTTCTTTTTCGTCTTTCAATCAAAGAGAAAAAATGGTTCGCCCTCCGCACAGAAGCTCAGGGAGTCACCATCCTAAGGGGTTTCTGGGAACGCAAATACACCGCTGATGCTGGCAAGCGGCTGTTCATTAAAGAGTTCAACATGAGCCAACACATTTGTTACACACTCCTTTCACTTCCTGGTAGAAATGTCCAAAACTGAGAGGCAAATGTTAGCGCAATGGTTTACATAGCAAAGCTCAAAGGAAACCAAGCGTCAAGCTTTTATGCAACACAGACACAAGAGCAGCTTTGGGGGAAAAAAAGGGTGGAGGGAGTTGAAAAGGCAAAGAGGGGTAAGCGGTCATTATTGGAACGTAACAGAAAGTGCATTATACTATTGTTAACTAGTGGTTAGTTTTAATGCCTTATAAATAAATGGTCTTGAATTAAATTCTCTGATGAGTCAGCGTATCAGTAAAAAAAACATTTATTCCATGAAATAATGAACAGTCAATTTCTGACTTCTATTTCTGGATACAAGCATTATGTGAAACCAAAGCAAATCAAAGCGAGGATTCCTCCCTGCCTGCCCAGATTCCTCAAAACAACCTTGCATTTCCCAAGAAAGCAATATGATTTTACATTTGCTGTTTGCGTTTACTTGCCATGTGTTCATCACTATAGTGACTACATCGGAGTGTGTCCACAGGCGTTTCAAAGTGTATCCATATTTCAGACCCGAAACTTACTGGCAGTGCTTAGCCGCAGGCAAAGGAACAACTCAGCCACATCACACACACACACACACACACACACACACACACACACACACATACATATATATATATATATATATATATATATATATATATATATATATATATGTACATACAGGACAGAGGGCAGAGGAAGCGGCCAGTGTTGACCATTTATTTATGAAGTCAAAGCTCTGTGGCAACAAGCTATCCACACTGAAAAGCTTAAAGCGCTTATATCAATGCTGAATATTTCATCTCAGGATCGCTACTCCTTTTGAGTCTTTTTCAAGGTATGAAGCGAGGGTTACGGCACAAACAAGAGCAGAGAAAAGAAGAGAGGACACTGCAGGTGATGCAAGAGCCCTCTGAAAGAAAACAGGTGGGGCTGGGAAAATAAGAGACGGAGGAAGGGAAGGGAAAGAAGAGGAGTGGGTGGGTGCTGCTTCCAGGCCTCTTCAAGGTCAGAAGAAGGAGAAGCTCAGTATTCACTCTCCCTGTCTTGACTTGAGCCTGCGTCGGCTCACTCTTTCATCTCCTTCGCGTTCTCTGTGTCCCTTCTTTTCCACATCCATCTCGAAAAACTAAACCAGCACCTTTTATGTATAAAAAATGCTTAAGGGGGGGAAAAGGGGGTCTCAGAAAACAAAACGTCGTTGGGAACAGATTTGACAACATCCGGGAAATTTTGCCATCTTTTGAAAGAACTTATGCTGTTATGAAGCCAGGATACAGAGCAGAAAGCCCTGGTTCACTGAAAATGTAAATACAGCAGAATCCTTCTACCTTTCTCTCTCACACCTCCTCCCTCTCCTCCTCTTCCTCCCTCTCCACCTTTACTTTACTCTCTTTCATTTTGATCTGTCTTTTCTCGGTCTGTGTGTGGGAAAAGAGGCGGCTGGCAGGTGGCTGTGTGCAAAGGTATTGAAGCCTATGAAATATTTACCAAAGCAATAATGACTCCCTGGACGGAGTGAGTGGAGGAAGAAGGCAAGGAGAGGAGCGAGGGAGGGGGGCAAGGGGAGAAAGAGGAGAGTGAAGAGTGACTGTCTTTTTTTTAGTCAGAAGCCGGGATGAAGAAAGATGAAAGAAGCAGACCTGATACTTCCAAACTTTGGTTGTTCTTTGACTGTGGTACTTAAAATATCAAAGTGAAGAAGGCAGTGATTTCAAATATACTGCAGAAAAAGGCCGTGAAATGTCCCTTTTATGACGAGTAAATAAAAAGCATGAAAACCAAGACACAATCCACACCACAACATTAACTTTTGTGAAATGCACTCCAAATTCAGTATGCAAACAGACTGTCCTCCTTTGATTTGGGGTATATAAAATAGAGAAAATATTTTTAAAATGAGAGCTGTCGTACAATTAGAAACATTAGTAAAAATGATCGCTAAATTTCAATGCTAGGCTTTTAATTTGAATTGTTTTACTGTCTTAAGCTAAAAATACTTCACTTACTGTTTGAATTCTAATCAGATTTTATTTTAAAACCAAAGGACCTTATATAGAAGAGTATGACTTTGACCTTAGCACATAAAAAAGGAACTTGTCACCATTCAAAAACTAAACACATTCTTTGGGAAAAGTAAAGAAGGGAAATATTTGATCATTTCAATTTTTTTAAATTGAAATGAGACATTCAAAGATGCAGCAGTGTCATTTTCTTTCTTCCATCACTGACTACAGGTGACACTGTGGGCCTAAAGGGACAAACTTGTGAATTAAATTTATTGACGCAAAATGATGTGATATGATGCATTATTTTCAGAGCTTAATTGATCAGGATTAACTAAAGTCCTAAAGACCACATTTTAAAGGTTTATTTTTTATTTTATTTTTATTTTTTTTTTGGGGGGGGGGGTTAGTTAATTTATGTAGAGATAGGACAGTGGAAAGAGTCAGAAAATTGGAGGAGAGAGAGAGTTGGGAAGGACATGCAGGAAGGTAGCCACAGGTCGGATTCAAACCAGGGCCGTTCGCTTGGAGGACTGTTGGCTCTGTGCGTAGGGTGCACATACTAACCACTATAGGCCACAGGCACTCCATTAAAACATTTTAAAAAAGGAAATGAAAAACTAAAAGTATCTGAAAAATATGTGACGCACACTCAGGGACACACAAAAACATAAAATCTCCTTGTAATATTAGCCTCTCCACTGCTGTCCAGAACTCAAATTTCTAAGACAGATACCCCTGGAGTGAGTCTTTAATGCATGGGCCTTCTCTTGTTTGCAGAGAGCACTCTGCACCACACTGTGGGCCAGTTTGATCCGGACAACCAGCAGAGCCTGCTTCAGAAGAGACATGGGAAGGAAACTCCACTGCAGAGCTGCTGTTTTTCCTTCATAGCATTACCAGGATGCTGGGGTGGCTCAGAACAACAGTGAGCTCTCTCACCCAATGCTCCGGGTTAAGGATGGAAGGAAGGACTTCCTCAGAGCAGCAGAGGTAGGGGGTCCGTTTGGATGTCTACAATCGGAGTGAGTTGCAGATAGAGAGCAAGGTTTGGGACAAACAAACGTAAACCTTTGCACTGTTTCTCTTTGTAAGAGACTATCACAGATCAGAGAGAAAGTTCATGAATACTTAAAGTATAGAGTGGTTAGTTTGAGTTTGACTACACAAAATGCAAAAAATTATTTGAAAGCAATTTTAAAGTGACTGAAAAAAAAAACTACTAAATTAAATGCAACAAATCAGAAGTTATCATCATCGGCCCCAAATCCATCATCTTATCCACCTACTGCGCTCCCTTTCCCCTACATTCGTAACCCCGGTGTCATCTTCGACCCAAAGATATCATTCGATAAACGCATTAAACACATCACTACAACAGTCTTCATTCAACTCTGCAACATGGCCCGCCTCAGCCCATCCCTCTCATTTACAGCTGCAGAGACCCTCAACATCAAAATCCCTCAAGAAACATCAACACATTCAGAACGCCGCTGCCCGTCTCCTCACACACTCCCGCTCCGGAGACCACATCATCCCCGTCCTTCACAACCTCCACTGGCTCCCCATCCTCCAACGTATCAACTTCAAACCTACAAAGCCCACCATAACCTGGACCCCCCCCCCCCCCCCCCACCTGTCTCAGCTCCTCCACTGGCAAACCCCAACCCGCACCCTTAGATCTGCCGATGCAAACCTTACATTGATACTTTGCTTTGTTCTTTGATTTGGTCGAATTGGTTTGTTTTTTGTCAAAAAGCGTCTTTGGGTAATTGGAAAAGGGCTAAATAAAACAAATGTATTATTATTATAGTTTCAACAAATAAATTAAACTGTTTAGTTTGGAAATTAAATGATCTATATTTGCAGTAATAATTATGGCATCATAGCTACAACATCCATCCGTAACACTCAAAATCTTATTCATTTAGAGGAAAGTATTCACCACTTTCCTGCAGCTCTTGGACTTAGCAGGCAGCTCCCCTGCATGTAAGATTTATGTCAGACTGCGAGTGTGTGTCCAAAACATGACACTCCCTGTGTACTCCCTGAAGCGAGAGGCTACACTTCCTGATCAGCAAGCCTGACACACTGGACAGCTGACCTTTGAGCCCTCATTTCACCTGAGTCGCAGTGTGACCCCGCAGTCCGTTCTCTGGCTCCTGCAGGGTCACTGGGGTCACAGTTGACACAGCAGTACTGTGTTATGCTGAGCTATGAGAGCCGCGGCACATCAGCACAACGCCTTCAATCAGGAAACCAGTGTCAGGCAGAATGGACTGTACAGTGTTATATGTGTGTGTGTGTGTGTGTTTGTGTGTGTGTGTGTTCAGACTAATTTTTGTTTATATTCCAATTCTTCTTCTACTTTTCAAAGTCCTCTTCTAGCAAGAATTATTGTGATTCTTTTTTGTGTTTTATGTTTATCTTCATTTTAAGCCACCGCCTTGTCTTTATTAATTAAAAAACAAAAAGTATTTATAGTCTATATGTAGATAGTACAAAACTAAAATTAGTAAAAGAAGTAATTGATCGACATGACAGATTTTAGTGCAGAGACACTTACGGCCATTTCTGACAAATGACTCGACATGACCTTAAAAGCTGACCAACACACAGCTAGGAGAGGATGTTAAAAAAAAAAAAAGGTACACGAAACCCTTTAGGAGAAAAATCTATGCAGCTGAAGTAGAACCGCATTTCGTCTGATGAGCAATGTTAAACAACAACTAGACCGGCGGGCAATTACAATGATTGGAGTGCTGTTCCTTGTGAGATCCATCTAGACAGAGCTGGAGAAGTAGAGTGCATCCCCACCCTTCTCCCTTCTCAATTAGCCACAGAGGCTCAGTGCTCATTAGTATGCATGCTCTTACAGGCCTGGCCAAAGCAGTCGATGCTCTCCACTTTATTTATTAGTAAATAGAGACAGATGGCGATGAGGAGGTAGTATCGACTACCCATAGCCTTTTAAACAGGAATCAATGGCAGGGCTGAAGCATTGGGCGGGGGGGCATTAAGTCGCTAATATGGCTTTATGAAATGAGCCTGGAGTGTGTTGTGTCTCGTGCTGCTGTGTTTTCTGAGTCTGAAAAGCCCAAAGACAGTACACAATACAGCCTTTTTTATTGTTTTATCTTGATTGTTGAATTGGTTACTTACAGGAGCTGCCATGTCAACATATTTACAAGTGGATGCACCTTGATACCGAGCCGATCCCGCTGATTAACCATGGAGTCATGCTGAGGTTTGATTTTAGTAACAGAAATGCATTGAACACTTTAGAGCTCAGCAGAGCTGTGGGTTGGATACTGGATCAAATTGCATGTGTTGTTGTTGTGTGTGACGATGTGGGAGGGTCTTGTAGCTTTCAGTATAACACACACACACACACACACACACACACACACACACACACACAGACACACACACACACGCACTGTTTCAGTTTATGCAGTGTGGGGCGTCAGGACAGTAAACAGACACTGTAGATGTCCAAATTACACTTTACAGTATGTGTAGACTAAATTCATCACGGTAGTGGCTATTGATTATGGGGGCAGCGCTTGGATCAATGTATGCACTAAATGTATTAGTGTTTTAAGGAGGAGAGACAAGATGCAGGACAAGATGGCATTAAGAGAGGATAGATAGATAGATAGATAGATAGATAGATAGATAGATAGATAGATAGATAGATAGATAGATAGATAGATAGATAGATAGATAGATAGATAGATAGATAGATAGATAGATAGATAGATAGATAGATAGATAGATAGATAGATAGATAGATAGATAGATAGATAGATAGATAGATAGAAAGAAAGAAAGAAAGAAAGAAAGAAAGAAAGAAAGAAAGAAAGAAAGAAGATGCCAAAGGCCATTGCCATCATCTATATTAATAAGGCTTTATCACCTCTCAGCACTGTCTGCAACCATGCTCCAGCCACAATCCAAAATAAAATAACTTCCCCCCTCCTCCACTTCAAGTAACCCCAGCAGCCCCCTGTACAGGGACTGGCTGAGCTGCAGTGAGCCAGCGCCTTAAACCACCTACTGCCAAGGCAATTAAGAGTTTAACCTGGATGCAGCCCGGGGAATCCAGAGAGAGACTCCAGTCAAATAGAGCAAGGCTCTGCAGAAAGAGAGGCAGAAGGGAGGAAAAAAGGAGAGAAAAGTCAGGTGAGGGAAGAGAAGAGAAGAAAAGGAAGAAAATAAGAGGGGAGTCACAGCAGCAGAAAGGGAAAAAAAAAAAAAAAGAGAAGCAAACATAGCGAGAGAGTGAATTTCAGCATAGTGTACACAGCGCTCTCCTCCATAAGAGGAAGGTCACCAGCTCTCTCTGAGGACTCCCTTAAATAAAGTCCCGTACCCTGCACTTTTCTGTGCAAACAACCTCTTCTGCTCTTTATTAACTAAATATGAGGGGACTTTGACCGGGGGACAAAAATTCAATATTTTCCCCCCACCAAATATTTAAACCAAGCAAATAAACAGACAAATAAATAGATCTCCTCTGCCAGGGGAGAGGGGGCAAGCCGGTCCCCTGGATGTAATTTGACGGCCCACTTACTTGCAGGGCCAGAGCTCAGTGCTACTCAGACACTCATTTGAAGAGCTGTCAATCAAGGGCAGCAGTGTTGGCTTTGGGGAGTTGTGCATGTGATGGTGTGTGTGTGTTTGTGTTTGTAAGGGCTGGCCAGCAATTCATCCTCAAGGTTGGAGCAGATAAGGTGAGCGTCTCTCCTGATGAATGCATCACACCATCCTGCTCTCCATACTACATTTTTTATACCCCCTCCCCATATCCATCACTCACCACTATAGGCCATGCCTATATCAAACCAGACTCTGACTTATGAGTAAAGACATGCTGTAAAATGATTCCAGCTAATCCAGTGCAACTATTTTACCATTATAGTTGCAAATGTTAGTATTAGAGTGATCAGTATTTTTTCACATTTTGTTTAAATTGCTTATATATACACTCTCTCTCTCTCTCTCTCTCTCTCTCTCTCTATATATATATATATATATATATATATATGTGTGTGTGTGTGTGTGTGTGTGTGTGTGTGTGTGTACATATACAACTTAGATTTACATATTTAAGGTCTACAATAAATACAACATGCATTTTTAATGATATGTTATCAAATCATATGCTACAAAACACTGTAAGACAAATACACTCAAGAGAAACCAAACATCTTTGGATTTAGACAGTACTTCATCTATAAGGAAAACTATGTAAGAAAGCAAAATCATTGCTTATTACTATGGAACTAGCACAACACAACAACTCCTGCTAGGTACCAGCTGTTTGTCTGCTGAGGAAGCCACACAACACATTAGAGAAGTAGCTTACTTTAGCTCATGGCACCGTCAGCATCAATGCAGTTTGTTCAGACAGTTCACTTTACCACTGTCTTCCTATTGTCCTTTTGTTCTTCAAATTGTGGTGACATGATTTACCACATTAGCAATTTCTCTCTCTTGATCATTTCTGAGAAAGATCTCTGATCTATAATAATAAGATTTCTTTTAACTAACTCGACCACACAAACTGACAACTGTGTTTGAACAAAGTCATTCAACACTGGTGGTTAGTGCTACACAATAAACTGTATGAGTCCTGTTATTTCATGATGGTCACTTAAACTAACTTCAAACATGACTATCAGTGAACATATGTATCTTTAAGACATGACCACAATCTTTTTCCCATCTTTCTACTGGATAATCACTTTATCCAGTACAATAATCACTTTCTACTTGTGTTGTTATTTCACAAGTAGTGATGGTTCATCAGAGCTCTTCGACCACTTCTCATCTTTCTTTCCTTGATCTACCTTTCTAAAATGAAGCCTTAGTTTTTTCTCTCTCCTGCTGGGTTCTTGGGGGGAGGCAGAGAGGGGGGGGGCGAGGCTGGCAATATCAAAAAGTCCTTTCATCCATTTTAGATGAGATGCAGATGACTCAATTATGCTTGGCCTGACATCAAGACCACTTGGCGGAGAAGCTGCTAATGCTGGAAAACGATCCATTTAATCCCACTGATATGAATGGCAGGGCGCTAACAGGCCCGCTAACGGTAAAAGAGTGAGACAGGTATGAGCAGAGATGCTGGCAACTCTGGAGATACAAGTTAAAGTGTTTGTGAAGGGTGGGTAAAGGAGGAAGGAGGTCAAGTCTTGGTCTATATGAACTACAAAGGCAAACAAGACCATTGGCAACAAAACTTGCTGTCATATACTGTAATATTTAAGTGATGAGAGGATTGAAGATTTTCCCACACATGATAAAACAGCCCTTTGCGTGCATTTTCACAGCAAACATTCACAATAACTTGATGAGATTAGATTTTTCTTGTCAGAAAACCTTGCTAGGAGTTTATCAGCAAATAGATTAAATACGCTGCTTCGTCAACACAGATGCCAAAAAAAGACACAAAACAAAAGTTCACCATAAGCGCTTTAACAGAGATTAGGACGCTAAAATGGGTAACATGCTTTCATGAACTCAAGATTGCTAAAGCGATGACAAAATCCTAATAGTGTGTGACTCAACATGAACATTGGGTTTGAGACTGAACAGCAATCCAGCTGTCAGTAAAGTCTGTAATACATCAATCAATCACTCTTTGTTTGGAAAGTGTCAATTTATTCAACAGCTATTATCTCAAGACACTTTGCAAAAGGAGCAGGCCTAGACCTCACACTTTATTATTTTATTTACAAAGACCCAATATTAATTCATCAATAGTGCAGCCCTTGGAAACATTAAGACAAGTAAGATTGGCGAGGAAAACCTTCCTAACAGGCAGAAACCCCGAGCAGCACCAGGTTCATGTTGAACAGGCTGGATCTGTTCAACACGAGTCCCACTCTTCCAGCTTACAGCTCACAAGACAGTGATGTTATCCATGCAGTAAGTGTTTTATACTGTAATTCAAATGCATAAAAAAAAATCAACATTATGCAACATTATTTTTGTAATGGAACTAAAGACAAAAAAAAACGTGTATACGAATGCTCCATAGAAGGATAAAGAGTGAGAGAAATGGGTCAGTGGCTTTAGATTGGAAATAAGAGTCAGGGAGATAAAGAGAGCCAGGTCCTGCAGGACAGATGATATCAGGGCTTTTGGTCACCAGAGCCAGGGCCACAGCGGCGACCCACAAACATGCTCTACATTTGATCAGACAGCTGTTTGATCTGCAAGCCCTTTCTCCCAAAAGACTCCAAGAAACACTCATGAATACACACACACACACTTATCATGCCATACCCTATACTCATCAGAGCTGCTCAGCTGCCAGCCTCCTGACAGCATCCACATCAGCATCAAGACCACATCCTTTTTGGGCTAATTCTGAGTTTACTGATGGGCAGTGAGTTTGTCAGTGTTAATCAACCTGCTAACAGAGAGCACAGTTTGGTTAGATAAAAAAAAAGAGATGCTTCAGAATTAAGAAATCAATTAGAATAGTCAGCAATCATTGAGTTTGAGAGGGGAAAAGAAGAACATCATATTGCTTCGGTTAGAATTTCTTACATGTTTTGTTAATATATATTATACACCGACACAATGTTATCTTACTGGGATCTCTGTTTACAATGTGGCACATCTTAGCCCTTTGCTATTCCTGTCCTGAAAATACTTCTGTTGTTCTTATTCAAAATAACTGTAAATCTTCGCAAAGGAAATTTTTAATAAAGCTGTTTTGTGTGCTTCATGGGACTCCGACTTGGTGGCTAAGTTACAAGTGCTAAAAATAACAATAGAAAAAACAAACCTGACTGCCTTATTTGCTTTTGTAGCTCATACAGAAATCAGTATGAATTTTAGTGAATTTCATAACCAGTTAAAACGTACTTTCAGGAGCTTCAAATGACATTGTATCCAAAATATGCATATTTCATTAAAATACCTTGATGGAAAAAAATCAAACTTGGATTGATGCTTCACTTGTGACTAAATTAAGCAGAATTAAAAAAGAAATCCCAGTCTCAGAGCAGTCACTCTGTTATGGTTGCACTGACATAAAACTCAGCACTCTGCCTTTTTTACGACCTTTAGTGCAATTAACAGTTTCAAAACATTAGTGCTTATGTTGCTTCACAACTAGTCAATCAAATCAGTGTTTTGTCGGTACTGAGTGGTGTTTGTCTGCATTGGTGACAAATGAGCGCAGCCCATCCCACTGCTGACAGCTGCCCCAGAGCATCGATGCTATCTTCAGCTCTTCAGCCTGCTTCTACAATTACCACTGCCTCTGTGACCCTGGGGCCTCCAACACTGGCCTGCACTCTGGAACATAGGACACACACACACACACACACACCTACACACACACACACACACACACACACACACACACACACACACACACACACACACACACACACACACACACACACACACTTAAAAACATTTCACACATCTTTTCATTAGTACAAAAGGGCTCACAGATATAACAGATATATCTACAGTATTCTTCAAAAAGACACAGAACACACAGTGGATTGCGTTAACAGAGGAACATTGGAGACTTGATGTAGCAGACCTTATGTATACGTTTCATTCAGTCTTCACTGTAACATAATGCAGTACAGCGTAGAGGTCCGATTCTGTTAGCTAAGAAAAATACAATAAAGTTAGCCCAATTACTTACATGTGCCGTTATTCACTGAAAACATAAATGTCTTACATTCCACTATTTTATTTTTATATTAAAACAATATATAATTTTGATTCACATCCATTTCCTGGTTTCATACAATTGCTGTCCCAGCCACACACTGAAACATTTGACTGGGATATGACCCCAAACCGATGCCTTTCCCCACCACACCTGGTTATTTTATCTCTCCCTACACCTATTGTTGGCTTGTGGCTGACCCCAGTCAGAACAATGCATACCTGTGGCTCTTGCCAGCGCTATGTAATTGTCTTCTCAAGTGGGGCCCTTTTCCAGTCGGCCCCTGAGGGGAGAGCGCTCCACACTCATCCATCACTCAGTCACCCAGCCACTACAGGAAGTAGTTAACATGAGCGACCTCTGGGATGGCAGTCCGTAGTTGGTAGGAGGTGTGGTGTGGAGTTGAGGTCTTTTTGGAGAAACACTGAGAGTGACATAATTCAATCAATCCATCCATCAATCACTCTGTTGTAGGAACTGTTTGCTCTGCTAATCAAGACGGTCCCTTTTAAGTAAAAAAACAAAGGGACAAGAAGCAGCTGGTAAAAAAATCCGAATGCAAAACGTTTGTTGAAATGTACGGATAAAACATATTTAAACACACACTTTTCACGTCACAGTTTTAAATAAAGATGTATGGGGGTTAGACTAAAATGGTATTTTAAAAATAATCAATAGTCAATTTACTTGTAGCCACAAATTTTGTGCAATGAAGCTACATAATCAGCGTGGGAAAATAATAAGACCTTCATCAGGAAAAACCAATGTGATTTCAAGTGGTAGTTGGACAATGTAGTTAGAGAACCATGACAGGTCATATGAAATAAATTCAACAAAAAACTTTTCTATAATGTACTGATCTCTGTCCCATTTAAATGAAGATTTTCTTCAGTTAAACTATCTCAATTGATTGCATTTAAAAAAGAATAAAGTTGTTTATTGTTCGTAATTTGAGGTCAAAAACCTGTTATTTTACGTCAGGAACAGAAAAGCTGGTAAATGAGATCATTTTAGTCAAAAATCTACTGTCGCAAAACAAGTTCCAACATGTAAATTACCTATTTGTGTCTTTAACACTTTGTGAAACCAAATGTTGTTTGCTCCAGAGGAAATGCCTGCCTAAATGTTTTATTTTAAAGTTCGAGGTCAACGCTGACAAATCTGACACAGTAATCCTGAGCCCTTAGGTTCACACAGCAAATTACACATCGAAATGATACAAGTTATCAGTTTAATGTGCATGAATTCAACTGTGACCTGGATGTGACGTGGATATGAAGTACCTGATATACATTCCAGTGAGCTCCTCCTCTTAAATTAAGCATCTTTCTGATCGCTGTTATCTTGAGGAAGACGGAGAACACAGCACAGTAACTGACTTTCAACAGAGTGGACGATTAAAGACATGCATGCTTACATTTAAGATATGCTTCAAATATAAGACGGTATATAATTATTGCAGATTTCAAATGAAATACAAAACATGCATGAAGAAATGTGCGGAGCTGTCATGTGTGGGTTTTTCAGCAGGAATTTTATAAAAATTGACAAAACAAACGGAAGAAAGAGCACTGCAGGTCATTGAATAAAACACTTGTTTTTTTATTTACTGCCATTCCTATTGCTTCAGACAGACAAGCTGTGGCGCAGGGAGCACAGAGTGATTCAAACAAGTCAACATTACTGCCGATCTACAAACAAATCTCTCTGACAACAACAAACAACAGAGACTTAGCGAAAAAAAAAAGAAGCAAGAAGAACAGCATTTGGCAACCATTAACATCTTGGAAAAAACTTCAGAAGTAAAAAAGGAGTGCATTCTGCATTTTTAATAGTAAACAGCGTCTCTACTTCATCATGAACTATATAAAGGAATCAAATGAGGAGGGCTGATACACTGCTTTGACGTCGGCCCCCTTTTCCACCCTTTTGAGCTTTTTTTTTTAAAGTGGATTTTGTCAGAAGCTCCGGATGTTTCGCTCACTCTCTCTCTCTCTCTCTTTCTCGAATGGCCTGCAGCATTACAGGGGAACGTGGTGCTCTACACACTTTAAGAGTAATTAAAACCGATTGAACAGCTGTAATTATGAGAAACGGTGGTTGTGTTCCAGGTCATTCTATCAGCGCTGTCTTTCATCAGAGCAGAGGCAGAGGGGGCCCCGCTGCTACTCTCTGTTTCTCCATATGCATATCCTCAAGAACAAACAACTGGCAGGCTGCCTACAGGCTCTCACACACACTATCACATTCATACACACACGCCTTCATGTAGACAAGTGGGAGAGTGAACGTGCAGAAGCACAAACACGCTAATAGAACAACTGATCACATGTATATTCACATGGCTAGTGAACATATACAAACACACACGTGCACACACGACAACATGGCACAAGCCCACCGTTGAAGCTTTAACTCTAAAAATCACATTCTTCATGTTATTCGTTGGGTGACATTCATAACTTTCTTCATAATCTTTCTTTGGTTTCTTCAGGCTCATTCAACCTTTGAACACAATAAAGGGGTTTACTATACAAAAGTAAATGCAACGCCATGTGAGCAATTCATCATTCCGTACTGTATAATAACACTACCGTATGTGACAAATAGAAAGCATATGTATGTACTATACTGTGACTACTGAGAAAGAGTCCATACATCGATGAAAGCATATCTTGGTTACATGAGGTTATTTAACAGAATACATAGAAATAATAAATAGTTACACATGTATGCTAACACTGAAATGCCGGTTCAACTTTTTTTTTTATTAGACCATTGTGTCACTAGTAGCATGTCATTAAGCGCTGCTAGCATTGTTAGCGTGTTACTGAAGCACTATTGTGGTAATATTGTGGTGCTCTGGTTTTCCTTCGAGCCAGATCCAAGGTGTAGCGGCTTGGATGCCGAGGACATCTGGGGGTAGCGGAGGGTGGAGTAAGTGGAGATGCAGACGCACCAAATCAAAAACAAATCAATCTTGGTAGGATCACATCGGAGGACTGCTCAGTGGTCAGATGATGTGTGGGAGCCATTGAAAAAAGCTGGTGGGGTCTCTTTCTTACTACCTCTGTCCATCCTTCACATCCTGATGTAAAAAAAAACAAAACAAGAAACGGTTACTGGTTTAAAAAACAACACAACAACATTTGAAACTGGCCATTGTAAGACTTGATTCTTAATCTGTTTAGTTGACTTAAGGACTGCATAGGTTGAACACTTTATTTTGAAAGACCAAGAGAAGGGCAGACATTGACTAACTTTGCGATGAAGTGAATTATAAAGGCCATTCCAAATACCAAAAAGTGCAAAAATGAAGTATGATTGACAGCAGGTGTGTAGATTTCTGTATTTCTACATAAAGTTTTCTTTATGAGGAAATACAGAATACAAGTTATCCTTAATTTATTTAAGGCCAGGACAAACTGTTTTGGGTGCTTTGAGCTTGTTTTCTGAGCAGCTCCAATAAGTTAAAAAGTGATAAAAGAAAAAAGAAGAAGCTGACAAATTACTTCACTTTACTTCTTTAGTTTGCCTATTTCTTTGACCAGCTTTTTTTGGCACATGTCCCAAAACTGTTACTCACAACATGCTAAATAGTTTCTACATGTTCTGCTGGATTCTTCACACAATGGCCTGATGGAATAGTTAGAAGGAAAAAGGGCATTGCTCAATAATCCCATGAAGTAATGAATGATCCACCAGTTAATGGGTGTATGCTGCATAAACTTAAGCAATAAGCAAATTCCCACTTGTCAACATCCTGAGCTCACCTCCAGAGCAGTAACTCCACTCTGTTGATGATGTCGGCCAGATCAAAGGGCAGTGGCATGCTGGGGTCATCCACACCCCAGAAAGGCCGGTCCACTGGGGCTTCCTCAGGGGGTAATGTCTGGGCCAGACTGGAGTGGCACCTGAGGCAACAGGACACAGGAAACAAGCGCACCCATTAACTCCTCCCTCCAATTCAGAAACAACTGGTAGACACTCATCAGTAGTAGGACACGTGTCTCAGGTCACAGACTCAAGTTTACCTGTGGTTATAGTCTTTGGATAAAACACAAATATGCTTGACTGCCATACTGAGAAAATACTGTCGAGTTCATTTCTCAACACTTTATTCTCACCATAAAAAGAGTTGTGTTTTTTTTTCTTCTGTGAATTCAAATGCAGAGGGTGTAAAAAAAAAAAAGTCTCCGATATTCATTAAAACGCCGAGATTTTACTATCTGCTCTTCTTGGGTTGACTGTTGAAAGCTTTAAAGGGGTCGGCCCAGGCAAAATCAAGTAAATGATGTGTGTTTGTGTGTTTTGCTGACTCGTCTCTAAACACACAGTGGGTGTTGTGTGTTTGACCAGGAGGCAGTCGGCTTGTGCGTTTCCTCTGCTTTTTATGACTACTAATACTACTGGGCCCAATTAAAACTGCCAGTGTATAAGAGATTAAGTGCATCTGTTTGAACTAAGGATACAGAGAGATTTACATTTCAAATACTTCAGATGCAACTCTTTTCTTCACTTATGTTATTGATAGTTTAATTGTTTAATTTAACGTTATTTGCACATCATCACCATTGCGCTAAATGGAGCTGAGAGATTTGGAGAAAGGGATGCGTCAGGTAAGGCTTTTAAAGGCCATAAATGGCAGAAATGGTATCAGGCTAATGAGAGACCATGATATAAGGATGATATCATGATTAACGGCCCTTTCATTTCATACACAGAGAGGCACACACAGCAGGATGCTGTTGCAAGAACATCACTCTCTGTTGTTGCAATCATGACAGAGCGGTGACAAATCCAGCCCTTTCATGTCACTGTGATTTTTTTGGGATTTTTTTTTTATGATTAATAATCCAGGGTTAGCTGTAATTTCTTCCTTGTTTGGAACCCCCACAGACCTCAGCCACATCTTTTGTCAGACCAGTGTAAATATTTACTGCGGTGACTCGGTGTTGCTCTCTGCTGTCATTGTAAATCTGCCCTCCCTCTGCCTCTTGACAGATGAGAGCGACCCCTGACCTGGAGGTGCAGGAGGGAGGGGCGGAGGTTGGCATTTGTGTGGTGTGTGTCTCGTTTGTGTGTGTGTGTGTGTGTGTGTGTGTTGTTCAAAGCATTTCATTCTAGAGCCACAAGGCTAGCTATTCTCCCGACTCAGTCATCATGCCAGGGTCTGTCCTATCATATCCCTCTACCCCATCCACAACCGTAAAACCTCAAACATCCCAGGAAACACACACACAAACAGGACCACCACCACCTTGTGGCCACTGACTACAGGAGGGAATGGAGGGGACACTGAGGGCTGGAGAGACAAATATGGGGGTCAGTTATGGATGAGATGAGGGGATGTTTAAGTTGTCAGGGGACAGCCGGGGGCTGCCACAATTTGTGGTTATATATTTTCACTGCAGCCACTTAATGTCTGCCTGGCTCTGGGCCTAAGTGCTGCATTTTGGTGTGGTTAGCCCTTTAAAGAGCTTTTGCATTACGGTGGTGAGGAGCAGCATTAACATTCACTGTTCCAATATATCTTCTGTGCTCTGGATCAGGGCCTGATAATAGCATCTGTTAACATGCACTAAGTACCATTATGTAGCACATCACTTCATAAATAATACGATTAGGCGACCTTGGGGCTTTGCGACGAGCCGTGTGTTTAAATGTTCTCATCATTTATTTAGGGTGCGAATTAAAGGAAGCGCCACTTCAGAAGAGGAGGAGGACATGGCTGGCATACATATCGAAGAAGTGAGCAAGAGACACAGAGAGAGAGAGAGAGCAAACTGACCCAGACAACACACACTGATACACACACACACACACACAGTGGGGTTCTGCTGACATCAGCTTAAGGACACCATAGGCTGAGGGAACCCAGGCCTTTGATTTGGTCTGATTAAGTATTCATGCAGTATAGCTATGAAAGAAAAACACTCGCCTCTTTTCTGCTGTCTCGACTCATACTGAAAGGCTACATACCGTAAAAACCTGACCTGACGCCTTCAACAGAGCCGCTGCATTTATCTGACAAGGGATCTTGCAACATTAGCTTGCAAATAGAGGACTCCTGGTTTACCAGAGATATAAAAGATATCAAGGCTGGAAGACTATCAAAGATAATACAGTGTAGGTAATTCAGCACACACTTTTACACAATCTACCACTGTTCACAGAGTGCCGTCTCCTGACTGCTAAAATGGAACCAAACAAAAAGTCAATATCAAGCGAGGTGCCTTAAGCTCTCCCGGGCTCTTGCTAGAAATTCAGTGTAAGCCACAGCGGCGTACAAACAAGGCTCACCAAAAGACTTTCCCATGGTAGAACAGCCCACCTTAAAGTTAAGGTCAAAGACAAAGAGGTGTGTGTGTCGGGGTGGGGTGTTGTGTGTTAACAGTGTTTGTGAGTCCACAAACAGGCTGTTCCAATGGATTAACCCCAGACAGATATGGGCCTAACTATCCCATCTGGCGCTCGGTCAAGAGAGATTGGCAACACAATCACTCATTTCAATTTAGCCTGAAACCTTATAGCCTGGCAGGCCCCCGCTCAAATGGTATGCTAATGTGAAAGGTATCTCGGATTCTATCGCCTCTATTTCACTGAGGTTTTTCCCTTCGTGCCGCACAGTGCACTTGAACTACGGCTGGGGCGAGAGATCCACGGACCTCGATGCAATAAGAGCCAGAGCCCCCTTTGCGCTCAAACTAACCACTTTAGCTAAAGTGAGTGTTAATTATGGACAGGCAAAGCAGTCAATAAAAGGTTAATGTAAAAGTCAAAGGATAAATTCCTTTAAGCATTGCATCATTCCACCATCTCCAACACACTGCTCGCAGGTCTCCTAATCAATACGTTTTACTGTAATGCGCTCGCCATCGATCCTCCCCCCGCCTCCACAGTCCGGGCTCCATCACTTGGTTTAAGAAAGGAAAGAGAGCGGGAGACAGAGAAAGAGAGAGAGAGAAATAGGAGTAAATAAAATGATTAACCTGGGTTTTACTCTGTTGTTTCACTCTTCGTCTCTCTCTAAAAGGCTTGTTAGATGAGTGCAGGGTGGTCCAATATCATCAGTGCCATCACCAACCCTCCCAATCATCAGCATCATCAGCCCACTCAATCTCGGGCCCGTGTGTAATTGTGTAGCTGCACACTCAGGCAGGGCCATACATTAAAAGGCCCTCTGCTCTTTACAGGATGGAAATCCGCTTAATAGACAACATCAGTGCTTCCAACTCTTGCAATTACACTGATAAATGCACGATTGTGTCAGCCCCAGTGAAAAAGAACCCAGAGAACATAGAGAGGAGACAACACTTATTGCGTTACGGCTACAGGAGGTCATTTGTATCCACATGGGATCAGACAGCATGGGCTGACCCTGGACATCGTCTTAGGACAAGGATGGAATCATGACGTGAGAGATCTCGAGAGGCGCACTAAGATATTATCTCTAACCTGGATGAGTATTCCTATTTGAGAGTTTGTCTTTGTGCCGCAAAGCAGAACATGTGTTAGCATATTATCCAATCACAAATCTGTATGAAATATCACCATAGAAATCAAAATGGATCATTTTACACTCCAACTGAAACAGTGTTTAAAGAGGACTCAGTCAAGCAGTCATGTATGATCTATTCTGTCCTATTTTGCAGTGTTTTACATTTTGCATCTTGTGTTGTTTTTGTTCAGTCTCCTGAGTATCGTGTTTCTAAATTGATCATACTTTTAAATGCCGTATAAGGAAGGGCACCGGAAATGAACTTAAGCAGTAATTGCCGCAGTGTGTGGCATGGGTTTACTTGATTTAGAAACGACACGAAGGTTGTAAAAAGCTTTGAGACTTCTGGATGTTTTCAAAATGATAAAATCTCCATAATTTTAAGAATCAAAAGTATTTAAAGGTAGATCTAAAAAAAAAAGGCCAGTTTGACTTTGTTCAGGAGTTTGAATGTCTTTTCATTTTTAATATAATCATATTAAAACTTTTTTACAACACTACACAACTTTTTTTTTCAAAGTGCAGCTTGAAATACTGTAACTCATGATCTGTTTAAAGTATCATGGCTTAAATAATTACTATTCATTAATAACACAATACTTGTGTACCACCAATCAACCAAACAAAGTAGATCTTGTGTTTAAACACGTCAATCAGTTAGTGTCAAATTTGCATAGTATAGTATGCATCTGGGCTGATCAAGGGAAGCGAAATACCTCAGATCACCTGCTTCCTCGTGACTTGCCTGTGCATCATATGACTGTCTAGCAACCCTGTGCAGGTGTGAATTTTTATGGTCTTGGCAAACCGAGAGCTGAGAATGCAATCAAACAAGTCATGAAAAAACAGCCATGTGTCTCATAAATCAGCCTGCCCCTGAAGGTAAGGCATACAATCACATCCAAGAGAGGGAGAAGAAAGAAAGGAGTATATTATCCATGTACATTCTGTGTCTATGTGATGTTGTGTAAGAAATGAGCGGTTGACCACATCTGTCTTTGTGTGTCATGAAAGTTATGCGATGGGTGGGAGAGAGATCGCTTTTATCTCCATACTTATCTATCTGCTGTGTTGTGCAAGATATTAGTGATATCATCAAGTGCAACAAGGAGACGATTAAAACAAGGCTCAACCTGTAAAAAGTCGAGCTTTGGATCTCTAACTGCACCACCCAAGAATCAAAGGGTCCTGTGAACTCTCGGGGCTGTCCTCATTAGAGCCTGAGCAGAGCATCAGATCCCCACCCACCATCCCCAAACTGCCATTATCCCAATCGCGGCCACATCCAGTGCTAAACGTAACATCGTGCAGAAAGCGAGCCAGCCAGAAAGCGTGGGCAGGGCTGCGTCTTAACCGTTTCCTCAGGATCAATCAAACACTATTGTGTCTGCAGACAGCTGCTGACTGTACACTTTGTGAGTATGTGAGGTGGGCAATTGTGGAGGCAGAAACAGAGAGAGAGAAAAGGAGGAGGGTGGGGGGGGGTGTCATCAAATGCCCAACATATGTTCCTTTCATTTTGATTCCCTCTAAGGAGCCTGGGATAATAAAACTAACATCTGATGCACTCTTTTCCCCTTTAATTAATGGTTGTGGAAACCACACAAAAATGCATTAGCAAAAAAAAAAGGAAAAAAAAAGAAAGGGGGGGGGGTGATGTCGAGGTGGGCTCTGTGTGGTGCTTTCAACACTCTCCCCCACGTGCCGCCATGGCTCTGCTGTGGCTAGGACAATGATTCTGTACCTTTTTTTTGGGAGGGGAGGGGGGGGGGTGGCCCCTTGCTCATACTCTGTGAGTAGTCCCCCTTGCCAGATGCAGTCTGGGCGTTAAACCACATGAAACAAATAAGCTTCATTATTGGCATCTCAAAGCCAGACTCTGAGTAGTTTCACAGAGTCCATGTACTGTTTGCAGGGTTAACATGAGCCTACGGCACAAACAGAGAGGGTTTTTTGCCGTACCTGCACAGACCCTGCCAGCTTCACACCCGGAGCGTTTGATGTGGCCTGGCTGGCTGCTCCGTCTAAAACAGGGCGAACCAGATGTAGCAGAAAAACACACACAAAGCAAGGTAGCCTCTAAATAGCCTTCATAATTGGAGGCAATAAAACACTATTGCAGTCTGGAAGTGCAAAGGAGGCAAGCCCCTCAAGTACAGCTACTGCTCTCAAAAACCAGGTGGACGTCCATTAGGTACTTAACAGTGTAACAAATTACCGAACACCCTGGCCTGCTCCTTCTCCTCCTCAGGCAATGAGATGGAATGTGGCCTAGTGTCAACACAGGCGCAAAATTTACGAGCAGACAACTATTGTTCAAATGCAATCAGGTCCTAATAAAAATAGAGGCAGGAAAAGGACAAACAGATAGGGCCCTCCTGGCCGTTTACTCTTCTGACAATGGGTGGAGAGACAGATCACCCCCTCAGGCCCTGGATCTGTGTGCGTCAGTGTTAAGAGAAAGAAAAGTAAGAGGGATAGAGGGAGAGTTTGTGTGTGCGAGTGTATGTGCTCCAGGCATACTGGGAGAACTGTTGCTGCAACTTTTGGCCTACTATGCGCCCGTGCCAGGCTATAGGCTAGTTCAACATAAGCAGCTGGCTCGAAGGAAGAGTGAGAAAAAAAAGGAAAAAAAAGAAGAAAAAACAAACAAACATTTTATTTGGGCCCAGCCTGTAACACCCAAAGGACGTAGGGAAGGATGCCCAGCTCAAACACAACCAACCCAAACCCACTCCATCATCATCACAAATGAGCCACACGTGGCCAAATAACCACAGTGAAACATTTGGATGTATACAGGCTAAAAATAATTAAGAGTTGGTTCTAAGGAGACACTGAAGGTTTTCCTGGTGACGCTGTTTATTTTTTAAAGCGCAGGAGAGCAAATGGAGCAATAAGAGGACTCGTTGGCGAGGGTAAAGAGGTTACAAGCCTGCGAGTGATTGCTCTTTTTCACAGCTTTGCGTTTCGAAGGCTGTAAATCTCCTGTTAGGGAGTCAGGAAGAGGGTTACTGCGGCGTTGGGAGCACTAACTCATAGTTTTTTCCAGGCGAATGGCACACAGTTGCTGTGAAAACTTGTTCTCGGAGTGTTCTTGTAAAACGATCATTTTTTAACCCTCAGACCTTCCTCTCACCACATGCCCCCCCCCCCCCCCCCTCCTTCTCCCTCCTGTCTGAGCGGCAGTGCCTTGTGGGCATCATCTGAACGGTGCAATAAAGCTGGTGATGGATGAGGCCTGCCTTAACAGCCATACAAGCAAACCATTGGACGACACCTGACCCCGGTCACATGATAAGGTCGATCCAACATGGGCACAATTCCCACCTGTCTTTCAGGAGACTATCGTGGGGTCAAGCTGGCCCTGCTAATTATAGTCTATTGTAACTTCAACTGCTTGGTTACAAGTCATCTCTCTAGCTCCAGGGGACGGGGTGTTACGTTCTGAAGCCTTTTGTGTGTAGTTAAACTGTGAGACAGAAGCTTCAAACCGTTGCACAACAGATATCAAGTGTCAGAAACGTGTATATCAAACTGTCTCACAACAAAAAAAAAAAGAACAGCAAAGGGAGCAGAAAAACACCCTTCACTGTTCCCTTTTAACATTTGTTGACTCATTGTTGAAAACGCTTGTCATGTTGTGATCACATCATATGTGCGGCAACAAACTGCACACACACCCATCTGCCCCAGTCACAAACATGAAACACCAATTACTGGAGAGGCATAAGTTGTAACGTGACAAGTTATAGAGGACAAAACTATACAGTAAAGAAGGTGGGAAAGAATTTCGTCAAATATTAATAATGTTAATTAAAAAAAAAAAAAAAAATAATAATAATAATATATATATATATATATATATATATACAGTTAAAAAACAAAATATGCAAACAGCAAACCTGTTAATGCTTCTGACAAAACCAGAGATAGATTTGTGCTTCAACTGGCATGGACACAAGGTTGAACTCTTTTTTCAGGTCATCAATCTAATCACTATCATTTTAGCAACAAACTGACCTTTCCTCTGTCGCCACAATCGGGCAAGCATTTGCACTTTTATACATGCAGTGCGAGACAGTAGAACTAAAGTGATTACCATGATTTTTTTTTTTTTTTTTTGGAAAGACTTATTTCAGCTAGCTTCTTTTTTTATTTAGTTAACCTTTAAATGGACAGGAAAAGGAGTGGCACACACAAGTATCTGCCTTAAGTCAACAACTAAACTGTCATTACTCATTCTATTTACAGAAGACGATGAAGTCAGCCTGAAAATGTCAGGCTGGGTATACAATACTTTAGCGGTCACACTTTCTGAGATGCATATGAACATTTTCCTCTGGTAAATAAACAAAAAGGGGAAAAAAAGTCCCAAACTGATGTTTCTTACCCAAGCTTATGCAAATCAGAGGTTTAGAATGCAGTGACGTGAATCCACGCGTACATGTGTGCATACTCAACCATGCCAGAGGAGCGCTTACCGCCAGGTGTTTTTAACTTCTGCATCACCTGGTGCTCCTGCTGTGTGAACACGAGTTTTGTTTCACCCTATTAAGTAAATAGTGTAATTATAGGGCCTCGGCATTTAAAACGCTGTGAACAGCCAGCAATTTGTTTGGAAGAGCAGCCAGGCTATAGGCCCTGAGGCACTGCACCAAACAGGATGCAAGGAGTGCACAGAGCAAGCCAAGGAACGCTGTATAATAGGTATGTGTGGGAGCGTGTGTGTGTGTGTGTGTGGGTGTGAGTACATGTACCTGCCTATGCAGATGAGTTGTTGCGTGTTTTTGTAGCCATGTGTGTAAATCACTCACAAAGTTGCTCAGAGTGTAAAGTCGACGCAGTTTGTGGTCAAACAGGCACTTTATATTGTTTTGTTTGTACTGGCAATATTGATGCAATAATAGCAGCAATATCTACAACTGGGTTTCGTAGAACTCAAAAGTACTCTATAGCGACAAAGGCGTCGCTCGTATCGAGGCCCGAAGAACGACCGTAGCACGAAAGCCACACTGAGAGCTTGGCATAATAAAAAGAGGCCGATTACAAGAACTCTCGTCAATACTTTGCTCTCTAAATTTTGGCTCCACAAACATCCCAGCTCTGCTCAACCTATCCGAGTGAGGATGCTTCTTACTTAAGTCTCTGCCCTTTCCGCTGATCCAGGGTCAGCTGTGGGGAGTAAGAGAGGGATAACCTCTTTCTGAGCCCCATAGAGGCCCAGATGGCTGTGAGAAAGCTCCGATCCAAAAACCAGCTTACATCTCAATCGCTCTGGCCACATCTCCAAGTCCACAATTTAACCCCCTCTGATGTCAGCCAAGGTCACAGATGCACACTCGAGAGGAGAGAAAAAAAAAGAGCCAGGAGTGAAGTGCTGCCAGAGTCGGAGGGAATTAGATCCGGGCTGAGTGGCCCTCATCTGGCTAAGCCCAGTAAGAAGCAAGACTAACAGGCTGAGGCAAGGCAGTTTGGGTTCACACACACACACACACACACACACACACACACAGCCATGCTTGCGAGCTTGCACGCAAATGGACACACATAAATAAAGAAGTAAACACACACTTACAAAGTCACACACACACAAGCACACGGAAGGACTTGGAGGGCTACAGATGGTGTGCCCTGGGCCTGGTGACTGGGGCTCTGAGTGAGCTACTTTCAGCTCTAGTTTGGAAGCTGCCATGACACACGGGGCTCAGGGGTTGGGGCGGAAGACAAAGAGCGGCGGAAGGAGGTAAGAGAGGCGTAAGAGGGTGGGTCCAAGTATGGGGGCTCCTAACATTTTAAGTACAACACCAACATGTCACTGTCCATTTGTCCCCTTGCCTTATTGCCCATGTACCACCCCTGTGTTGCTCTATACAACACTCCTAATAGTGCAAGCACACACCCCACAAATACACAAATATACACACACACTCTGGGAGCCAGCGGCCACTTCAGCCGTAATTCCGCCTGACTTCCGCTGTCTGACTGGCAGAAGACAGGGAGGGTGAGGACAACAAGCTGTGAATACAGGAAGAGACAGAAAATCATTGAGAACCTTGCCTTTATGAATCTTTGATGAGAGGGAGAGGGGGTTGGCGAGGGCTTTGCCTCTGGTTAAATCAGAGCAAAGCGTGTGTTGTGTGTGTATGACTGCCAACAGAGGTTGAGATAAACAGGGCCTGGACCAGGCCCAGACAACTGCTAGTGCTTCAGTCGGGAACATTTGTCTCTGTAATTAGTCCCTGTCCTCCCTGTTCATGTCGCAGGTAAGTGGTATTTGTAGATAGCATAGTGATTTTAACTATGAGGGCCTCAGAGCCTGTAGGGGGCTGGAAGGTTGAGATTTGAATTTCAATGTATTTTGTTTGATAGGAAGACGACAATTCAACATAGTTCACATGCAGAACATGAAACTGAGGTATTGCACAGAGAGTTTACAGCTTTTGTTCATTTTAACACTTGTCCTTAGTTGGGCGTTCACATACACAGGACAATAAAATATCCAGTGTTCTCTCGTGTATGCTTTCGCTTCTGTCTCAAAGTGTTTTGTAAACTCTTAAAGTTATAGTACAACATAACAGTACTTAAGTTAAGTGAATGAAATCCCTACACAGTAAGTTAACAATACATCAATTATATACATCCAAAGTTAGTGATAATTTTAAAATACAAAAAGCTAAGTTTGGCCTTTGCGATGCAAAAATAAAGCTGAACACAACAGCGCTTTGTTTACAACTTAACAAGAATGTTACGACTTGAATAATACAGCTAGCATCTCCTCTGTTTACCGCTGATTCCTCTTTCAACCTCTGCAGGGAAAGTTACAGTTTGGTCGATATAAAGACTTACAGTACAGAAGGTGAGGGCTATTTCACAACACTACCTATATCCTTAAACTGTATATTAATACATATTAATTCTGGTGAGTTTTATTTTACTGCAACCTCTCAAAAAGGCATTGACTACTTGTATTTTAAGACCCTCCCAGAAAATAAATAAATAAATAAAACATGCATGAAAATAAAATCTGACCAACAGCTCTTGAGATGGTCATCTGTTAAATCATATCATAATAATCCTGCATGTTCTTAACAGTCCAGTGCAATCAAACAGCCGTACAATCAAAAAGCATTTGAACATAAAGTCTTAAAATAATATGGATATATTTTACAATGCTGTCCCATTCTATCCTATTTGGCAGGGAGCCCTCAGCCAAAATGTGTCACACGCTAATATCCCAATGTTCACATCAGAGAGAGGGCAAGTTTAACAGACACTAACGTACCACTAACATTTGTGCCATGATAAATGATGACAGGCAACTATGGGAAACGAATAACAAAAACATGATGAGCTGGTATTACGCTGATGTACAAAGCACTATCCTAATTGACAAAGCTGAAGTATGTTGCAGTGTCTTGTAAGGACATACTAGCTTATTATAAAAGCATGGGAAGTTTTTGATGCCCTACCCTTGTTCTGTGTATACTTTCAGTGATCATTGTACCTATTAAACACCTCACACCTGTTCTGACATCGGACACATGAAAGCCGAAGATGACTCAGAAGACGTTGTTATAATTAATAATACAAGACATGTAACAACAACACTCCTTCAAATCTCAGAAACTGCTTTTTAATAGATGTCAAGCAGGTGCCAATTATCTCCTCAACATGAGTTGGGTTATGTTACGAAACAAGCAGAGTAGCATAGTAGCTTCGTCTCATCTGCCACCTGTGACACCTCAGAATTCAGAGTCCTCCAGGAAGCCCGCTCATGTTAATGTGTCACCAATGAGGCCTTTAGAAGGCTTGATTCATCCGCCTGTCAGCACGCACACAAGAACTGCTGATTTGCGATCGTATCAGAACGTGGCACTGGGATGAACTGTCTTGTAAGTTGATCAAGAGTTTCCTTGTCTTCATCTGTCAGGTTCAAACTTTACACTCTGCTACACATGTTGATCATACATAGCAAAGCACAGGCACACATTTCAAGCCGCTGGTTGGATTATTCCACTTTAGGTGTGAGTAACACGGAATTCCTACTAACTGGGATCGGTAGATGAAAGTGCAGGAATGATTGACACCTGAAGTTCCTTTTCTCACAGCTTGTCGACCTGCCATGGCTCTGAACGCATGGCTTCCTATGGCCTCAGGAGAAGACAATGGAGAGCTGTGCCAGGTTTGGGTTGGGTCAGTGATAGGGTGAGAGCGAGTCGAACAGTGCCCCCTGATGGTTCACACATGCTGTAAGCCAGGGAGGGAAGCCCTAGTTAGTGCTGGTGAAAGTCATGTTAAGGAAACAACACCCCGAATCAAATGGAGCTTTTGTCCGGCCTTTGTTTGCAGGCAGGGGGAGGTAAAAGAGCAGTACTTAGCAGAGCAGCTAACCTGTGGCCATATCTGCTGGACAAATCAATAGAAATGTCTGAGAGCAGAGCAGGGTGTGCTAAAGGGGTGCTGGAGGGGCTACCCCTGGCCCGCTGCCCCCGGGCCCCTCCTGGGGGCTACCTGCCTGTCTCCTCGCCCTCCATCCATTCTGCCTCAGTGCTCCCATCCTGCGACTACGTACACACACACACATGCAACAATCCCACATATACACAAGTACAGGCGTCCTGTGAATTCTTGAGGACCCATATACACTATGAAGTGCAACAAAGGATCCGCACTGTCTCACATTTGGTACGGCAAGTGCCGACTAAAAGGTATATAAGAGCATGTACAAGGCAACGTACACACACATATACACTCACTGGGACACATATTGATGAATGTGCACACAGTGTTTGTCCCCTGATACTTCATAGTACATGGAACACAATATGGACAAGCTTCAAATGGCTTCCCATTGGTCCTTCACATAAGAGGGCAGAGGATGCTGGATGAAATGCAGGACAGAACACCTCCCCCCCCCCCACCTGAACCCAAAGCCCTGGAGAAAGGACTGGCCCTGAGGAGAAGTAAAAGCAGTACTCATCCAAACTCCAGGAATCCGATTCTCTAAAAAGCAGAGACCCTTCTCTGCTCCTTTCTCCCACTTGCTGCCGCCTACTTACTTTCAATCACAGTTTACATCACGGAACAAGAAGTGGAGGGATGGGAGGAGGTGAAATACAAGCCTGCTGCACAATGCACTTGTCTGGCAGCTGCTTGCTCTGACATTTGAGGCCATGGGGACCTTGTTCAAAGAGCAGATGCTCACTGATGTACAGGCACAGGAACATGGCAACTACACAAGTGGCTGAAGCAGAAAAGAAATCTGCACAAACATATGACAGAAAAGAACAGGGGGGGGGGAGCAGAAGATGGCAGGCTCCCGCAGAGATATGTTGAGAGGAGACAAACACAAATACCCAGCCGAGTGGACATGGCACACAATCATGCACAAAGATGGAGACGCCATGCAGACTGTGAAACAGTTGTAACAAATAATCAGAAGGACCTTTATGCCGACCACCACCAACAAAACAAAAAAGACCCGTCGTCTTATTAACATTCAGGAAAATGTATTGCCCATATGTATTTGAATAAGGTCTTATTTAAAATGAGGACACAACTAATGCAGAGTTTCAAACATAAGACGCAAAAAAACCTTTATTACTAACGTATTAAAAAAGTTACTCGAATGGGCAGGTGGACTACACGTTTCTGGCCTCAACAAATGAACTTTTATTCTGACCTATTTATTCAGTCCACTTTTTAGGCAGTGCCACTCTATACTAAATCTCTCGACTAAAAAAAAAAAAAAATAGACACAATTCATTTATTCAGCTTTCCACACCTTGAATGAAATCAGTCCAGAAATACTAGCAACTATCGCTCAAGGACATCATTCAGCGGTTTGGGCTAGACGAAGGCCAACAAAATGCGATGGGAGATGGAGAAGTGAATAATGAGAGATGAAAAGAAGAGATCGTAGGAAAACAAAAGAGAGAGACACAAGACACGAAAAGCAATCTGAGAGAAGTGCAGAGCAGGCAGCATCATGGAGCATCTCCGGCACAGAGAAATTAGTTTCCGCACAGGACCGCAGGCAGCATTATGGAAATGGGTGGCTGGCAGCTTCTTTGGCTGACTGTAAACAGGATCTTGGTAAGGCATACAGCCTCTGGTGAGGCCCTCGGAGCCTGCCATCATCACGGCGCTGTGTCGAGCTGCAACACTCCCACGGTCCCTCCTTCTATCTGTCTGGTTCCTTTGCTCAAACCTGCCCGAACTCCACTCGTGAGTAATTTATAAAGCGCGGTGGGGGCGGTTGCGGAAGCAGTACGTGCACATCCTGACACCAAAAACATGACATGTTCCACATGTCTTTGCAAGAAACTACAAAGAGCCCTTTTGTCTCTACAAAGAAAATGAAACTCTGTAAAGTAGTTGAGGTGTTTGGGTTGCTTGCATCACTTTGTGAACTGCCGTGACCCATGCAGTTAATGGCAACGCGTGCGACAAAACTAAACCAGAGTTGAGGTATCTTTGTGTGGCTTTTTAGATGTTCAGAAAAGGTACGTGGCACGAAAAAGAAGCACGGTCGTTGGTTTTCTGGAAACACTGAATTTTGCCACTGACCAAAACAAAACCAGGCCAATGCTTTCAATTAAAAAAGAAAAAATCCCAGCTCTTAGAAATAACTTTCCAATATTAAGAGTTGGTAGACACCCACAAAAATCCACTTTGCAGATGTTTCCATCATCGTGTCAGTATCTCTTACCTCACTGCACATAAATCTACTTAAATGTCTAATTCAAATTCCAAGTGTCTTAGCGTTTCTGCTTGTTTTCATTCCCGTCACAATGTGGAAGTGCGTCCTCACAGTAGCGTTTGTGTGCTGCTCTCTTTTCCTCTTCTTTACAACTATAACTAGGACAATTACAGTACAGCTGCATTATCCTTGCCATGCTGCTAAACAAAGCGCAGCGGCATAATGCGAGGCCTTTCACAAAAGTAAACAACTTCATCTTGTGTCTGTAATATGTGTCACTGCGATTGTGCAAAGTTGCCCATCGACTCAGCCGTGTCGCGTTGAAGAAGAGTCTCCTAATTAATGAGAGAGGGAGAGAGTCAAAGAGGGAGAAATTCTCTCTTCCATAGTTCTCCTTCAAACAAACGCTTCCTGCGGGACCCCATTGTTTGGACTGAGGCATCATGGGTAGCCTTATTTACAGATTTAATTGCTCTGGTGATCTGTGGGTAAAACACCCTGTCGTAATCACCCCACAATAGAATTGTTACTCTTTCTGACAATTGTAATAAAATGCTCTACAGCGTCCAGGGGAAAACAGGGAGGAGGAAATAGAGAGGGGAAGAGAAAAAAGAAACACTGACAGCAGACGACGTAAAGAAAGGAAAACGGCAAAAATAGAAAAAAAAAAAAAAAAGTAAATAAGGAGAAAATATTTTGGATGCAAATCTTCTCTGCGAAAGAAACTAATCCGAGCGAGCGGGAAGCAGGGATGAGGATGGGACTGTTGTCCAAGGAAATGATTGCTCTCCAACCTCAAAGTGACAACCATGAGAAGCTCACCGTTCCTGGACCTCCGAGGCGGAACCGCAGAGGAGACATGCGCCGCAACCATCACAAACACACACAGGCACACCTTCACACAGAGACAGATTGGGCATGAGGAGGTAGGTCACCTACAGGATGAGATTAGTGTCAGCAGGCAGAGGTACGAACACGCGACTGTCAACGGCAGCTGTCCCTGTTAGCAAGCTCTCAAACTGCTTTCAGAGAAGTGGTAAAACACTGTTTATGCCTGGAGTTAAGGCCAAAGGATATCTGACATGAATGAAATGTAGAGCTCGGGGAATAAAATAAGTTCTTCTTAAAAAGGGAAGCTACCTTTTTTTTTTTTATGGAGTGAGTCCAAGAAGAAAATGTAGCCATTGAAAATAAAACGCTCAGTATTTGTTTATCCATCAACCAGGATCCATTCACTCGCCAAATTTAAAGCTGTATTCTGTTGTATGATTGTATTGAGTTAACACTGTTAGGACTTAAAGTTTTTTTTTTTTTTTACCTAAAAATATTTCCGACAGAAAAATGTCGTATACAAGTCAATCAACCAATCACAACAACTTACTATGTGTTTCTTTAGTTCTTGTGAATCTGTGGCATTTGGAGGGATGTGCATCACTTTGTACACTATGAAAAGAAACTGACACCCCACTGCAGTACACATTGGTTATGCTCACAGGAGGAGAAGCGGCTGCTCCACTCTGTGAAAAATCCTGTTTTACTTAAGTGTGTCAGACTCTATCCCATTATTATGCCTGCTGATAAAGGTAATACAAACACCCTGCGCATCAAAAGGGCCATGAAATATTTAACAGCCAATCAGCTGGCAATTATTCTCTATGATCTCCTGGAGGCAGCCAATGGGGTTGTGCCTCCAGTGGAGGTGGCCTGGAAGGGTTTCAAGACTTCGCTGCTGCTTATAACACAATCCAAACACTTACTTTGCATTATGCTCAGATAACGCTAAAATAAAGTAGAAAACTTTCCTAACTGGTTTAGTTTTCCCTTGTTGTCTCTTGAATTGTTTAAAATCATTGAAACTGGACCCAAGACACCCTTTACATGTTCCAATGTTTTTTTTGATATTACAATCAGAGCTTAAACAGTTGAGTATGCACCGTTGATTTCTTGTTGTCAATGCCCTCTATTAGATGTATTGCAAATTATTGAATACTTTATTATGGATTACAACAGATGCAGATCAGCAAATACTGCTGATAGCAGCTGCAACATGAAAATATAAAATGGATGATTTTATGAGCCTTCTGCCAGAAATGAAACACTGAAATTCTAATAGATTAGCAATGTACCCTCTTACTGGGTCGTGTGTGTGGTTGTGGCTCTACCGACCAACTTCACTCCTGTCGCTCCTGTCTACACTATCCTCACACTCACTGACTCCCTCCCTGTCCAATCGATGGGCGTGTGGAGCCGCTCAATGCCAATGATTCTCCCCTGATCTTAATTAGAGGAACACATCAGATACAAACGACATCTCAGATCAATCGACAAGTACAGGGTGAGGGGACCGGGGTCATTTACGGAGACAACTTTTCGTCTCATTTTCTACAACATGAAAATCAAGTCAGGTCCGTCTGTGACTTTCTCCGCTCTCTGTGTGCTCTCCTTCACTCTTCATCTCCATTTTCCGCTTCATCTCTTCCCTGCTCTGCTACAGTGGATGGATGGTTGGTGGCGTGAAGGCAGAATCAGGCTGACAGGCTCCTTAGCCGCATGGCTGAGTGTATAACTAGCAACATTACTGAACACCTACACCCGAGGAGCCCATCATACAAAGGGTACTTAGTGCGGCGTCTAGGGAAACCTACACGCGCACACAACGCCCAAAGAGACGCACCTGTGTGCCAAACGCTTGTACGCGCGTTAATTTTATTGGCAGCATGTATGTTACATGCTTATATGCTGCAAGTTTGCGCACACACACACACAAACACAAAACACACCACTAAGGAAGTCAATAGTGCTGATTTTCCTTGTCAGCTCCTCGGCAGGCAGTGGTATAAAGAGACATCAATCTGTGATGTCAGCACTTACCTAATGAACCTTCTCAGATCGATGAAAGCACTGGTCGGCTACACAGCCCTGCCTACACAGCCCTGCCTGCTTTTATGTATACTTTGACTCTTTGGAGATCTATGCCGGACCATAGCATGTCCACGTGTGGGTGTGGATGTGTGCAAGCAGCTGCCGGGATAAATGTTTGCTGATGTATCAATTTTATTCTGCATGTGTCTGCGTTTACAAAAGCACTTGTAATGTGTACACTACTAATAACACATCTGATCAAAGGCTTCCGCGGGTGTTAGAGGGTAATGCTATTTGCACACCTTCGCGGATGTACGTAACAACATAATCATTTGCGCATTTTCCCTTGTTTGCTTTTCTTTCATAATTGTCCCATTATGTGCTCAAATTATCTTCCTGTTTGTTTATATACGCACGTGTAATACCCAATGTTTGAGTGTGTTACAGTACTGTGTAGAATAAGATGAGTTTGTGAAAACAGGTTTTCTATGATAGATATAACAGTATGCTGGTGCATGCCTGTATATGCATGAGTGGAATAAAGGTCTAAACTTGACTATGAATATGCACAAACTACAGATTGGGCTACATTTTGGACACATTTAAATCAAATGAATGAGTTTAACGCAAACACATGTCAGTCTGAAAAAAAACAGAACCTGGCTATCACTGTACCTGCAAACCTTTATTGATGTCCCCTCTATTCTCCAAACATGCCTCATTTTATACTAACTGGCAATGGAAATGGCTGTGGAGGTGGCAGCAGCGAGAGATGCTGTACAATTAGATTAGTTCCATTTCCTTTGATCGGCCTCACCCTGTCCCATCTTGCATGTGACACTTCAAATGCAGGAGCCTTCCTGCGCCACTTAATTGACCAGAATAAACATATTATATTGTGATAAGTGTAGCGATTGTACCAAATTGTACAGCGTGACTGACACAAATCATGGCATTAGCCCTGCCTCTCTTATCAGCGGCCTCCTTGTGCCTTTTCAATAAACAATCTACTAGGCTGAAAAGAGAGAGACGAGCAGAGCGAGAAAGAGAGAGAGAGGGATTGATGGCGGGCCAGAGGAAGAGCACTGCAGCCACGATCTAACGTTTACCCACTTAACCGTTCAAAAAGTCATCTTCCTCCATCAGCATCTCAGTCGGCGCTGCGTGAGAAACATTATCTTTCCGCGGGCGCGATCGTTCACTGATGGCTTCCCCCCTCTCAGCAACCTGCCACCGCGAATTTTCAGCACTAGATTGTTTGTGTGTCTTTATTGTGTTTTGTCTTTCCACATGGGCATGAAAAAGGTATAGGAAGTTTGGAGACGGGGAGAAAGGGAAGTACGCAAAGGGGAGAGGATGTGTTTTTTTCAGTGTGTTCATTTTTGTGTGTCGCTACTTGTGTGGGGGTTTGAAGGGAGAGAGGTAAGACATGAAGACTGCTGCTGGAGACATGAGGAGGAGGGTGTTTGAGAGCGCCTGACGTGTTAATCAGTGAATCAGGGTCCATCCACTAATGTCTGCCAGTGTAAATAAGGCCCTCAACTCCTGCCATCACATACGCTGGCTTTCCAGCCCATTAGGCCCGAGCTGGCTGGCTGAGGCGGCCCACTGCTCGCTGGAGACTCATTTACGTGTCTATAGGCATCTGTGGCTGGTGATAGGGAGCCCATGTGAAATTAATGGGACTATGGGTGCCGCCAGCCAGCCAGCCAGCTCTCCTGTGCCCACACACACACACACTCTTTACACACCAATCATCAGTATGTAAGCTTGGATGCATGAGCTCATACACACACACACACACACACACACTGTGTGATGTAGTGGTTTTTATGCACGCTGGGTAAACTAACCTTTGCAGTAAAGATTTAGCAGCTTTATTAGTTTAGGAAATGGCTGTAATTAAGGATAATTCTTAATGGCTGCTTCTCCCTCTCTACGGTATTAAAAGGGGGCTGGCTTCATTTGGACCACTTGCGTTTGTGCACTTGGAAAGTAAAATGGGTGTGGTGGGGGATATACATGGGCATACACAGGGAGAGGGAGGCCTCTGCGAGGTTCGGATATAACGCGTGGTCAACGGGCCAGCTGAGGGTTATTGCCTAATGGTCTTTACACATCCTTTATAAAAAATTTACGGAGCAACATTTTATTTGTCTGGCAGTTTCCAGCATTCACATGGGACATCATATAAATCACAATATAAAACTACACCACCATGCAGGCCTCTTTACCACGTCCAAAATGCAAACCTTTTAGGGTTTAAGACGGTGTCAGTTTTTGAAGTTACAGCTTTTTGTATGGGTTTGGACATTAACACAAAGGACTCTGTGTTTTACTCGTGAAAATGACCTACACTCACAGATTTTTGCATTCACAGATGCTGCAACACTTCATTCAATCACTAAACCATGGCAAGATCAAGCACTCCACTGCGACATAATAATGCACTAATGTCTCAGTGCCAGGTGGCCAGCCAGCAAGGGCAGAGAAACAGGGGGCTGGGTACATTTCCTGTGCTCCAGAGATGAGGTGGGCGTCTGGGTTGAGCCCACTTCCTTTTTTTTCTCCTCCCCCACCAGAGGTGAGGCACGAAACCAATGGAAACGATCAATACGTGCACAGATGCTGCCAGCTACACTCACTCATTACCACTAATGAATAATAGAGAAGAGTCCCCAACCTCCTCAAGATTCTTCTCGTCCCTGAATGTGTCCATATCAGAGGGACACAAAAAAAGGACATGCAGCCAAAGCAGTAATACAGGGACAAAGTCAGAGCAAGTTGAAATACTGTAAGCCTTCCAAAAAAAAAAAAAAAAAGGTTTATCACATTTTATCAGAAAGGAAAAAAAAATAAAAAAATAAAAAATTTTAGATTTAGAGCAAACAGGAGAGATGTGATCTTCTGGATTACTTTATTTAACATGTCCATCTCATAGACTGGTATGGTAATGACGTATTTTTGTAGGCCGACCCGAAAAAATGGTTCCTACGAAAATTCGCCTATGGGATTTTTGCATTGGATTTTGCATCATTGCAGAAAATAAGCTCTGTGAAACACGTTTCTGATGCGTAGCTGTTTTGTTCAGTGGGATAATCTTTACAGATGAACATCCTCTATATGAAGTTTGAAGAGTTAATGCAGCTGAGAGAAGTAAAATGCTAATGTTATGCTCTAGCGAACAATAATGACATCACAACAGTTATGCTTCATTCAGCGAACATAATTTCAGATAGCTAAACGTTAGCTTAATAAGTTGTTTATTAACCTAATATTTGCAAGAGAGTTCCCGGCGTGATGACGTGTAATGTCTGCAACAACCACTGTAGTTTCAGTTAGCTACTCGTTAGCAACCGCCGTTTAAAGTTCACGTAAAAACTTTAAAATTCACAAGTGGGGTCTTAGCTAACTGTTGTGTTAACCACAGACCTTATTTCAGGCGCCTAACCACAAACCCATCCAAAATCCCCATTGACTTTTAGAGTTAGGAACCCATGGCGCTAAAATGCTAACTCACTTCCTGGTTTTAGGACTCACAACTATACCAGTCTATAGAGCCCACCAAAAAGCAATGAGTCCGGCCTCCTACTGAAAGAAAAGTCTGATTCATGGAAAAGAAACAATTGACTCCTGGTTTGAAGCTCTGTAAGGCGGATAATACAGTCGTACTTTTACCCTCACAGTCTTCAGTGTTGAAGGTAGAAGCAGCAGTGAGAGGCTGACCCTCAGCCCTGGAGTTACACAAGAGAAAGCTACAGTGGCAGCTTAAAGCCACACTCAATCAATTATGGAGTAGCGACCTGTCCAAATTGTGATTTCCACACTGTCTGTCGCATCTTTCACACCGTTATCGATTACCTTTGCTTGTAACGTTTTCTGTTAATTCTGTTCACCCACACAAAATCTATATGTGTGCATTTCAAAGCAGGCCTCTGAGCTCGAGCACAGGCTGTCTGCGTTCTGCAGGCCAGACAATCACTGTCAATCTACCTAATGACCAAGTGTCTGCTGATGCATGCTAGTGAAGCGGGGAGAGTCCCTGGGTGCAACATGAAGCAGAATGGAGAGCATCCCCTGCTTCTCAAAGTGTTGAAAGGGCTAGTAAACCCCCCCCCCCCCCCCCCCCACTGGAGCTTTCCCAATGCTTCTCACTTTTCCTCTGTAACTTTAGTTAGATCAAAGAGAATGGAGCCCTGAAGTAGAAGTAGTACAGATCAACGACGGCCGGGGTGAGTCACACAAGGATGCAGAGGGAAAGTTGAATGATAGAGTATTCTGTCAGAGTGCGATTCCTGGGCTAACGAAAGTGTGTTTTAACAATGTATGGCACGAGAAAATCCTCCCCGAAGGTTTAGGTTCAGCGAGCAGAGAGCAGAGGGATGAGTGGGGGAGCAGGAAGCTGCAAGACCGAGGGGGCCTGATGGCCCTGCTGTTAAAGCCCGTAGAAGGTGGTGGCTCTGTCCGGTACATCAGCCTAAGGATGTAGGAGATTGAATCAGACCTGTCAGTTCACAGGCGGTTTTCGGCAGCAAAATAAATGACAGGGCAAGTACTAGGGGACGGAGAGAGAGGGCAGCCCCAAAGGTGTGACCCCATTGATGAGATGAGAGGCAGTGCAGACCTGCCAGGCGCACTATTAGAATCTGAGAACGAGATGGGAGATGGAGAGAGAGGTAGAGAGAAAGCAAGGACCAGTGTCACTTTATCAAATTCCTTCATGGCACACGGTAACAGAGGTCAGGGGAAGAGAAGCATGGGGGCAGAGTGTAAAGCTGAGTGAAAACACAGCACTGCTCTAATACCTTTCATAAAGAGAAAAGCCTCCTCATCCGCCAGCCATGATTAAATATAACCTGAGTGCTGAAAAAACTAACCCCCACCACCCTGCATGGGCCCAAGTTTGTGTGTGCGTGTGTGAGCGTGTACACTGATGGGGTGAGGAGGGTAAAAGCAATTTGTGGAGAACTTGTTGGGTGAGTGGAGTGTGTGTTTTGGTGGTACAACAGAGAGAGTGGAGGAGCATGTGGGTGCTGGATGTGCACATACTGGCCTGCAGCTCTCTGACACCAGCCGGGCAACAGTTACAGACGGCTGGTTGCCTGAAATGAATGCTGTCATCAGCAGCTGGACACGATGAGTTGGAATGAGACGATGTAACTTGTGCTTTGAAGAGGCCAGTGTGGTCACAAGCGCAAATTGCAGCATATTGACTGTACTCAAAAGGATGATTTCCAGTTTGTTGCCATTAGTGGGTGACCTGAAGTTATTTTAAGGATATTATTGGGCATGCATGCTGCATAAAATATGCCACATGAGATCACTTCCCTTTTTTTTTTTTTTTTGTTAATTCTTACGTTTCTGCAATCAAAGCCACATGTCCATAAGCACGCAGCATAAAAACCCATTCAACATGTCGACGCTCCTTAAGGAACTTCTGAAAACTGACCTGCTGCCCGAGTATGTGTTTGTCCGAGATAAAGGAATACATATTTAGGGCCTCTTCAATTTGTGCAGTAAACCAAAAAAAAAATGACTTTACAAAAGGGAGACTACACCTTAGACACAGGGATGTGAGGAACCAATAAAAACAATAACCTTATTTTATATATGCCTATGTGGTCCTCAGAGATAGAGAGAAATGGGCCATCAGTGTCACTTGGAGCCCCGATGTGGCGGCTTGTTTTCTTGATCTAATAGAAGGTAATGATCCAGAGAGCAGGGTGAGGTTTTCTCTACCACGGAGCCTGCCTCCGGGGGCTACTCCACCCCTGACAGCGGCAGTGGTCGTGGCAGTGCAATAAGAATAAACACATGCAGGCGGGGAGTCTATTTGGCTGAGAGTGATGGCTAGCTTGTTGCTTATCCCAGCCCAATAAATCTCCATACAGGGCCAGGAGATGAGCACCGCTTATCTCATCAGCACCGCGACTGATGCCTCTGACCGAGTGCCGCTGCTCAAGACCCCTGATTTATCACAAACAGGGGAGGGGAGAAGTTCTTCACCGTCGTAACGCTAAAATAGAGAGAGCGGGTGGGAGATGGGTAAGGAAGGCGATGCAAAAACAAGGAGGGAGGAAGAAAATGAAATAAAAAAAAAAGGGGGGAAGAAAACCAGTTATATTGAAAAGCAGAGGGCAAAGGGAGATAATGCAGAAATATAGAGAGCAAACAGAAAGGTTTTTAAGGGAAAACATAGAGGCTTTGGCATGAGGTGACGCAATAAACTAAAAATAAAAACTCCCAAACCTGAGGTGGAGGAGAGTGGAGTGTGGGGGTAAATGTCACCCTCTTCATGTCAGGGGGTGTTGGTGAAGGGAATTGCACTTGACGGCTGGATTCTGTGGGATTCAGCAGTTTTTTTTTGTTTTGTTTTGTTTTTAAAAGAAGGGAAGAAGGATAGATGGGGGATGCAGTGCTGGTATATTAGAAGTGAACCAAATGCACTCTGTCTTATTGGGAAACATGCCCTTCTCCTGACTGATTCTGGTAGAACACATGCTGCATCATGACCAAAAAGCTGCTTATTATAGACGAGACATGTTAAAGATCCTTGTCCACGGTTCTTCTTTTTGACTTTTTAACATAACTTTTGGTTTATAGCTCACTGACGCCTTTTCAGAATAACAAACACATGGAGCCATCATGCCTATTATAAGATGTGATAGCTGACTGACTTAACTCTGCCTCATACACCCTGACACAGGGCCCCAATATGCCATCAGCTTCCCAATGACATGTGTCTCTCTTACACCTGCAGATTCACCCAATAAGAGGTTTTTAGCCGTGCTAAAGCCAAGGGCCTGATGAAAACTGAGCATGGGCTCAGATGTAAAAGGTGGCAGTGGTGGTGCTTGTTGGTTTAGGTTTAAAGGGACAATAAAGAGGAGCGAGAGGGACTGGGGGAATTATGCCTGTGTGATTGTCAATCACGGGTGTCGGGCAAACGGCAAAAGTGGAGGACAGCAACCCAGACGGCGGCCTGTGCTCCTCTCTCTCTCTTTCTCTCTCTCGTTTTACCTCGCTCACTCCCTCGCCCTCCATCTTGTGGCCATACGAATTAGTGTGGCGAGAGGAAAGAATGAAGAAGGTGGGAGGGGAGGATGGGGAGTGACGGGTAACAGACGTGTATAATATTCTCATCACTCTTCACTCTGCAGTCGTCGGTGAGGAGCGTGGCCCAGGGCACTCAGCGGCCCAGCCAGCCGCCTCGCAGACCTTGCAAATATTCCTAAACCTCAATTTTTCATATTTCCCTGTATGCATAAGGAGATGAAAAATCATCCGATCATTTGTATTGTCTGACTGAGGTTATACACAAATATTAGTTTATCTACAGCACCTAAGATTGCCTCTCTAAGCAAGACGGATTGGTCTTTTGGAGAGGGCAATATTCCCCGGGAACATATTCAGTCCATCTTTTATGTGCTGCAATTCACAGAGCAGCAGGTATGAGTTCCATCTCCAGACAGGCTCGATAAAGCTAAACACCCAATAGAGACACTGCTTATTATACAAAATGTGCTTTAATTGCCAGACAATTTGTGGCTGGGTAAAATTTATAGTTTTCAAAACCGATCTCATGCAAAGAGCCTTGACATCTAATATTCATATCTATTCTCTGCACATTTACAGAACACCTACCTAAAATGATTATTAAAGCAAAAACAAGCACGCAAATCAATTTAACTTGAGAGAGTGGGGGGATAAGAGGAGAAAAAAAAAAACTCTTCAAATCAGAGTCTCAATTGATTTCCGTTACCTCTTCTGTGAACTAGTGAGTGTCTGGTCCTTAGCTCCAAGAGAGTGTGAAAAGGAGAAAGTGAGAAAAATGAACGGAGGCGGGGGTGTGAAGAAGAGTTCTGGGTCAGAAATCACTGGGTGATTATTCACCACTCAGCCAAGTGTAAAACTCATTAGACAATGCGTAATGCCTTTAATCAAATCAATGGCACAAGCAACTCCAAACTGATAGCTCCCATCAAAACTTACATAAAGCATGGCAAATTTCTCATTTACTTATAAAAATAAGTGAAGGCAGGGGAATTATGCCCTAAATGGGCTTAATTGTTCTCTGGCTGAAATCAATACTGTGGTGGAAAACAAATAAATAAACAACTAAAGTTAAGTGTGAGAATAATGTGGACGAGGGCTAACGTAGCGGCGGGAGGGAACGAGCGTCTACTCCTATGATTGTTGTTTTTGTAATCATTCAGATGTAATATAAAGGATTAAAGTGATGTGATGTACTGAGAGGTTTTAGAAATACACAAAAAAAAGTTTACTTGATATTGTAGCAAAAAAAAACAAAAAAAAAAACATTAGAAAGCAGGAAAAATTAAGCTGGTAGAAAATGAAATGTCATAACCTGAGACAGTGCAATGACGAGTGGCAAGGGGGTAACACTCCTCTCACCTGCTCTTTTCGCCGCACCCTCTCCATCGAGCTTTGAGGTGACAGACTAGGAAGCAATTGGGCAGGGGTGTTGTGGGTAATTAGGCGGGTGGAGGTACAGATGTTGAGTTGTGGAGGACCCTTACCGGGACACTGAGAAGCAGTGGAGCATAAATAACCCTGCATCTGCCTTCCTCTGCCAGCTCTAAGTACCTTTCTTTGTTAGGGTACGGGTCTTCATTTTTTACTGTTGACAGGCAATGTTATTTCAGTTATTTGGTGGCATCTGGTTCGCCAGGGTGTGAGAGAAAAAGGTGTGAGGGGGAGAAAAAAAGCTGATAACACACTCACTCACACACGTACACACAGGACGCACTTTAATTAATTGTGAGGAAATTACATGGTCTTTCAACCGTGTAGTTTGTCATCAGAGCCCATTACACACTTCTATTAGATGTTTCTTCACAGTGTCAAGTGTAATTTGAAGGAGAGTCTTGGTGGAGGATCTCTAAGTACAGTGAGCGGCCTAATCGGGGGCTACTGAGGTTCATCCCAACTGAGGCAAAAATAACTAACTCTGCCATCCCTCAATTAGCAGAAAGAAACGTGTAAACAAATAAGTCTTATTGGAGCTGTGCCTATTTCATGGTGTGTCACTCACTCATGGTGGTGACACCGGGCTGTGGTTGATTCCAGGCAACGGGCTGCCTCCGTTGGCCAACTGCCATTGCTCTTCATTTCAGCGAGAGAGAAGCTTTATTTTCATTGCCAAGCAATGAAGTGTCTTTGTATGACTGCGGAGCACACCGCAATCAATCTTAAAGCAGCAGAGTTAACAGGACAGAAACCAATGCAGCCGTTACTCGGCACAGAACATTACCAGTGTATGGACTCATTATTCATCAGAAGCTCCATTAGACACCACTCACTACCCTGCCACACTGGATATGAGGCAGACAGACGGCAAGTCAATGCTGTGTCACACACAACAGTGGAGTAACACAGAAGAGGGATCATGCATAGGGTATTGTATACCCTGCACAATTGAGAGAATTTTTTTTTTCTTCTTCTTAAAAATGGGGACTTTTTGTATTCTTGGGGAAATTTCATTACGCTTTGCTTTATAAACTGCATGTTTCTGTTTAAATTGTAAGAAGCCGGTTTAAACTAAATAGATGTTCTTGCTATTTTTCTTTTTAATTAGATGGCAACTATATTATGTGGTTTCTGGTTTTAAAAATTCCCCAGAATACTGTCACAGTTTTGCAGGCACATTCCTGTGTCCCATGCCATGTACCCGCAGAGAAATGTGTGTGACAGACTGTGTGCCTTCCTGTGCTGCCACCACAGTTGGTAAAGTAACTAATGACACAGCAGTTAATGGTCAACATTAAGGCAGGAGGAATAATAGACAATAATGCATTCATCAGCCTCATAACCCCAGCTCTAATTGGCCACACACACTGTGTAAACTGGAGGCAACGCATGTGACTTCAGTCCCAGCGTCAAGTACAAGAATTTAAGACATCAGACGGCAGTTAAAAGCGGTGGTTGAGACAGACAGGGAGAGCTGACTGCTGAGCACAGCCGAGGTGGCAGCACACAACACATGAGGAGTCCCTTACAAGCCTGTCGACTTCTTCTTCCTCCACCTCCTCGTCGCTGTCACCCATGCAGACGTAACCGTCTCCTGCCATCGCTGCCAGTGAGGCCTGGGACAGCTGCTCACCAGAACTAACCCCCTAACAAACGCACACAAACACACACAGCGCCTCGCCAAGTGCACATCCAGAACCAGACACTGGAACCCCACCGTAATTGGGCTTTTCTCAAGCAGCCAACAACAACCAATGGCACATTCTTGTCTTGCCACAATGGCAGTTAAAAAAAAAAAAAAAAAAAAAATGGTGAAATAAAAAAGACAGCACAAACAAACATCCCAGAGGACCCCCCCCCTCCCCCGTCCCGCGCGCGCCCCGACTGCAACACTCAGATGGTTGCAAACCAGGCGATAAACACCATCTAGGGAACAAGACGACCAGAACACGGACAGGAAAAACAGGAAGCGATCCCACAAACAGGAAGTGATACAGGCGCACACAAGAAAAGCTAATGAGAACAGTAAAAACATAGGTATCGCTGTTTACAAGTGTCTGCCTTCAATTTGAGGGGGAACCGAAATGGAAATTGAGGACAAACAATCAATGCCTCATTATAATCTCACATCATGCACGCAGGCTTGTTTTTATACCCCCGTCAGTTTATTGTGAGAGACTAATTTTGGCTTGTGTTTGTTATTCTACTTCTATTACAGGCTGATGTGTCCTCATTCTTAATTTCTGTCCCAGTTACTTTTTTTTTTCTTTCTTTTTTTTGCTTTGTTGTTTATATTCCGCTCAAAATGTTTCCCGTCACACTTTGAATCTACTTTGCATCTTCAGCAGGACCCATGTCAGTCCCCAAACATTGAAGTAGTTAAGTGGATGACATACCCGTCTCATGCTTTATCTGCAACATTATCTTTTTATCCTCATATTCCTCCCAAGGCAGGGGGAGTGTTGATGTCTGCTAACTCGACTCCTACTCTCAGTCAAACCTGCAATTACTGCCGTTGTCTATCTCTACCTTAAACATTGCTTAACAAGAAAAATATGCCAATAAGCCGCAAACGCTTTCATTTGGGCTCTGAAATTAAACAAGCTGCTCGGAGCCATGTTGTAAATTACCCTGTGGAATGTGTAACTGGGCGCAGACACAAAGAGCACATCACATCAGCTCCCTCAATGGCAGAGCACTCGCAATTTGTAACATTTTCGAGATATTTATTATTTTTCAACCTGTTCTTTTGTCCCACTGGCTCTCTCTCTGGCCTCGGGGTTGGGCTCTTATCTGATTAGCGTGTCATGTCAGAGATTTGTCACGAAGCCATAACATACATTTCTTCGTCTTCAAAAAAAGAGCAGAGGCACTCCCTTGGCATGTGAGGACATGGCCACATGTACCCGTGAACATGCAGAGGAGCTCAAGCGTTTTGAGCCTGTCTGTCTTTCAGTGACACTTAACGATGACAACATAAATAGACTTCAACATTCTGCGACTGTGTACGGCTAAAAGAAACATCGTGTGTAACCGCATCCATCAGTCTGAATGAACGTATAAACACATTATATAAGCACACAAACGTTCTAGTTTAATGTGTGCGTGTGTTAAAAGGATTAATAAGGCAGAACGAATCACTCATCTTTACTTTCTTTCTATTTTATGTAACTTTTCGTGAGTGCATATACACATAAAAGATGCTGATAATATTTGACTTTAAATTTAAAACATTGCCATCAAAATGCAAAGTCAAGTCTGAAACTCTCCAAGGTGATCCCCTGGAAGTGTATTTGAAAAATGCTTTTCTTTTAAGTTATTACCCACAAGTCTGAAGCATGTACACTAGGACACTGCATGAAAACACTTTTTGATGGACATGGTAATAAAATCTAAAATCCAGGCTAAACTGTCAACCACCACCACTACATTTTAACCCACATTTTTTGTGGGTTGTTGGGTCCTTTGCACTTTGCCTTTATGACCACTAGCTCCCGAGGGCAGGACTGGGCCCTGAACAGACCTTAATACCTGGCTCAGTGTCCTGCCCAAGGCTGCTGTCAGTACATGATGATGATCAGACAAACGTGATGGCTCTATCGCTAACAAGAATCTCGGAATCCTCATCAGAGCACCTACTGAATTGTGATTAATTCCCTCCAACGCAGATGACAAGGTGCTTCATCTGTAGCTGTTCACTTGCATGGCTGGGCCTCGAGCAAAAAAAAAAAAAAAAAAAAATGGACAGGTGGAGAGATGGAGAGATGCAGACATAGATTAAAAGAAGGTGTAATGCAGTTTAGATGCTGGTAAAGCAAACAATATTGAGAACAGAATACTGTAAAGGAGAAAGAACAAAGAGTGTGAGTAATCCATTTAACAAAGGGAGTACTGTGGGTCCAGCTGAGAAGAGAGGAAGATGAAGCGCAAAAGAGAAAGAAAGATGGAGTGGTAAAGGAGACAAGAACAAAGCAGGAGGTAAAATAATAAAAAAAAAAAAAATGGCAGGCAGAGAACAAAGGGATAACTGGAGAGAAATGACGAGACAGGGAAATGTTCTTATGTTGAGAGGGAAACAAAGATGATAGACTTCTCACACCTTTACACTCTAATTGGAGAAATATAAAAAAAAAACTGAGTGCAAGCTCCTTGAAATTATTCTTGAGAATAAGGGGAACCTTTTTCTCCCATGAATGTGCTGTCAAACACAGTCTATCCATTTACCCTGTGAATGTGTCATTATTTTAAAGAAGAAGAAGCTAGATAAAGTTTCGGAGCAACACCTAGTCTTATGTCTGAAATCATCTTGCTCTGTCAAATGGTATTACAAATGTCTTTAAATATCATTACCAACACTTGTGGTCCGCGTGCATATTAGCTTATTGAACAGGTAAGGCTTTACTAATCGTTTCCAGATAGTGACGTGCATGTTGTTCTCGATTAGTAGAAAAGAAGGCTTGGAGTATCCGGTGCTTTGGTGGTTGGTCTCCAAGGCTGAAATAGAGTAAAGCTGAATCAATGCTAGCTGCTTCAGCCCTGTCATCTCTGATATCATAAGAAAGTGCTAATTAACTTACTGCAACCTCTGGAACAGCTCTGACCAGAGGGCTAATGTAGCCTAATCGCGTGTGGGGCCCTGTGCTTACTTCCCCAGGACTTTCTCTCTTCCCAGTCATAGTTAATCGATTGGAAACTGCAGCTGGGGTCACGGCAGCCCACAACTTCCCCTGCTGACCCCTCCACACCCCCGGGCAGGACCTTAATGGAGCCACGCTCCTCAGAAATCAATACTCAAACCGGGCATGGATCACTCTATGAGCTGCCCTCCTGATGGGAGGGCTGAGCACTGAATGTCTAAATACTAGAAGCAGTTTTTTTCCGGATTTATAGGTTGTTGCTTAAATACCTACTCCCTTTAAATGACTTTGTAAAGTAATTCCAAAAAAGAATAAATGTGCAGTAGGCAAATAACGGACATAAAATGAGACGGCACATACTCAGATTTGATTTACCACTTTTTGTCCAATGAAGTGGCGTTATCAATTAGATGCATGCATAAGAACACATCAACTACATTTCAGGTTTATAAAGGAGCCTAAGCCTGTGCTCTGATTGGGAGCGACTGTAAAGGCAACAGCAGAAATAACCAATAAGGGAACCACATTAATTCCTCCTCACCTTGGGAGGACCTGTTTGAGTGCCTGTGTCCCCGTTAAGATTAATTCTCGCCTAATACTAATTGGTCCTTCAGCTTGGAGGGCCCTGGGGGAGTGGTTCCCTTTGGTCCACTCTCGCTAGGGCTCGCCACCATTGGAGGGGTGCTGATGAGCAGGCGTTTTTTATCAGCCACAGCATTCCGCCAGAGCTCCCCCAGGGCTTTTCACAAGCTATAATTAAGTCTCACACAATCCATAATTGCTGTGTTTACAATTACAGTAGAAGGGGAACACAGAGGCAAAGCAAGAAGTGGAGTGCGCATGGAGAAATGGAATAAAAAGGAAATGAGTGAAAGGATGAAACTGAGAAAAGAACGAGTCTGGCCCACGATGAAAAGGTGCAAAATTCATAATGAAAGCTCTTTTTCTGCTGCCCCGTCTCCCTTCACTTTGACTTAATAAGCTCTCAGGGCTGTTTGTCAGGGGTAAAGCCCATCACTTATTTATTTTTCCCAGATAGCCCTATTAATTTTCCCCAGGCCTGTAGCGCTCCAGCAGACAGAGCTGTGGACTGGATCTGCCGTCCCTCGGGTGCTCCTCGAGGAAGAGCCGTAAATGACCCAAATAAAGGGTACTTTTGAAGGCTGCGGAGAGGCGCCGGCACCATTAAAACTAAATGAAGTGTTTATTAGCCATGCCGACAGCACTCTAAACACTGCCAGATCAAGGGCAGTTACAGTTAATGTGTCTCTCCAAAGCATTTGCTGTTTGTTTAGCCTTGCCAATGGGCCAAAAAGAACCAAAGGACGGTCTTTTTCATGCTATTTTTCCATGCATTTTTCTCGCCCAGTCTCTCCATTTCTCACACCTGGCCTTCCCCCCGCCTTTTTTTTCTTTCTTTCTATCTCCTACTTTTTGTACCACCACCGAGCTCCCATCCTGTCTTTGCAGTGGGGGGGAAAAGCCTTTATTTTGTGGTTTCCTCTTGGATCTGGAAGCCACACAGCAAGGTTAATGTAAGGGAGGTGTGACAGCAGCAAAGCGCACCCACAGAAGCTTGAATAAAAACAGTAAGACACAGTGTGTCAGTGGGTCCTCTACACTCTGTGTACTGTCTGTGGCTGGGTAGGAGACTCTCGGATGGGGGGGACCAAAAGCTGCTTTTTAAGGCTTTGATTGCTCGGCATTCTGAAATTCCCCTGAAAACTTTTCCTTCCCTCTAATTACGATCTTCGTTTCATTTCGGCGTTTAGACAAACTGCCAGTGAAGCTTTTGGAGAAAAGAGAGTTGGGCTCAATTTCCCTTTTTTTTTTTTTTTTCCTTTATAAGGTTTGAGTTTGTAATGAAAAAAAAAACGTACTGAAATTGGATAAAATGGGGAATAAATGTCCATTTATCTTCTTTATATTTTCCCTCTAATAGGCAGAGTTATTACGCAGATGACAAAAAACAGACATTCACATTCACCGAACCACATTTCATTGCAAATGCTGCACCTGAAATTGCTCTGTGGCAGTTTTGATAATGCCCCAAAATCAGCTGGTGAGTGTTATTTTCTCATTAACTCATATTAAACATTTTAATGTGATATTTTTTTCAAGCTTTCCTATATTTTCCTCAGCAATAAAGCCATGTGAGGGAGAATAATGGCACTCATTTAGAGCTGAATTAAAAGTTTAGACAATGAAAGATGTGGAAACTTTCATATGCCTCCTCAAAACACACGTGTGTTTTTTTTCTCCCACAGATCTCTAATTATTTTTCATAACCTCAAGCAGTGCACAGTAATATCACGGCTTCCTGTTTTAACTTGCCTGTCTATGGCTGACACCATTTAAAGAAACCATCCACCCTTTCTGCCCCCACTTTCCTCAACATTTCACTTCCTGAAGATGAGCCGAGTTGGAGAATCAACAAGAGTCGCAAATGAAGTTCTTCTCCAAAGTGCTGGCTTTTGTATAAAGATTGATGTTGGAACTACTACAATTTTGAAGTCAAGGGCTGAAATTACAATCCGGAGTGATTATCCGTGCCCATTAATAGCAGCAGATATAGCATGTCACAATCAGGGAAGTGCATAATTAATCAGTGGTTACTCCTTGCACCACCTCCTCCCTCTCCTTTTACCCCTTTTCCTCTGGGCTATTTTCAATGTAAAACAGGGTTACGGACAATTCCCAGCAGGGCAACTAAATGCACAGCCCAAAGCTTACAAGACGATGCGAGTCCTACGATTGACAAAACATCACTGACTGTTAATGAACATACTGAGTGCTCACACTAATTCTTGATTCCTTAATTTATCATCCACATTGTCGCTGACACACACCTTTACTTTAGGTCGATAACACACACTTCAACAGGAGTTTCCAAGAAGACATTATTTATGTCCTCTCTCTTTGTTGCAGGCTGTTCTTTTAACAAGAACTGCCTGATTTCGTAATCTCGCATTATTTTTCTCATTTTCTTTTTTGATATCAAAATAAAGCCCTTGAGGCAAGGTAAAAAGGCAGGGAAGAAATACCAACAACTTCAGCTCCCTTTTATATTTCATATCCTCACCTGTCTTGGTCTAACACACAGTTTGTAGTTCACTATCAAAGCATTCCTCTCTCTTTATTTGACCTTCCTCCCAAGAAGAAAACCTCAGGCTGATTCCGTTCACAACAAAACAACACTGTCAAACCAACAGCCTGCTGACTTTCAAACTTTCCCTCAGCGTACACAAGACTTTCTGCTCACCAGTCCTCTGGAGGACCAGGCCTTCCATCAATGCCAAACCCAAACAGTGGAGCTTCAGCTCAGTCAATGTGATTTATATAAGTTATTATAGCCCATTACAGAACAAAAACAGGACAAAAACCCACTTCACAACAGGCCTAACAATGGGACCACAGTGGTGAGTGCCGGCGTACGGGCGGGTAAAAAGTCCAACACATGCCTGAGCCGTCACTCACCACACATTGTCTTTAATCTAATTCTACACATGGTTTCGTTTCAATCCAAATCAAAAGCTCTCATGTTAACAAACCATAACAGATCTCCCTTAATCCGCCTGGCAACAAAAGATGGATGCAAGAGACACTCCGCCTCTCCGTCCCTGAAATCACTCCTAATTTGCATATAAAACACTTGCTGGAGGTAAGGGCATATATTAAAGCCATTATTTTGTGTTGTTCTCAATGAAACAAAAAGTTTGCATAATTGTGTTTAGCATTATGTGGTATGGAGGCTTAGCTATCCGAGAGCAACTTAGCAAATCCTTCCTGTTGCTGCTGGCCATCCATACTTCTGTGTTCTCTTGATAATTCAGGAGTCAACAAATAGGAACATGTCTCTCTTGCAATGACTGCAGACACCAAAGCTTCAAAGGCTTGCATGCCGCAATGTGAATATTTATGACCTTCTTAAGAGTGTGTCCTCTATAAAATCATTAGAGCAGCTGCACAGAACGCCTCATGAAAACTTAATATGACACATATTTGGAGAAATGAAGCACACAATAACGATTGACCAAGAAGAGTTTGATATATTGCTGTACAATTTTCTATCACAAAAAAAAAAAAAAACATTAAGTATGAGTCACAATAACATTTGTAAATGTGGGAACTATTGTTTTGTGAAGAGATGGCACAACCGAAATGAAAAGAGCCACAGTAATGTCTCCCACTGATTTATTGACTAAATCTCAAGTTTGGCATCGTGGCAACTGCTTTTTGGAGTCTCAGGTGACCGAGTTTGGACAACAGAATATAAACATGAAGCTATTGTTTCATCCTGATTGACATATTCATGTTGTGACACTTTGAGCACTTCTTTGTACAACGTATGCAGGATTAGAAAAGAAAAAAGGTCTTTCAGATTTATTTTGGGGCTTGTGTGCCTTTGTTTAGAGGACAGGAAAGTGGATAGAGTAGGAAATCTGAAGAAGGTGGGGAATGAGTTGAAGAAATTGAGCTGCGGGTCATAGTCAAACCCAGGCCGCCTGCTACGTGAACATGAGACGGGTTGCCAAAAACTGCTAATCCAGCCACAATCTCTCACTCTATAAATGCAGACTAGAAGAAGATTGACCAGAACAGAGACATAAACAACATTCTTTTGTAAGCCAAACCTAGATTCCACTTAAGTTGACACTTTGAAAAAGTCATGTGCCTGACTGATACCTCTTAATAAAAATCTAACTACCATATTTGATCTATTATTGTCAAAATAAATCAAAATCTTTGACCAAGAGATTACGGGTGTTCTACCTCTAGTGTATTAATGAAATAACATCAACAACATGTGTTTTGGCAAAAGTGTGGCTGGCTGTGCGCAACTTCAAATGTATTAACCACCCCAATGGACAATGGGGCTCCCCAGTTGCTAGCACTGTTGTTTGGGGGGGTCACGGGCTGACAATTACCCGAGTGGATCATGTGCACGCCACATGTACAAAGGTTGAAGTCTTCCAAAGCGTGCGACCCCGGTTCTGTCCGCATGTCATTCCCCATTCTCTCCGTCCTGCCTCTGAATAAAGGCATACAAAGACCCAAAACCAAATCTTAAAAAAAAAAAAAAAAAATGTAACAAGTAGGGGGACAATTTGAACTCCAGTTTTACAATCCAATTGTGACAGCGGGTCTCGAGAACGTGTGCTGTTTCCAAACCCACAGCACAAGGGAATTAGTCAGCACTAATGTGGCCACTTTGTTAGATCAAACAGGGGGATAGGTTAGTCATTTGCAGCAGGATCGGTTATTAAGAATCCAAAGGCATGTCAGTGCAGGAGGTCTGATTTGCACAATCTTTATACTCTGATGCTAGCAGTAATGATGAGAGCCTGACTTGTACATCTGTTCATGACAGCCACCTTAGGCTAAATATGAAAGGTCTACCTCAAATCATAATTCATAATGTTGATATGCTGCTTTTTTTATTTTTACAACTCCACCTCCCCCAAACACATTCAAAGCATTTTTTTTTTTCTCCCCCAGATGACGTGACGTTTGTGGTAATCTCTTTTACTTGGATAAGCAGTAACTCAGCCTGCCTGACTTGCTGGGCCCTGTTCTGTCCCGAGGGCCTCCAGGGGATTTACCACACACCTGTGTGTCGAAAAGGTCCTGAGCTCTCCTGAGCAACGTTTTCAATGATCTCCCTGCCTCCTGGTGGTTTGGAGCTGTGGCATTCAGCATGGAAAAAAAAACAAAACACAAGCTGTAGTTCTCTCTCTAAATGCCAACATAAAGGCTGTGGTGGATGCTTTTTATCATGTTGCACATTAGCCCTGCCCCAGCCATACATGTGGGTGCATTCCCTCAAAGGTGTGCTCATATCATATGTGTGCAGCCCTGTCATCTAAGGGAAAAAAAAAAAAAAAAAAACACATACACATTAGCATGTTGTCATGGGTGTGTGAGCGGCAGCTGGTAGAAATTGCACACAAGTCTAGCGTAATGAGGACTGATGGCTTATGCCTGCTGTATATTCCAGGAGGGTGTCTTCTGACAGCTTTGGGAGCCGATAAAGTAATAACTAATAATGTGCAGATAGTGGTGCCACAGTGTGACAACTGTGCCAACGCTGAGAGAGAGAGCGAGTGTGTGTGAGTGAGTGAGTGAGTGAGAGAGAAAGAGAAAGAAAAAGAGAGAGAGAGAGTAAAAAGGGGATGGTGGGGGAGATGAGAGAAACGGAGGGGGTCTGTGCTATGGGGGCTTCCTTTCAAGTTTCAAACACAACCTCCAGTGATGGTTTCAAACCTAATTCACTACCTCCAATAAACACACAGGCAGAAAGAGAATACATAAACTGTTTAACAATCAAACCAACTTTGAAAAAAAAAGAAAAGAACAGAAGGGAAGAAAAGGAGAAGGTATCTATCCAGCATTGCTTTTTTATAATCTGTCAAAACTATAAACAGAAATTGAAATAAGAAAAGCTAAAATAGGTGTGTTAGAGAAGCACCAGGGACAGAGGAGACTGCTCTCTCTCTCTCTCTCTCTCTGTCTTCATGCACAAGCAAGTGATCCTGCTCAGGTTCTTACAACATGGAGACTCCTCCATAAATCATGGTCCCAACTGCGAGAAAAGTGAAGAGTGTCTGGGAGGGACAAGAGACTCTCTGTGCATTCTGCTCCCTGTCACTTCTTTTTGTTCTCTAGCCTGTCTTTGGCTACAGCTGTACTGGGGTTATACTGGTCCTTACAGACAGGTCTTGACTCAGTAGAACAGAATTAAAAAAAAAAAAAAAAAAGAAGAAGAAGAATACAGAAAAGTTCTGTGTGACACATGGTGAAAGTCCAGAGCCATGTTAGTACATGTTGGAACAGTTTCATACCATCCCAAAAAATTTACCCACAATCAATTCTATTTCTGTTGAAAAAAAAAAAAAAACACTTACGAATGTATGATTCATGATGTGCACTGGGTTATTATGACGTACAACATTGTGAGGGAAATGCAGAGTCTCTGAGAAAATATGAAGAAAAACCTGAGTCCCCAGATAGTTTCAGGACTGCGGCGCATAACTTTTAAACCATGACACTTTAAAAGTATCATGCACTTTTCTTTGTAAGCTAGCTACAAAAACAACACCATTTCTGCACTCGTTCACTGATCTCTCTGAATCAAGGATTCAAATTTGTAGAAAAAAAATATTCAAGATATATTCAATTGCACTATGATTTCCTAAAAAAACAGAATATTTGCAATAACACATATTCTACAGTCTCTGGTTTAAAACGTCTGTAAAGGTGATTTAGCATGCATCAGCTTTGATTAAAAGTGCAGTCAACAGTGTCTGTAAATAGAGGATATACGCCAACATATTTAGCATCTCTGCTTGTGATGGCTTTAATTCAAAGTCACTGTCTGCGGTTGAGGCAGAAATGATCTCCACCAACATGAGATGAAAAGTATTCGAGCACCATGCTTGCTATCCACATGAGCTGTCAAGCCAAATTCTGGCCCTGGTGTTAATTTATTTATTCACATATCTGTGTAGAAGGGTGCAGCTGCACAATCAACTTTGATCAAGTCTGGTTCTACATGAGAAAAGTCATGACAGGAGGTAGAGGGAACAACAGAGTGAAAGAAAAGCGAATGGAGGAAAATAGAGAATGGAGGAGCGTGGTTATGTTTCAAGAGGTAAACCACAGGTTGGGTCTGGTGTAGCTGGGCTGATCCGTCTTTTCCCTCTGTGTGATTGGGTCTCTCATTAGGAGCCAGGCCCTGAAACCAGAGCCTGGTCTAATGCCTTGCCGTGTTTAGAGAAGCACAGAAACCATTTTGTTGTAATAGCAAGCTTTTCAAAAAAACAAACCTCAAAAATGAAAGGCGGCCAGACTTGCAAAAGACGACAGGCGATTAAAAAAAAGAAGAAGAAAAAAGAAAAAAAGAGGCAGAGGAGACATGACCATGAAAAAATCATAAACTGGAGTTTAGAAAAAGAAAGCCAGGCACCACCCAACCCCTCCTGCCACTTTACCATGTCCCTCTCTGCCTCTCTTCCTTTCCACGGTTGTTCATCTATGTGTCAGTGATTCACTCACCTCCACCAAAAACTCTCTCACACACACACACACACAGCCACACACCGGGCCTTCATTCCTCACTGATGCTGTCACATGATAAGCTGCTCTCTCTGTCACTTATCAGTAATTTACTGCTACTTCTTTTTCCCCTTCTGTCTCTCTTCCTTTCACACAAAATGAGCATGTTTCGCCTGAAGCCATCTGACTGCTGTGAAAGACAAACACGTATCCTTAACTCTCGTGTTCTGACATAAGGTGTGCTGACATCAACAAGCGTTACCTGGGAATTTTTTCCATATGCTAGAACACAGTGAAGATTTGCAGTCTAAAGCGCAAATGTTTTCCTGCCTCAACTTGTACTTATCACCGTGATGAGCATGCTGCTGTATATATATAGCATATGTGTGTTCATGTGAATCGCCAAAGATGTTTATGCTGGACATGCCTGTTCCCATGTGTAGAGGTGATAGCAAAGTCAAGGGGTAACTGGGTTCAGGGTCAGGAGAGTTGGGGGTGGACCCAAGCTAAGTTCAGAGCTCTATGCTGGAGGGGACAGGTCATCAAAGAGAGAAGGCCACCCTGTTTAGTGTAGCAGCCTGGGCCTCAGGGGCCCCCCACCAGTGACAGCTCCCATGTCACAGCCAGTCCTGTGGAACACAGGTAATGCACCCTGGGGGCCGGCTGAGAGTTAAAAATGCACCCGGACACCTGCGTCTGAAGCCGTAATTTGTCTTCTCCCATGTTCAAGGTGTTTTATGAGAGCAAGAGGACAAGGTGAAACAGCGAACAAAACAAGCAAGCCCACATACTCCTCCGGAAATCCTCCCTCTGTCTTTGCAAAAGCTAAAGCACACACAGAGAGAAGTGTAGCATGCTGTTCATCAAACTGAGGACTTCCTCAAAAAGAAAAAAAAAACTTGACCTGCAGTATTTTGAGATGGTAAAATTAGTTTTTTTTTCTCCCACCGTTTAGCAAGAGCAAAGGACGGATAATAAACTAGAATGCATCATAAGAAATAGTCAAAAAGTTTACTTGAAGTATTTTTCTGTTGTTGTCTGAGTGAGTGCGTGTGTGTGCGTGTGTGTGTGTGTGTGTGTGTGTGTGTGTGTGTGTGTGTGTGTGTGCGTGTCTGAGCGTGTGTGAGTATGACTGGGGGTAACTGGTGATCCCTGCCTCTTCCTGTATATCTTATGCTGTGGTATTAGTGAGGGTCCCTCCCAGAGGCAGTGACTACACAGACTCTTCTAAGAAGGCGCTCATCAACGCCCCTGCTTTCAAAGGCAGCTTTAGCCAGTGCCATTCAAAGCAATCAGCCCAGTCAGGGTCTGCCCATCCAGCCCAAATCCTTTCATGGCTATCAGAAGAACTCTGAGCTGGGCCCTGCTGGGGGCAAGCCGGGGCTGGGGGTGGGATTTGCTTATAAGGGATTGTGAAAAGGCCGTGACACACGCTTATTCATGCCCAAATAACCCCTAACAAAATATATATACATACAGTTCATGAAATAAATAAATAAAAAAAATGAGTAAAAGGATTCCCTACTGCATAAGTAATGGAGCTCATTGTCAGTTATGCACACATGCATGCACTCTGCCTCGGTGCATGACTTAACCTTCGACATCGTCAAGAAGACAAGGGCCACTTCTGTGGTGTGTGGTAGAGGTGGCATGTGGTGCAAGACAGGGGTCCAAGAAGTGGCCAGCAAAAAAAATAAATAAAAAATAAATAAATAAAAACAACAACCTGGAGCTCAATCCAACTGTTGATAATATGGGACATAAACAAGAGGCCTCCAGAAGTATGACAGTGAGAGTATCTAAGTGGGGCTGCATATTTTACTACGTCTGCTCTGGATTAAATAGTCCTGATATCTAACATTTCAAACTTACAAACACGTCCTCTGTCACTGACACGGCTCATTATTTTCATTCCATAAGCCACGAGGAGACTGTCCTTGGTTGACAACTCAGAATCATCGCAGTTGCATCCACTACATACGACATAATAGGGACATTGTGTGAAATTGTTATAAACTACCACTGGTCGTCACAGAGGATTCATGCTAGTATTTAAACTGTACGATGTGCTAAAGAGTTTTATAATCTGCAGTGATTTCTTAGCTTAATATCAATACAGTACGTCTGTGAATTTCATACACACTGATGTCATCATGAAAAATCTGTCAAAAGTAACTAACTGAATGAAGTAACTCAAAACTCTTTTCAGTTCCTCTACTTGTTTATGAGACTCTTCTTTCTGTAACTGTAATCCACAGCGAAAGACATCATCAGTAATTGTGAGATGGTTACCAAACGGCACGGAGCATGAACACTAGATTCATGCTCTGTTCTGAAATTACGTTTGATTGCATTGTCCTTATTAAATAAACGAACTCAAATCAAATGAACGAGAGAAGGAATAAAAGGATTCAAAATACTTTCTTGGTTTTGTGAATGCAAGCCAACTTCTTAGTGTGCTCCGAGGTGTGATCTGCTATCAGAACAGTGTTTGAGATATATAGAGAGAAAACTGCACAGCTTTTAATTGACGATGGAAGGATTTTGGTAATGTGTGCTTATATCTGTGTGTTTGTGTGTGTGTGTGTGTGTTTGTGTAGGGCTTCACAGGGAATACACTGGGCAGACTTTACCCACGAGGAACAAAAGATGCCTCAGAAGAATGTCACATTGCCCTCAAATCTCAGCGGTCAGGGCAGAGAGGGTATAGAGTGCTCGGAAGGGTCAGCCAATTTAAGAGAGCGGGTGGTGTTTTCTATCTGCATGTAAATCCAGTGGTTGTTTTTTGGGCAGCTGCAGTCAAACACATAACAAAAGCTCCTCAGAAAACACTGAGCCAATCAAAACAGGCATCGGCAGCTAGATGCGATAAATATGAATCTGTTATTTGAAGTTTGAGGTTTTTCCCCTACCCAACATGCTCATGTACTTTTAAAGCTTCAAGGTCTATGAAAAATCTTTTTGAGAAAGAGTCTAAAACAAAGCTCCCAGGGCTTGATACATTTTAGATATGTATGAAACCCAAACAGAGGAGCAACGACTTGAAGGACAGCGTCGAAATGCAAGTCGCGGAGTTTGACTGAGATGGTACTGATGTGTGCAAAATTAAGCCATCAACGTACAATATTTTCCCAGAGACTTATGGCTCCTCCTTTGAGCCTCGCCACCTTGCAGAGACTGTGTCCTGAACGTCAGCTCCACGTGGGTCACTGAAAGGGAGGAAAGGAGGGGAAGAAGGAGCAAGAACTGAAACACGTACACCCCGTGTTGCTGTGAATCATAATGCATAAACAGAGCAGAAGAACAGAGGACACCTTGACCTAAAACAGGATGAGGGACAACGGAACGGGCACAGACAGGAAGGAGGTTATTGGCCCAAACTTTGAAAACAACAGTGTGCAGAGGAGTCTAAGGACGGTGGTGATTTTAGGAAGTTAAATCGGCCTATTGAGCGCCAAGCTATCTTGCCCTGGCATTTAATCAAAGGAATTTCAGCTTGGGAAGCGAAGCCAACAGGTTATCCTTCAGGAAGCATACCAAGTAGTTATCAAAAACACAAAAGTTCAAAGCAGCTCAATTTACTTATACAAAGGTTTTTGTGTGTCCTCGAACTTGTTTCTATCTACAAGAATTGAGTGAGAAAAATATTTGTGCTTGAAGGCTTTGGAGGTTGGAAGTGAAGACCAAATCTACGAGATTAACATTAGCGGGCCAGTGTAGAATAGTATCTATAAGATTAGGCTGTTTGTTTCTATGTTGCAAAGGAAGCAAAACATGCAACAGGAATTAACAGGCACCAAATGAGTCTTTGTTCAATCTGACTACTGCTCTGTTGTAGCAGCCCAGGAAGGGGAAGGAACAGAAATAGAATAGTCATCTCTATAATGACACACACGATTGTGGCCAATCTTGGATACGCACAGGCATTATATTAGGGCTCAATGTGATGTGATTTGTGCGGTTTTCTTTGACATTTCTAATTGGGCAGGCACATGGTCAGTGGTTTGATGTTTATGTGAGGAGTCTGAAAGTGAATGCATGTGACAAATCCCATGACTTTTCAAAAGTTGCAGTGGTCTCCGTGTAATGGTTTGGTCTCTGGTCAGCGGCCCAGTACAGCTCAAGCAGAATCAGGATCGCGTGGTGCACAATATACTAAGTCACATTGTCTTTTCAGTTTTTGGTGCCTGATTAAGACAGAGGCTTTGAACAGTATGTCATAATAGTTTGCCTTATAATTATCCGAGTTGGGCTGTAAACATGCAGAAAAGAAAGGAATACATTACTCATCAGGAGTGACGACAATAACTACTCAAAGAGTATGCTGATACATGTGCATGCACATGAAGACTTTTTTTTTTGTCATCACATATGGACAAATTGAAACCTACACTCCCAAAGTCTCAAGAGACTGATGCATGGGATGAATTAAAAGAGTCTGAAATGCCACTGAATCTTTCTTAACTGGTGGTTGTCTATACACATAAATCCTGTATTTCTCTCTGACTCTTGCCAAGGCTTAAGTGTGTAACTTCATGAAAAAAAAAAAAAAAAAAAAAATTACCCATTTTAGACCATGCAGGCCTGTTATGAAGAACGCAGCCTGATCACATATTTAGCATGTTCATTACTGCAGCCTCAAACCTGCCAGGATCCTGGTATGGCTTCAATAGACAGATCCCATCTGTCTGACGTTAGGACCACAGGAACCAGATGGGCCTTTAATTGTATTTTTGTCCAAATTGCAAAATAGCTACTTGGAAACGGAGCTAAAATAACATACAAACAACAGCAACTATGATAACAACTGCGTCTGGAATGAAATGAGTACAGTAAAAGATCAAGACCAGAAGGCGTACAAATTCAGCTCCTCTCTTTGAAAGGGGATCCCCCCCCCCCCCTTTACATTATTGCTACAGTATTGATTTACTCTGCAATTTTGTGTTTTTCTCCCCACGCCCGCTCCGCAACCTCTGTTGAGCAGGAGGTCCGGCAAATAGCACTGATCAGATTTTTCCAAAACATAAAACATTGATGGCTTGCCTCTTTTGAGACAAAAGAATAATTGAGGAAGGGCCGACAGTGATATTTGAACAAAGAAGCATTGAGAGAAAAAGTGGATACCAAGGCCCTCCAGTTAGTTTAATAATCCATAATGAAATAAATGCTGCAATACAGGCACTTGTGTGACGGAAAATCTGCACCTTGTATGAAGGTAAAATCTTATACAATGGATCCTTCAAAAACTGTGCCATGGTTATGCATACTGGAATGACTCTCGGTAGAAAAAAAAATAGTAAGACGTGGTTTTAACAATGTTTGGAAGCTGGTAAAAAAGCAACTGATAGAACAAAAACTTCTACAACAATACAGTTGAATAATAATCGTCCAATTTCAAAAAACAAAAAAAAACAAGATTTTCCATTTTCCAACCACTGCCAGCTCTGCACTGCATCTAAACAGCCTCTCTTTCCTAAACCCTGCAATTTTCAGCCATGGACGAAAGGCAAAGAACAGATAAACAGGCTTTTTTTATATATTTCAGTCCAAATCACATCAAGGTATAAACAGTGAGCCCAGAGCACATCTCCTATTCTTTTTCAAAGTAAGTCCTGCTGTTCCATTTCAAATACCTCAGGGTTATGGGTCATAATGCTGCTTTCCAGCTTCTGAACACGTTTATTCAGGCATCCTACTGTAAATAGGGGGAGATTCAACATCAAATATCTCTATTCCCCATGCTGGCCCTTTCGTCTGTTCTGAGTGGATGTGTGCTTTTGGCTAACAAAGTAATGGTTTCTGCTCTTCCCTTACTGCACTCCGAATACCAAGTGATAAAATAATTGAGGCTCGAGCTGGAGACTGTTTTCTCCGGCCTCAAAACACACTAAGGTGTGAATTCAATCAAGCTATCAAAATAACAAAAACAAAAACCTAAAGATGACTTGAATCCAATATAAGTCAGGGAATTAAAGAAGTGTTAGCTTATGTTATGGCTCACAGCTCTTTGGTCATAAAAAGGGGGTAATAAATGTGTTATAAAGCTGTTACAAGACCCTCAGGCCATTAAGGGCTGAGCTGCAGAGCTGTTTACGAGATTGTTTAGTACAGGCTAGGCTTATCATCATTTACCATGCAGAGGTGGTTAAAGCACATTCTATAAATAGTGGATTCATTGGTGCTAAGCCAAGCTTAACACGATTGCCACATCAGGAATACATACTGTATGCATTGTCACTAATGCATCAAGTGGCAAGATGAGTTAGAGAAAAGAGGAAGTGGAGAGCTGAGAGGAGAGGACAGGGTGACTTATAGGTGGCTGCATATTGTCTTTATCCACCACATGTGTCCTGTCCACTGCTAAGCTGACAGGTAGAGACACAATGTGTTGACCTAAGGGCCTGTTAGCGACCGGCAAGTGGATAAATATAGAGCAGTGGGAGAGCCTAGGTGTCTTAAATGACATATCTAATGATGCTCATCCTCTGCAGTCTTTTCCCTCCATCCAGAAGAGGCTCAGGAGCACAACTGTCGTGTGTAGGCAAAGCCACAGCTCTGACGGCTCTTTCTTTGAAGTAAACATTATTAGCAGTGTCATTTATTGTATGTTCGACCCACACGACCCTCTCCCCAATTTTTCACAGTCATACACACAATCAAAACACAAACAGCCCTTTGGCTCATTTAGATTTGCAGCGAATGGGAGGGATTCCTATGAAGCTTTTGCAGCTGTGTGTGTTCCATTTGCATATAAGAAAACAAGTTTCAAAAGGCTTGTTTATAATGCATAAGAGCCTTTTAGGCTGTCTTTACTGCAACACTCCATTCCTCCCACTGACAATCCATGCAAGGGTTTGCATCATTTTGTGAGACATGCCAGTTTTGAATTATTCAGTCACTCATCTCTGCCACAGCACCGCATTTAACAAACACACATGCACATGCACATATTAAAAGGCAGAATGGTCTACAAGGATGCTACAACAGCACCTCAGTCAGTTCCTTTGGAGAGGTGGGAATCCTATTACTTGCTGTCAGAACCTGTCGGACGCCTCGCTCCCTATGGCGGGCCCCTTTTGTTAGCGGGGAATGGGACGTACAACACCAGTCCATTTAGAGGCTGTCTTCTCTGTGAGCTTTTAATGGGCCCTGGGCCTTGAGCGTCATGAGCAGAACAAAAAACACAGTTCAATTTCCCTTCACGAGTGCATAAAACAAGCACCTCAACTGTACCAGTCCCATGCATAATTCACTGCCGGTGATGTGTGTCTTAAACGCTGCTGAAATATACATGGCGGCATATGCAAATCTGGTAGCGCTCTCACATGCTTTACTCGCTAAACAGACAACAAGAGAATAGTGTGCCACGCCATCAGCCTCTTCTGGACGCACGCACGCCCGCACGCACACACACACACACACACACACACACCCACACACACACACACACACACACACACACACACACACACACACACACACACACACGGTACATAGTCATATGTCACTGTGTGTGTGCATGTGGCTCAGTGTTGGCTGCACATATTTGGTCCTGAATGTGTCGAGAAATGTGACAACGCTTCCCCTTAAATGTCCTCTAAAGCAAATTAAATATTCAAACCATGTTCAAGGATAATCACAAACACTGAAAACATGGGAACAGCTATGTTCAAAGTGCAAGAGGGTTTCTGCTACTTTTTTTTTTTTAAATGGATAGAATTTCTTTTCTTTCTTTTTTTTCAATCATAAGGTTTCCTGGAGCCACTAAGTCAAATCCTAAATGCATAAATTATACCTAAAAAAAAAGGGGGTTACATGGCAGGAAATCATATTATGAGACACAAATAATTCTTGAAGAATGTTGAAAGTGGAGAATTTTTTGCCTTTTGATCAAGAATTGAGAATTGTGTGTGTGTGTGTGTGTGTGTGTGTGTGTGGGTGTGTGTGTGTGGGTGTGTGTGTGTGGGTGGGTGCGTGAGCATGTTGAAGATCTTTGTAGGTAAAGGTTGATGAGCAAGGAGGAGAGGACAGACTGGTGGTGTCAAATTTTATAAATGAGAGAGGAAATGTCTTTATCCCAGGTTTGGCCACCCCCACCACTTTCCTTACCACTTTCCCCCCAGTGTGTATGTATGTGTGTGTGTGTGTGTGTGTGTGTGTGTGTGTGTGTGTGTGTGTGTGTGGTTTGGACCAGGCATTGGCTCAGTCCGATTCCCAGCAGTGTGTCTTTAACAGGGCCTTCCCGCCGGGCTGCCAGGCTGTTCTCCCCTGACAGGACAACAGCCCAGCTGACGCCCTAACAGCTCTGCCAACACAACCCACGCTTTTGACCCACAATCTGCTCCCCTGATCCTGATGAAGGGAGGGTGGGGTGTGATCACAAACAAGACCGGAGCAAAGACAATAACAAAGGAAAAAAAATAAAACGGAAAGAGAAAAGGTGTCCTACCTTTAAACAGAAAGATTTTAAAGTGCAGGCCAACAAAATGTGATTCTTCAGAGAGATGTTGAAGTGGATGATTCCTTTTAGGGGATGGATGCATAGATGATTGATAAACGTGCATTGAATGTGACATTTAGCATAACTCAACTCAAGAAAACTACTACAAAGGAAGAACATGTCATGTACATCCAAATGGGCAACAGTGCAGATCCCAGTACATACACCAAACTATAAATGTGTCAGTGTGTAGAGAGGAGAATTTGATAAAAGCACTCATACTAGTGTTCCCAAAAAAGGTGAAGGGGAAGCTGTGCTAAGGTAGCAAAAAAATAAATAAATCCAATTTGACTAATTGCCTTTCTAATAATAAAGAAATGCAATAAGCAATTGTTTTATTTACATTTACATTTATTATAACATTTCAAATACAACAATAGTTGTCCAAGTAAAGAGGTGACATGGAGTCTTTGGTTAATAAATTACATTTTTATAATTTCTAGTTGCAGACATCGACATATTCTACTGCTGAGCTGAACATTTAAAGGAAACCCTTCCTCAAGATGTCCATAGGGAAGTCCCAGTCAAGGCCTTTCCTGCTTCGGTTGTTCAGACTGACAATGTTCATATACTGTACGTAGCGGTTATATTTAAAATGGAAGAAGTGGTGCATATTTCTGCCTGTGCCATCCCCATACGTACAGTGAATCTGGCCCTCATGTGCAGCTGCCAAAGCTGTGGTGTCACTGGTGTTCACTGGTGTTGAACAGTATGTTAACAGGATGTGTAATGTGGTGTGCTGGTCCTGTGCAGAAGCCAGGGCTGGGTGGCAGCGGCACTGTAGGCTACAGTAGGGCTGTTATCATGAAGCAGTTATGTAGCTGCTCTGCTGGGCCAGTCTAATTACAGGAGAACAGCGTGCACCAGTCTGGGCCTCCAAATGGCACCATATGTTTTCCCAGACTAACAGTCTGAAAAAATGCCATTTACCCATTCAGGATGCACTGTGCTCCATGTCTGGGAATCAGTCACTCACTCTCATATAAAACCATTCACACCCCTCAAACACCCTACCAACCTTACCACCAACCTCCCCCATATAAAACTCAGCTGTCGGTGATTTACCATGCGTACCCCACCATGTATCCTGTTCAGTTTAACCATTTACAAATCCTATTGTAAGTTGGTCTATCTGTCTCTAACACACATGGACTCGCATAATGATGTTGTTGATTCTGCTGTTGGTTGGTTGGTTGGTTACAGGCAGACTTTAGTTCACTAAAGGGATTTGGTTAATCAGAAATTGTGTTTAAAAAAAGAAAAGATAGCAACAGTTTCTGGGTGTATGGTCAGGTCAGGTATATTTTCTGCTGAGCCTGGCCAGAAAACACAATCAGTAACTTGTCACAGGTCAACATCCTCAAATTGTTTTAGAAAAATAAAATGCTTTTTTGCTTTTATTATTTCCCATTAATCCTTTCACATCCCCACCTTCATTTGGAGACAAATATATTAAGCTTATCAAGGGACAATAATGAAATGCAATAACAGACTGATAAAAAAAAATAATTAAAAAAAAAAGAACGTTAGCGCCTTATTTCATTTGGCGTATTTCCCCACCAACAGTCATTGGCAGAATTGCACTCAGAGTGTCACTGATAACACAGAACATAATTCTTTGTGGTTGCAGAAAGCTTGACAACATTTGTATCATGACCTCTTTTTTTTTTTTTTTGGAGAAGCTTCCTGTATCATTACTAGATAGACCTATCACGCACCATCAGTTTATTAATGAGAACAGCCCAGGCAATGGCGCTCACAGATGCCTATCGAGGGCAGAAAACAAAAAGAGAATGTAAGTAAATATGGACTGTAATTAGTATGACAAGGTTGAAAAAACAGATAACACACCGCAGCAGCCCAAAGGCCTTCTCTTTCACACATGCACGTGCACGTGTACACATGCACATGCACGGGACACACACACACACACACACACACACACACACAGGCGCTTGACTGTGTGCTCACACACACGCTGGGAACAAATCAAATGTTTTAATCAGCTTGCTACAGCACATAATGAGGATTCACTAAGCCCCAGCTATCAGCTGCCATCGGCCACTTACTTGTGCCTTCAAAGAGCTGATTTCTCACTTCAACAACCAGCTTAACACAGTAGTTATCGAGTGAACACAGTCCAGGCATGTGCAACAAAACCCACTCTGTGCTGTGTGAGTGAAGTTAGGGGAACTGATATACAGTATTTGTAGTTAAGCAAAGGAAACAACTATGTGAAAGTGGACAAGACAGTGCAACGTGTGGGAGCTGAATGGGCAGTATTTGTCATCAGTGTAATTTACTGCATCGGAATAATAAAGAATGTTTGTCTGAGGTCATGGGTGGTTATCGCATGACAGCCAATAATATGGCACACCTAAGCCCATAAATCTAACAAAACACGCATGACCTTACATACCGCGGACTCACTCCGACACCTGATACAGATACTGTATTAGATTTACCTCTCGTCTTTAAGTGCACACACCTTGTGAAGCAGTGTAGAGTGCACCTGGCCAAGCCACACCTGCCGCATAGCACAAGGCAATTACATGAATCAGTCAAGTTGGTTACAGCCAGACTAGTTTCCACGGGACTGTGAGGTATGTCGGAGTTCTTACTCAACCTTCCAGGTGTGTGCATGAGCGAGGCGTACGTGTGGAGGTGCACGTCTGCAGGTGGGCCTCCTGGTGCAGCTTTTGGCCTCTTGACATTGCTCTGACCTCTGTGAGGTAGACTCACAGCTCCAGCCCTCCAGCTGGAGAAGTGATGACCTGAGCACTAGACAAACTGTGAGGCTCGTCCTCCTGTCCTTGTCTCCTTCCTGCCTGCATGCCTGCTGCAGTTTGTTCTGATTGGGGGGGACATGCAGAGGCGGGTCAGCCTTCATGAAAGACATGAGCCTGTATTCATCTGTTTCCTCCTTCAAATAACTTTAAAGTTATAGAACTTTGTACTATTTACTTAGATTTCGTAAGATTACCTGAGGCGTATCCTTTACTTTTTTTTTTAATTAGCAACACATGCCAGAGCTGGGAAGAAGCATCTTCTTCCCCGGACTATTGTTTTATAATATAGTCATCCTGTTAGTCATATTTGATCATCTTTAGAATAGCAGTACATGCTAGTTTATATGTGTTCGAGTGATAAACAAAACTATTCCAATCAGGTTTTATTTCAATAAATGTAAAACATGGAAATACTGGAAAATTCTGAAATTTGCCTGAATCCATTTATCCTCGTGGTTTAACCTGTCCCAAATCTTTACATACACGTCAAACCTTTAGAAAGCTAACTTGGGCCTCTGTAAGCGATATCCTGCGCAGCCTGCTGTAAAATAAATGACGTTGTTAGCTTCAGTCTCGCAGGTGAAATGTGCTGCTGCTACAATTATTCTAATGCCAGCATGCCAGAATGCCAGTGCTACCAAATGCTGCTGTCAACCCAGGGGTTTAATTAGTTTGGCACATGTGCCACTTATAATCACCTGCCATTACCAGTTCTGGCTGCATCTGCTTACACGTCTGTCAGTGCCAGGCAGGCTGCATGTGGGTGTTTAGGTTTGTGGGGGTGTTGAACAGTAGGTTGTGAGTGTATATTTTTCCAGCAGTAACAGTCTTAAAAAAAAATTGTAAAACCTATAAACAAAGGGTTAATTGGCAACACAATCCTTTTTATATATATATATTTTTTTATTGAAATTAAGTGAATACTTTTTCAAGAACATGTATAATTTATGTACAGGTTTGGGTTAAGATACTCACTATCAAAAACAAATAGATGCCTCCTTTCATAGTGTGCCTGAAAAAACCTTTAGTTAAAGTAGCTGTCGTATGGAGCCAGAACAATTGTATAGGTAGAACTGAATTGTCAGCAGTCCATCTGTACAAAAACCTTGTGAAAGCAGTGCAGAGCAGGGCTTCGTAGTGTCAAACTGCCTTGTGAATAGAGCTACACCTCAGGCTGAATACATCACATTGTGATTTCATGAGAGCTGGAAGTGGAGGAAGAAGAAGAAGAAAAAAAAAACTTCAGGGCGGCGAGTGAATCTCGACCCAAAACAGGAGAAATGGAAGTTAAAAGTGAATCGTTCACTCCCCCTGGCGTAGCAGTGGCTACCTCTGGGGCTGAGACAGGAGGAGGACGAGGAGGAGGAGGAGGAGGAGGAGGAGGAGGAGGAGGAAAAACAGGAGGAGAAGAGGAGCCCCTGGCTCTCACAGTCATGTGACGATTGAGCTCGATATCTAAAGGATGGACCTTAGGCTGTGTATTTAGCTATTAGGACATAAGCTCAAGTATTTGTGTGAGTGTGTGTGTGTGTGTGTGTTACATAGGCACAGGTCTACATCAGCATGCAAAGGAACACAGACACACATTCCCACAGCTAAAACAGGAGCTCAGTTCCCAGGATTTACCTATGTCTGCCGCGATACAATAGCTCTAACTATGCCTATTCTTTGCCGAAAGTTCCCATTTAGCACTTAAACAAGGCTTCAATATTGTGCCGTCTCAAAAACATCTGTCGGGGACTTGTGTGGCTACACTAATTACAAATATCTGCAGTAATCCGGCGCCGATAAGAGAGTCATTACTCCAACAGACATTTATCACTGTGGGATTGATGACCCATTTCAGAGGCTGCCATTGTACTCGGAAGTGAAATCGCTGATATCCCTTTTATCCTACATCGCTGCTGAATTCATCCATTCGTCAGGAGGCCAGCTAGTTAGAATTGTAATTAACAGCTATGGACTTTGGCCCTAATAGAATTTTTGCAGGAAAGTGCAGATTGACATAGGAGGGGATGCAGGGAGAGTTGACTGTGTATTTCTTCGCTTGCTAATTGCCACTTGAAGCAGCGGTCTGTGGAGAGGAGCTGCTCTGCAGTCTGTCGAGAAAGTGCCACAGCAGCATGCGAGTATCTCCGAACGCAAGAATTTTTTGTACATTTGTGTAAACACAGTGATAAGTGATGTGAATGCAAAGGCACATCGCTTCAGTGCAATAATCTGTCACAGACACCAACACACATTTGTAGGTCAAATATAAAATATGCACTTCCCTGCTCGGATACATAAGTTACAGGCTTTCTCTTGACTCTTATTCAGACTCACACACTTTAATAGCCACCCACCCACACAGACACACAAACACAGCGAAGCAGCAGATGATCACAGTAGGCAAGGACTAAAGGTCTGGCCACCTGCCGGCCATGTCCCGTCTCTGTAGCGGTAATGAACAGAGACAGCTTGGGGACCGCCCTGTGAGCTTGTCCCCCCTCCTAGTCTCCCCGCTTCGGGGCAGAGCCGGGGGCCCTCAGGTGACAGGGACGCCAAAGATGTTCTACACACTGACAGGCAGGTCTTACCCGGCCAACCCACTGTACACATTGGTGCAGTGACACCAAAATGCACACGGGAAACATGTGGCAATACACTAAGACTCACACGGTTTTGTGCAATGGGATTTTATGCACATTGTGACTGTTCACGTGTCCCTGTACCTATGCAAATGCACAAAACGAAGAACTCGCGCGCACACACACACACGCACACACACACGCACGCACCTACACACACACACCTACACACACACACACACACACACCCGCTGACCCTGTGTAATTCCTCCAGCACACGGCTGGTCACAGGAGCAGCTGTGGCCGCTACGGCAGACAGATGAAATTTTCATAACTATCTTCTCCAACTTCCATCCTCACCTTCAGGATAATTTATGACCTGCCAGCTTTGAAGAGACAATATGCTTGATGTAAAATGAAGTGTTCAAACAATGGAGGCAGTGGCGTCTGGTCCATAGAGGGCGCTAGGGAGCCGCCTCACCCCTCGCTACAAGGTGAACGACAGACCTTGGCTAAATAAGATTTAGTAAATTAGGATATTTTTTTAGATGTCATTTGGGGCTTTTGCCCCAATGAATGAATGGAGCAGGAAATCGGGGGGAGAAAGTAGGGTTTGCGGATAAGGAGCCAAAGGTCAGACTTTTTCATATTAGATGGATAGCTAGATAAAATATATTAAAGTACATATTATAATATTATTTAAGCCTACACATAAGAATGAATCAGAAATGTCTTTACTCACTATCTCACACAATGTTTTCACTTTGCCACATTTTTGTAGTTTTCAGTGAATATGATACGGAAATTGCAATTAAAAGCAAACACAAATATGATTTAGAGTGTATTTATAAGTTTAACCGTAATGACAACGTCTCTGCTTCACCGTATTGCCATATTCATGCAGCAAATGTCACATGCCTGTCACACATCCTCAACCAATCATGCTGTATCAGCTCTCTGGGATGTTGGGTTAGACCAGAAAGAATGTTCTGATTTTCCTGACTACCAGTAAAACAGGTCCATACCCACAACCCCCACCATAATACTTACCACACTGTCCTTTTCCAAATGCAAATCTTGTTTCCATATTAAAATAGGCTGCTTTTTATGGGGCAACTGTCTCTGCAACAAGTGTCTTTAAATGTCTGTGGGACTTTTAATGACATTTTTAACTCTCTCTTTCTGCCTTTCAGTGCCACATGTCATTGGCAAACACTCACTGTGAAATGCATAATTATAAAATGGACTGTTTTCCATTAAAACCTGGAAGCAATTTAATGCAATTGAAACTCAGCTGAGGACAAGCACAGACATTTACAAAAGTAGTGCGATACCGATCTCTGCCAGTTGTGGATGTTTCATTCCCATACTTAGCAACAAAATGTATTCAAACAGCTCCATTTATTGAACCAGGTGAGATAGAGGTGCGTGAACATTATTTACAGGGCTATTACTTGTTTGTGCAGTGAACAGGAAGCGACAGAAATAGGATCATCCGTCATCTGTGGTACATTCTTTCAAGAGTAAGACATACTCTGAAGTACCCTCCAGCCTGGGAGCTATCTAAGATGGGAGAACGATTGCTACGGCAACAGCAGCTGTGAGGTTCTGCTGAGGTCAGGACATGTCATGCATAACTGACTGATTGCTAAACAGGGGCGGGTGCATGAAGGAGGAATTCATAATTTACCATTAGACACACACAAACACACACCTCACAAACACCCAGGCCACAGGCGAACTTGCTGCACGCATGTAACCCGTCTAAGGGACCACACAGATATGTTTAAGATAAAGACAGACAAATTAGACGACAGCGTCTTAGGCTAACCACTGCGCTTGCGCTAATTACAGGCTGGTGGACGATGAAAGAGACGGATGACATGTACTTATTTGTTTTCTCCTCCATTGCCCTGAACCAAGTAAACACAGCGATCGCAGATGACGGCTAAAGTAGGTGGTACAAAGAAAAAGTACATGCAGACAACACAGATCAAAAAAAAAAAATGGCTGTGGGATGAGGGTTCCATGCACCACACACAGGTGTTCGCTAGCAAAACCCCCTGAGGTAAAGAGAAACAAGGGCGCAGCCAGAAAAACTTTAGGCTTGCAAGTCATGCCAAGGAAAACAGAATGAGCGAGCTGCGTCTGCTCTGCTTACTCAACAGGACTGCGGTCGTGGGGTCGATGGAGAGACAAACGCGGGGCTGCTGTCTGGGAGATCTGATAAACCTGTCACTTTGGGTTGAAACACACATCACGCAAGCCTGGTTGACAACGTGCCCAGATCAACCTCTGCCAACCAGAACCTTGGGTTGTGATGCCAGTCCTAACACTAGCACCTTAGCTAAGTAAACCTCTCTATTAGCAGCTTATTGTCATCTTCTTTGGGCGGAACAAACCCAACAACCCTTTCGCATGATGCCCTGCCAGGTACCACATAAAAAAAATGTCAACATAAAATTCCAAACCCACTAAAACAATTCAACAATGACAGCTGGACACATGAAGACTTCTAAAAGTCTTGTGTAATCTATGCCTTGGGAGGTAGGTTGAATTGGAAAAAAAAGGGCATGGTCTGTGGCATGATAGGCACCTCAATTTCTAAGGCTTTAAAGAAGTCGTCGGTGCATTAGACAAGGTTGGGGTTCATTCTTCTTTATTGTAGACACGGCACTGACAATATTTTTAAGTCCCATCTGGGGCAAGGGATCACCATTGTCTCCCATAATTCCCTGCCCCACTCCATCAGAGAAATCAAGGCAGGTTCTATCTGGGACAGCACAAAAGAAAATGTCACCAGTCCTGGAATGAAGTTCCAGCCAATGACGGTCTCTCTCCTCACTCTTCTCCGTGTCTATGCATCTCCACAGGGGTGCAACTGCTAAATGACATCACTGAGAGAAGGTCAACCCTGGCTAGGCACAACTGCGGCTCTCTGGCCCCTGATGGCCTGAAGTGACCCTTGGTTTCAATGACAGGCTGGAGCTTTTGTGTTGCGGGGCTCTATCCAGGTGAGGACAAGGAAGGACGACAATGGCAGGAAACATAAAGGCAACGGAGGCTGGGAGACAGCCCTGCAGGTCATAGGCCAAGCTGGACAGCTGAGTGATGAATGCAGCTGTGGCCACGTGGACCTCCTTCTCTGTCCTCTAGCTCTGCTAGCCATGTCAGCTGATAAAGCCATTGTTGGGATAAAGACCTCACTAACTCTTGACAATTTCTAGAAGGTAATAAACTCAGACAACAGATCTACTGTGCCACAAGTTCTGGCAAACATGTGTGGCATTATATATATATATATATATATATATATAAACATAATATAACATGTGCATTTCAATCCATGGCTGCTGTTGTCGCAAAACACTTGAAGTAAACCTGAAAAAGATTGAAGCTGTTAAGAAAAATTCTGTCTTTATCATTAACAGGAAGAAGAACTACGCAACCCAATACAATTAAAGAAGAATTTGCCTGCACTTACAGCCAATCACAAGTCTAGAGCTGTCCAACTGATTCCAATGCCAAAGGTCAATGGCTGCCCACTCTACCACCAGCCCACATAGAGAGGCTTGAGAACCAGGTTTGCCGAGTCATTCACAAATCCTGCTTTAGGTCATAAACACCTCCGTCAGTCTTCCCACTTCTTTTCTCCTCCACAGAGGTGAGTTCAGCATGCACTCTGTTAATCTTTCACTCGAGCCTGCTTGCTTTTACACTGAACAGAAGAGGAGAGTGAAAGAGGGGTAGTAAAGGACGAAAATGGATAAAAGAGCAGGAAGAAAAAGCCATAGAGAGGGCCAGATGGGCACCTTCACAGTCCATTTATCAAACCCAATGTGGCCCTCCCCTCCCCTCCCGCTGCTCTCATGTCCTAAACCCCCATGTAATTCTGTAATGATTTTCATTATCATATAATGACCTTACAAAGCCTACAGCAGTTTGCATGGTCAGTACAAAACTCGCAGCTGTTCCCCTCAGTGTTTGCTCGCCGTCTGTGACAAAGCTTTTTGTGTGTGTTTTTTTCTGTTGGTCACAGAAGTGACCTTTAGGCTTTGCAAGGTCAGCATGAGGTCACCTCATCCAGGAGGTTCAAATGTAAGCACACGTTAACCTAATAGATTCAAAATTCATCTCACAAAGCGCCGTCTACGAGTTAGCTAAAATGCAAAAGAAAACAAAACTATGGAATTTGTTATGGTGTGGTTGCACCTTGACAAACTATGAATTCTTCTTTAAACCTGCATATCTTTTGATCTGAAACAAAATCTATGCAAAACCTAAACATGCTCATCCCATGTATTTTAATTATCCGTATGCTTCTAAGATGAGCCAATTCCTACCCTAATACAGCTGTTCCCTGGAGGTCCCTTGCACTTCCTGTGTGGCACACACAACTGCTCTGCTTCAGTAAAGTAACCCAACCACATAATAATCCATCTATTTTGAGGGCAAACTCATGGAGCATTTACCAAAGGGACATGGAGGGTAGCATCTATCAAAGAATTCTCCGTGTGCATCTGGAAAACTCAGTTACCAGAAAAGCTCATAAGAATAAAAAAGCTCTCATAATTTCATTGGCACACGGTGAATGAATGGACTGCATCTGCAAGCAGGGCGAGCCTAGGCATCACTCACTCTGAGTGCCTATAACTCTCTTGTGAAGAACCTATGGTCACCAGGTTCAATTTCTCTTTCTTCCCTTCTTGCTGGTCCTAAAAGAAAAAAAGCGCCGGAGGCAGAAAATGGCAGCTTGCAGGCCCAACGTTCCATCGCACAGAGTGCTGTTTTAACTGGTGTTTAAGAAACAAAAGTCAACCAGAAACTTAATCAATCAGTGCTGGTTGTTTATGTTTATGTGCCTCTAGCAAGAGTCATCAATCAGTCTTTTTTCTCCCCTTTTTTTTTTCCATCCTTTTGCAAGCATAATGTGCTGAATGGAAACCATGGAAACAAAAGGCAGTATTATGATAAAAGCCAGCCTGTTGCATATTGTGTGAAAACCTAATTAGTGCGCCCAGTTTGGGCAACAGCAGCTAAATGAATCTGCAAATTAATTTCAAAAAGTGAGTGCTTTTACATAATGAATGAAAGTTGAAATACATCTGACTGAAATGAACTTAATTCTCACACGCTGTGTTTGACTCTGTAATAGAGCCTACTTTTCCTTAATTCAAACAATGTCTTTGTCTGTTTGTAATATGCTGAAAGAAATACAAACTCGTTCTTCTTCCACAAAGAAGTACAAGGCCATCCTTAACCCTCATCTGACACTGATCTGTAATCAGTAACCAGAACGTCGCACTTAACATTGCACATAGCGATGTGTTTAGTTTTGTGTAAATGAGATCTGTTGACAGCCACTTGACAGGATGACCCCTGGCTTTTTGGTAAGTGGGGGCTTTGGGGGGGGGGGGGGGGGGGGGGAAGACATTTAATGTGTGTAAAGGGGAGAGGAGGTATCAGGAGCAGCTGCAGTTCAAACATATTGTGTGGGTCTGTCACCCTCCTCCAAAAACTAATCTAATCAGTCTTTCACTGCTGATAGAGTAAACGTCTGTCTGCCCTGCCGACAAGTACTGAGCATTTCCTGTCCTGGCTGTGATACTGCTTGTCAGGATGTTAGGGAGCGCCTGAGCTAAGTCTAGAAGGTGGTAACATTTCATTGTGGGTGGCGGGGGGGGGGGGGACTGGGATGGTGGGGGCATGGTGCTGATGTTACGTTGGGGGTGGGTTTGGTGGGATGGTTCCTAGTTTTCAGCACCTGTAGCTGGAATGCACTATCAGAGCGGGCCCTACATCATAGTTGTGAGGTGGTGGGCGTTGACACAGCGAAGGAAGGTGTGTGGAAACAGGCTGTTTACATGGCTCATCTGGATGAAGCAAAGCTTAGGGTCAACTCGGGGGGACGACTGAAGCTCAAATAGAGCGCAATTGAAATATAAAGGCTACTAAATTAAACATTTTTAATTTTAAAGCAATATGTTGCTTTTTTTTTTTTAAGGATTTTTAGTTTGCGGAGTCTGCTTGTGCCACCATTGCTTTTTTAGGCTCTGGATCATGTCTGGTCAAAAGTTTGTGGGTGTGTTGGTTTGTGTGTGACACTGAGGTCAAATGTGTTGATTGAGACAATAAGCAGAGAAACATATGTGAATGCGGAGCTCGTACATACATGTATGCCAGCGGTTGTGTGTGTCCTCACTGAGGGGTAGAGTGACTGAGAGAATGAACAGCTAAAAAAACACTGTGCAGTGTGTGTGTGTGTGTGTGTGTGTGTGTGTGTCTGTGTTCTTTATCTGAATGAATGGCCAGTGTTCTAATCCGTGCACTCTCTGCCCTTATCTAGAAGGAAGGAAGTGACTGGCCTTATCCAAGACACACGTGCCGTTGTGATAGCTCTGATAGCTGCCAGGCCCAAGGACCCCGAACAAACAGCGACTACACCAGCATATCTGTGGAATTCACAACAGCTCTTCCAAAGGATTCAACGATCACTGAACAAAACGTAGGCTTTCAAAACTCTTTCGCTCGATGCTGTGATCACAGTGATTAACCAGGAGAGGTGAGGCTTGCACATGAGCTAAAGGACCAAGAATAGTTGTAACTCCTCGTGTTTCATTTGAGCAATGAAGCGGAACGTGTGCGCCAATGCAAGAGAGGTCGACCACTTATTTGCTTCTTTGTTTATCAGTAATGATGTTGTACAACGACAGTTTAAGTAGTCTAAACCAAAATACATGACACACGTGAGTAAGAACTTGGCCATTTGACAGTTTTGGATAAAATAGTATTTACATGTTGGACTGTTACTGCGTTCCAGTTGAACTGGGAAGTGGGAAATTCCGAGTTCCCAGTCGGATGTGTCAACTAGGACGCCCCCTTAAAGTTGTATTTACTGGTCGGAAAGTCGGAGTTGTCTGAGCTGCCCCAGTTAGAATCCAAGATGGCTGCTACCTGCATCAACCGTACGTTAAAGCTGTAACTATAGTATTTGTTAGCGCTTCAATCACACCAATAGTGTCATGACAGTTCTATCTGTGGACATGCTGTCGTGTTATTTTTGTGCACAAACTATCACGTAGTGTGTTGTTATCGCCTGGTATTAGCTCACAAAACACAGGTACTCCTGGATGCCTCCATGTTCCTTTTACAACTTGCAACTGGAACGTGCTCAACTCGAGTGTGACGTCATTCCCAGTTCCGAGGTAAATGGAACGCAGCAGGTTTCTTTGTATGCAATGGTGTTACTATTTTGAATAAAAGCTTCACGCTTCATAGAGCAACTTACCCGTCTCATGCGCGTTTCAGATATATATTGTTTCAAACCTATGGAAGTAACAAAGTCAGGTGTACAACGTGTTACCTGTCTCTCCATGTCTGTCTTTGCTGTTGTCTGTCTGTCAAGGCAGCCAGCAGGGTCTCTGCCAGCTCTCTTCTTCCCTCCCCTGATTCACCCTCTTGCTCCACTTCAGCCAGGAAGAGCATCGTCTGCAAAAGACAAGCAGAATAAGAAAGTGCTTCACCAATTTGAACTTATTGAAAACCACAGAGTTGGTCAACTAAACCCTGTCTTCATTTACTGTCTATTTGCAATTCAAAGATAGTTGCTTAAGCAGTATTGTTCAGCTTTTAACCAACTTTATATACATATCAAAACTATGTTGGCCTATTCAACCTGCCCTTTTCATATTACACTGTATGAAATCAAGTGCACAGTCTACCTGAAGTAATTCCCTCTGTCGCTGAGCTTCTATCCTCAGTTTAAAAATGACTCAGCTCTGAGCCAAGACTCCATTATAACATCCCTGGGACGACAACATACAGTAAGTCTAGTATAAAGTCAGTCTCACATCAGAGGATGGGCAAATTACATCCAATATTAGAGTGTGAGTCAATTAATCACGTCCTGCACAGCACAGTGTAATGTGTGAGTATCCCCCTGTTGAACACGAATTACAGGCCGACTTAAAGTGTGACGTGGCACATCAGTGCTAATCTGAGACATCCTTGCAAACCTTCGCCTGCAAGTCCTCTGCAGCCTCTAATCTGGCTGAGAGGGAGTCAAATGAAAAAGGATCTGGCAGCCCAAATTAAATGCAGCGCTGTCAGCCACAGTCAAATCCTTCCTTCTCCCTCTTCTTCTCTACCCTTCACAGACTCTCTCCCTCTCTGAATATCCTTAAATGTCGCCCCCTCCTCCTCCTCCTCCAAGCCTCTGAGAAGTGATGGATCTATAACTCTGACTGACTCTGACGCCTTGTTAAGAACAGTCTCCTCCTGTCACATCCACCAGTGTGGCGCGTTCATTTCTTCCCATTAACAGTCACTTGCCTCCCCAGTCACCTAGCGCTCCTTCAAAAAAAAAAAAAAAACCCCACAAAGTAAAGGGAACCTTCATTTCTCCCACTCTCCCTCTTTTTTAATCCCTTTCTGACAATCCACCTGTCTGTCTCACTTCATGTTAAGATAGGTTTGATTGTCTGTGTGCACTTCCAAAGTAGAGGATTGTGATTTGTCGACAGAGTAATATGCTTACTTCCTCTATACCACACAGGACAGGTGTCAAAACATGTGGGGACGTGTGACTGATTACACCTGACTCTGAGGAGACACCAAAGATTACAGTGTCCTGGAGGAAGCAGGGCAGGCTGTGCTCACTATGGAAAATGTACCCTTTGGTTAGAATCAAACGCTCTCCTTTAGGGATGAGTGTCAGGATAAGAAAGTGCATAAAGACTGTATCGCAATCGAAGCTAGTTCATATCATTTTGCTATAGGGGATGTGGAGCACAGTTTTCTTGTTTCAGGTACATTATTAAAGTGCAAGCGATTTGAAGTTTATTTCAAACCTGCTTAAAAGTGTGGACGTTTATTATCTCTTCCTACAAATGGCTCCGGCTCCAAATCAGTACAAAAATGAAGTCCACTGTGCTTACTTTAACTAGCAAGCTAGGAAATCGAGGAATATACCCAAGTGTGTTCACATAATAACCCCTGTTCTGTCCTGACAATCAATGTGGGACTAAAAATCACTTAACAACCGCTGATATTTGGTTTTCTTTGACTGACATAAAAGTCACTGTTAGCATTACATTGTTGTTGTCTCGTTGTAACGCAACGTACCAGAAGCCAGTGATGTGTAAGGCTAAATGGAAAGGGTCTCAGATAAGTGAACTGAGACAAAAAAAAAAAAAAAAACGGACAACTCTACCAAAGTTTGGTAGGTCACTAACAAAGAGCCAAACGCCTTCCAGCAGAGTGAAGTCCGCCACCTTTCTGTTAAACACATTAACTCCTTTGGTGACAACTTCTGCTTGAGGAGATTTTAGACTGTGTGTGATGTCCTTGCCTATGTTTACTCTTGGCTATTTTTTTGTGAGTACAAGTATGTGTGCTATCAAACCACCGACCCATCAACGTGTGCAATGTGTGTGTTCTTCTGATCTTGTGTTTAGAAGACCTGGTGCTGAAAAAGGTCTTCAGGTTTAGCCACAGGCTGATCCCCAGGCCATTTGGTCACCCCACAGGTTGTTTACTGTGTCCCGCAAGACCAAACCCTTTATCTCTGGGCCTGTGTTAGCACTAATCAGCCTGTTCTATCCTTCTATTTACCCCTTGATGACAGTAGCTATCCTCAGCCTCCACCTCTTCCAGCCTGACGCTGACCACAGATGTCCCCCTGACCCAGGCCACATCCCGAGGTGAACTAGAGGCCAAAGAGGACTTGGGTGCCTCTATCCCTATTCTCCAAAACTCAAACTTGACCATATCTATGTGATTAGCGATAGGGGTTCAACATTTCCGGCCTTGTGCAGAGGCCGGAAAACAAACACAGAAGGAGACTGTGGTGATATTTTGGTTGGTGGAGAACTGGAGTGATGATAGCATTCCACGCGAATGCTGGCTGGAGGGCAGCCTGGGGCGGCTCACGAACACCTCCAGCCAGGACTGTATCTTAACACCAACAAGCATCTGTCTATTCCATCACATAAAAACATGTCACTCATTCGACACAGAATAAAAGAATGGGAAGAATGTTTTTGTTGCTGCTCACCGTACAATATAGCGTTATTTCCTTTCAACTTTAGTTTTCCTGGGTCATATTATAGTTAAGAAGTGCTCAAAGTGAAGAAGGTTAAAAAAAGATGCACGCAGAACCAAAGGTTTACACTCCATAAAACAGAGCTACGAGCTGACCACCAGAGTGTCTAAGACACAGTTAACACCCCATGAAATGCCTTAGCTGACGTTAGAGCAGGACTTTCAGGAGACCCAGAGCACTCTTAAGCTCACTGGCACTCTCTTATATGGGAAACCTTTTCTGTCTGCAGGCCACAAAAAATAAAAACGTCAAAATGTACCTCCTTTACAATTTTAACATGAGGGGGGTTTAACGACCTGAATAGACCTTCCAAATGATGGGTGGATGCCTGAAGATAGGAGGTAAACAGACTCACACGTAATAACAAACATTCCCAAGGTTTTGGCCAGCATTTATTTGCCACCATGGTTGCCTGTCAGACAGAGGCATCTACATGTCTCTCCCTGGCACTCGCCTGTTTCTCTGTGTGTCCTTACAGAGGCCAACATAACCACAAATACTAATCCATCTTCTGGTTTGCTTTAAAACATAATAGCCTGCGGGCTTTACTTGAATCCTTAAAGGAATATACTCTTATTTAAAATCAGAATAAGAGCATGAAGGTGCCAATTTTATCAAGCCCGAGGGGACAGTTCCACATCTTGTTTTAACACGATTTCAAGTTCACGAGATCTTTCTGCAATCGATATGATTATAGTTAGACCTCCAGAGTCTGTGATTTGAGCAGCGTTCCTCGCAACCGTTTGCTCTTCATATCAACGGTTAGTTCTTCCGAACAACAGTTAGCTAGCATAGCATACAGTTTCTATGCGTAACTGACCAATCAAAGTATAAAGCGTTTAACAGAGCCCTGTAATAACCATTGAATGAATGCATAACCCACTTCAAGGTCCTGCATTTTACCTGGAGTTACCCAAAACCTGCAACATGTTTTACTCTGCAGTTGTAAGTAAGTTTGTTTCGGTCTAATTTTCAATAGTTTTAAAAACGTTCTCAAGGAGAAAAAATGAGAAGAAAATGTTTCTCTTGGCGAGAAACTAGAGATCAGATACCACATGACATGATTTTTGTAGTCCGTTATTAACTATACAAATATACAAATATACTACAGACTTCTTAAGATGATATGGACTTAAACCATGTCACCATACAGATGGTTTAAAAAGCTATAGCATGCAAAGCTAAATGGCAAATGCCTAAGAATGATTTTGAGCAATATAATCCCAAACAGAACAGCACACTCACAGACCTTAACTACAACACAACATTAACACATTGAACATTCCCGGAACAGTTTTACTGTCATTCTTACCTCATTTAAACCCGTATCATATCATCCTAAAACACTTGACTGACTTTAGCTACGGTTTTAAGCCCATCTGCTCCGACATCTGATTTCATAGACTTTAGGAGTATAACTTTTGAATGCTCTTTATAGCTTCCTCCATCCCCTTCCCTCCGCTAATACAAGAAACCAATATCACTTTGACCGCTGGTGGAAAAAGGCATCAGGCACCTTGCTCGGAGTAATGGATAGCTTCTGCTCACTGATATAAACAACAGGGGAGCTGTGATCCTGCCAGGGTCAGTTCCAGTCTGGACAAGGGATCTGTGTGTGTTTGCAGCGTGCCACCGCTAAGTTACTTTGCTCTTGGGGGGAACTCTCCACCAGTGGAAAAATTATATTAGCCCAGGAAGAAATAAGCCCAGACCACATTCACTTTTCTGTGACATCACACTTGAAGTCATAAAAAAAGTGTGTGCTTCTGAGTGTGTATGTCATTTCTTGCCGTCTGTCTTCTGTCACATGATTACAGGTGGCTCAAAATTGAGGCATATCTAAAATTACATTTTCTCAGTTTCCATTCCGTAAGATTGGTTGACTTGTGTGAGTTCAGTGTGTGTGAGTTTATGTGTGTATGTGTGTGTGTGTGTGTGTGTGTGTGTGTGTGTGTGTGTGTGTGTGTGTGTGTGTGTGTGTTGATGTAGGAAGACTGAAAGGTCTTAATAAAGCAGGTCAGGGGTGTCTTCCAGTTTCATCAAAAGGGACACAGTATATATATATATATACATATATATATATATATATATATATATATATATATATATATATATATATATATAAAAAATGTTATAAAACAACAATGTGTTTTCTTTCTGTTTGTATGTGTGTATTTGAATTGTCTTGAGTAGTTTCTACCACTGAAACGTACTCAGAATTAACTGCAGCGGAATTTCTGAAAAGGGTTGTTGTAAAATCTTTGTTCAGTTCTTACAAATACATCTTCAAGATAAAAGCGCCATTTTTTTTCTATAACGGCTCGAAAAGCCTGTTGGATTTGTCCCAGTAAAACGACACGCCTGAATGTCTTAGAAATCTGTTTTTGTACTCTGCTTGTGTGTATGTGTGTGTGTGTGTGTGTGTGTGTGTGTGTGGCTCTGTTGATTGAAACGAAGGCCTTTCTGCCACATTGACCCTTGCAAGGTCGCGGGCACCATCAATTACGTCAGCCAGTTAAATAGGCTTTGCTACACACAGCAGATTATATGGAGTGTAAAACATTAGAAAAATGTGTCTGAAACATCAGAGCAACATGTTTGAAGTGACAATGGGTTCGGGGGTTGTTGAGGAACTCCCAAAAAGGGAAGGCCCCCGACAAGTGATTTTGTTTGAAGGCATTGTAACAAACTCAAGTGGGCAGGGATGCTTTCTATGGCCCCAACAGCAGTCCATCTTCTGGGCAGAATACAAGCGGGTTGGAAGGACATATGCTTTCCATGGGGTCAAATGAAGCAGAACTCGCAGGCTTTTGTGGTGCTCCCTTCTGGTGGCGAGAAGAAAAGGCAAATCTGTTGTCTGGTCATAGCCCAATGGGCCCACAAATATCACATAAAAATTCACCGGCCTGTTTCTTGTGAGGCTTTTGTCTCAGATGCACGATAAAGAGTGATCCAGTTGGCCTTAATGGCTCACCCACATATTTTTTTTCTATTCTGGGACACACACTCACACACACTTGAGTAAACTCACTCCTGAATGCCCTGGCAAGAATGCATCATCCATCAATCACAAGAAAGCTTTGAGAGGCGCTTTGACTAATTCAGGACAATGAAGACAGAGCTGGACAGAGATGTTTGCGACGAGCGTGACACTCAAGCACCTTCTGCTCTGTTAAAACCCCCTCACTCTCGTTCAGTTTATGAAAGCTGAGTCTAGATTCTTTCTAGATAGCAGATTGTGATCAGCACCTTACTCTCCTGCCAGTAAAAAGCTTTTTGCTGACTGGGGCCAAAGCCAGCCTTTCTAAGCCCCCAGAGTCACAGTGTAATACACACTGCACCATACTTCAGGTCTTCAAAAAATGCTAAACCAATAAAAAAAAGGGTTTCCATCCATCTACACATACTCAAAGATTTCTTTTTTTTTATCCTGGGAATATGTCTACTAGAGCTGAAATGTACCGCTAACAAAGTTTTGATTGACTACAAGTAGTCTGAAGTGAAGTGGTTCCTCAATTTTATCTGGCTGAAAAAAAGGAGCTGCTGTAGTGAAACCAAACCGACTCTTGTATACGTCTGGTTTGACATCAGATGTGAATTACCTGAGGGATTCAGTGAAAAGAATAACTTTGTCTAAATAAGAACCGATTACATCTCCAACTGCGGGTTCCCTACCCGAAGAGTACTTTTTACTGTACTGAAAGCTATTAGCTTTTTGCAGAATCTTATACAAGCTTTCATGCTCGTGGACAACTTACGGTTAAAACATTGTGCCAGCAATTCTTTTTGGTCAGGATGTTATTTCAGATTCTTTCACTCTCTTAGTTTAAAGCTGGTTGAAGTTTGGAGTAGTCACTTTATGTTGTACTATACTACCCTAGGCTGTAGCACTGTGATCATTGAAAACACTGCATGATTTAAAACAGACAAAAAGACTGTGGTTCATCGTCTAATAGTTTCGCAAAACCATTAACTACAAATGTCATGGCCATGAAAAAAAGACAAAGCAACACATCATGAATCAGTTATCACTTTTTATTTCATTATTGAATTACCCGTTTCTATGACTTTTATCTATAACAGGCATGCCATTGTAAAATAAATGAATGAAATGTATTATTTCAATGATTGATAAGTCAAAGTTATCTGTATTTATTGGGATGTTATTATAAAGAACTATCTAAATGCAGATTGGCCAACTCTTGAGTACATTGTGTGTTAAAACAACACAGACTTTGAGTGAAGTTTGCAAGGACTGTAGTTCCCAGTGTATAACTTAAAAAGATCAATTTAACTTGAATGTAACAAAAGATAAACATGAATACTCTATCATGTAAAGTCTGATTATTATTATAGATTATTAGTCGTATTTGTCGGACAATGTTTGATAAATAAAAAATAAAAAAACCACCAAGACCGATGTGCTCCTTGGTCAATTTGGACTAGAACATTGAGAACAACAGCATTTTCATCATACAAGGCTTGCAGTGCCGGCACAATGGGGTTAGTCGGAGTCAGTCAAGTATTTCTAATCACACCTGTTTTTTCCCCACACATTTATACTGCTTACGTTGTTCCTCATTGTTGTGTAATGTGTGTTCGTGTAACTGCTCGCCACCCAGGGAGGCTGATGAGAGCGGCTAAAGGGTGTTTATGAGACTGTTAGCCAGGAGAGGATGCCGCCCTGCAGCGTTCGCCCAAATAAAAGAGCCATTTATTACATTCAACATGACCCTCTCATTACACACAAATAGGAATTAATGAGCGCTATATCGGGCACTCCCAGCGGAGTAAGGCTGGGCCCGCTAAAGGACTAGTGTTAATTACATTGTCCTACATCTCACCCATTTAACACCACCCATCAGATGCTCCACCTGCACTGGAAAGTGCTACGGAGTCTTCGTTAAGCTGAAAGGATGGGGGCTCGGTGGTCACCAGTGTGGTGAATGTAGATGTATATACACTTGATTAAATGTAAAGGTTTAACTGTGGACTTCACGAGGCAACGATGTATGCAAGCGATCAGACAGGTGTTTAAACGTGTGCAAGGACAGCAACGGTGAAAATGACAGCTATCACCTGAACAAGCACTTGTAAAAGACAATTAGATTTTGCATTGTAAAACCTTGGTTCATCTTTGAGCTACAGAAATTAGCATAGTTATCTGAGCACACAGTTTAACGAGGTGTTGAAAGTGATAAGTCACACCAAGGGAAAAACACTAACGCCAGCATTATTTGTACAATGTTAGTCTGCTAAGAAACGTGTTACCTGTGTTTGAGTCTCAGCAGTTACATTGATGAGTGAAACCTACATTTGTATGAGTGAATGGTTCATACTAAAAAAAAAACAGAACCCAGGACCAACACAGGATAAACCTTTCAGGCTTTGCTCCCAGGTCGTCGACTTCCTTCTGACTCTACTCTTATGTCCGCGTTAACCACATCAGCCATTTCATTTCTTTCAAGTTTTATACCTCTCACATGCTCTGACTCCATCTTTAATCTGTTATGTCACTCATCCCTTTAAATTTGATAAATCCTCCTTCCAAATGATCACTCATTCTTTACACACTTATTATCACCAGTCTTTCCCGTATTTATCCTTTTCTTCCTAATCCTTCAAACAGAGATCAGTTTGACAGTCTTCCCTTCGGTATCAACCAATTCCCTCCACTAATTGTTTTTAAAGACGCAAGAACCTCCACACAAGAGCTGCCCCCGTGATTCTGAAGAATTAGCGAGGTACGGAGGTATTAGGTGGTAAGTATGTCGCTGTGTGTGAGCTGCAGAAAATCAAGAAAAAGCTGATTATGGATCAGATTTTGATTACATGGAGCACAGATGTCACAGATAAAAAGATAAAAAGTGGTGATAGAGTCTTATCTGACTTTGAGGCTTTGTTGTCCTAACTTGTTTGTTGTTGTCATGTTTATGTATACAGCAGGATATTTTTGTATTTAAACCTGAGATCTTCATTATTTTGTTATAAAAGGTCTTTATATATATATATATTTATTGATTTTTTCTTCTCTGAAATAGCCTTATGGAGGTGAGTTACATTTGGAGTTTGAGGGAGTATTTCTTTGTTATTAACTTTACTCACTGTTTTCCTTAAAAGTGGGACATTTGAAGAAGTGTACTGTGTGTGTGTGTGCCATAGATGACTTATGAATGAATTTGAGTTGATTTGACTTTCATTAAGCATCAACTAAAGAAACAGATCCGGAATAATTGATTTTATGAAATGTATCAGCGCAGCATGTGGACACTATTTTCAATCCCAATAGAGCTCAGTGTGTTTACTTTCTCTCTGTGCATGAGGAATGAGCTCTTGTCATGTGCTCAAGATTCCGTACGATCACTTTGTAGAAAAAAAAAAATAAAAAAAAAAATGGCATAAATTAAACAGGATTTTCAGTTATTTTTGTGACAAATCAATGTGTTTTCTTGTGTCTGTGGTTGTTTATTTTACTCCTGCACTTTGACATGACTGCCTGCGAGAGTAAACAATTACACCTGGATCAAAGTACGGCAATAATTATGTATCAAGCGCTGGTTAGTGGAGATGTCTCTAGTCAGATGTGAGAGGGGCAGGCTGAGATGCTCTCAAATATCTCTTTCATCTTTTTATACTTTCCAACCCATCAAGGCACTTTTCAGCACACGTAAAACCTTACGCGCACATGCAGGCACACGCAATGTACACGCACTAAACACACACACACACACACACACACACACACACACAGCTTCAGTGCATCTCTCTGTTGGTATGACACAGGAAAAAGCTGGGGCCTGCAGCCAACCCCGGCGTCCGCACTGAATGCGATTAAGACGAGCAGTGATTAATCTGAGCTGCCCCATAATTCCTCTTTACCACTTTAATGGATGTTATCTCCCCTCCTCTGAAGGCTTATCTTGCTGATCGAGGCCAAGGATGAAGAGAGGGAGAGAAAGAGGAGGGGGGTGGCTTTGGGTAAGGAAGGGGGGAATCAAACCAAATCCAGACAGAGGTAAGTAAATGAATAAGTCAGTAAATAAGTAAGTAAATAAATAAATGCTGGTATTGAAGAAGCCGCTAAGCGGATAAGGCAGATCAGCCTTTGTAAAGTGCTCATTTGTTTTCTAAGAAGACGAGACAAGCCGCCTTCAAAGCCTGCTGATACAGTAAAAACACTGTCAACAGCACAGTTCACACACAAACAAAATAAATTATTTAAACCACTGTCAATAAAAAAAAAATCCCCTTTCATTGTAAAGATGAGGTGTACCTCTGCAGCTGGCAGTCAATGGTACAAAGACAAAATACGAGGGGGTTTTCTATGACCTCATTCGCCTTCATAGATTGAAGTGAAGTGAAACAATGACTGTTTTTTTTGCGGTTTTAAAGCTGTGAAATATTATCAATGATAAACTTCTCGTCCACATTCCAGATTCAGTCATTCATAGCCCCAAAAAACCGGCTCGCTCAGGTCGCTCAGAGATTATAGAGGGGGGGTAGGTGTGATAGCTGTGACACATTTTTAAACACTCTTTTGAAGACATACATGACACTCAAGGAAATAAATGAAGTAATATCAAAATGATTAATTGTTGTTAAGTTAAAGAAATATGTGTTGAAGTTTAAGTTGCAAGTTATATGTTCTACACTACTCCAAGCTGCTTTTACACTACATGCCACATCCATTCACACACAGAGGCTGCTCAGAAAAAAAAAGCTGCCCATCAGATTCCCTTCAAACACATTGAAGCTTCTGCGTCTTCAGAATTAAACTTCCAAATTTGCATGTTGTGTGTGAATTCAAATCTACAAATCTTATTTTACAAATGCAGAAATGTAAATGGCTGTACTTCAATGACGCTTTACAATAAATGAGTGAATAAATAAATATCATGTCTGTGTCCCTGTTTTTTAAATGCATATGTGAGACACCCGCCGAGAAGTGACAGGGTTAAGTCTGTTCGTTGCGGTTTTTTTTTCCTCTCTCTTCAGCTTACAGCAATGTTGCAGTGAGATCCTGTCATAGACAAACCTCTGTGGGATTCCATTCACCACTAGTGTACATCTTTAGGTACAAAGCTGCAGGCTGCAATGGCTCCAGGTAACATAAACGCTCCCTTCAAGCCACCGCGTATCTGCCCATGAAAATTCTCTAAAGGGGTTTAAGCATTTACGCAGAACACTATCAGGCAGCGCCGAAAATTCAGCTTACCCTGTTGAATAGGGACTTCAAAGAGAATTGCAAATACCTTTGCACCGCTACATCTTCTCCCTCCTTCCCTCTCTCTCTCTCTCTCTCTCTGTCTCTTCCTGCTTCTTTTCATTTTATACTTCCAAACACAAGCTGCGGCGTGATGTAAAATGTATTATCAGCGATATATTTCCTCTTTAAATGAATAATAACAATAATCTTTTAGTAATTTCTTTTTTATTCCGCGCCGTCTAAATAGGGCAAAGCAAGCAAGCTAATATGGAACCGCGGGTAAACAAGGACACGCAATAATGAATGTGCGGATTAGTCCTCTAGCCTATGTTGTGCGATAAGTAAAAACAGCTGCTACTATCCAGGTAACAGCACATATTGACTGTCAATGAAGGATAAACTACCGTGCAGCTGCACATTTACTTCTCCTGTTCACACTGTGGACACACTGCGCACAGCCACACACACACACACACACACACACACACACAAGATAAAAACAAACAGACACAAACACATACACACAAACCAACACGCATGCACACACACACACACACACACACACACA
>NC_136693.1:15520317-15790317 GCF_947650265.1 Symphodus melops | reverse complement strand
CCAGTCCTTCTCCAGCTGCTCCATCGGTCCGGTCCACCAGCTGCAGAAACGGGCGAAACGCTGGCCCTGAAACCAGTACTGCCTCAGCCATTCAAACTCCACCTGCAGACAGTCGCACACACACACACACACACACACACACACACACACACACACACACACACACACACACACACACACACACACACACACACACACACACACACACACACACACACACACACACACACACACACACACACACACACACACACACACACACACACACACACACACACACACACACACACACGTCAAAAACAGACATTTTAACATATAACTGTGAATAAAGATACAATAAAAAACATGTAGACAAGCTTAAACATGCTTATACATTGAGGAGTGACTAACTTCTAAACATTGTTTGTATTCCAAAGTGTGCTTTTAACTTTGAACAATAATTGAGTAAAAATCATAAAAAAGCTTTTTGGTTGTAGAAAAAAGCAAAACATGCTTTGTGATTTTTGAATTGTGTTTCAAAAGATACATTTGTTCCATCTCTGCAAATGTACAATAATGATGTACATTACGGCCCTTACATGCATGCATTATTTTCCACAATATTTGTTGGAAGAATTTACATTTTTGATTTTGGGAATGGATAAATGTCCATCTTCATTTGAAAATATTGAATAAAAAAATAAAATAAAATAAAACACCTTAGACATTAAAGTCTTCAAATTATTTCAAAAGGGATCATTTCCATTCGGTTTTTCAAAAAAAAAAAAAAAGAAAAAAAGAGGAAAGATAGTTTGGCAAAAAAAAAAAAAAAAAAAGACAAATGTCGGTCATCTCTATGAGAATAATCACTCTTATACGAAAAGCATCCCTCGGAAAAATAAACTCAAAGTACACATACACCTTCCAGACAGCACACCTGGAAAACTCCACCCTCTTCCTCTTCTCCTCCCTCCTTCTCCTCCTTCCTCACTCCCTCGCTCCGTCTGGAGATGACAGCCTCGGCTGCTGAGCCGCTCCTCTCTCCTCCACTGGGAGTGTTTTTGTTTCCTGCGCTTTTGAAGTGCTGATTTAATCCTCACAACGGTGCTTCATGTAGCCAGGTGTAGCCTATCTTTTTCTAAGTGAGTCTTTTTCGTGCACATATTTTGTGTGTTTGTTCCTGTATTTTCCAGCAGTGTCTTCATGCTCTTAGGTGTATCAGCCTACAGGAGTGCATGTGTGGCTTTGTGTAACGCCTGTGCATACAAAATGCCAGCGTGAGAGCGGATGTCAAAGATTGCACCAATTGCTGCCAGCTGAAATGTGAAATGCTTTGAGATGCCCTCCCCCAAAAAAGTCCAACAAAGCTTCACCCACTATAAACAATAAACACAACATGTCATTGTGATACAGAAAACTGTACAACACATAAAGGGCTTCAATACAAAGTAGTCGCACGTCACATGGGACTGAGAGAGCTATTGTTCCTTTTCTGAATACTATGTTGTTGTTTATTGGTTTTCTAACAGAGCATTAGCAAATGTATACAACAGACCCTTTGTAGTGCTGCAAACTCACACAGTGTCAACAAGGTTTAAGCTGGCCGTTTCTTTTCTATGAAAAACATCTTGTTTGTATTATTTGTTTTAATGTACTTGTCCATGTTATGGCATTTTAAAAATGCTAAACCAGTCAGTAATTATTTTCTTCTTTTATTCAATAAATGTCAACATGCTCGTAGCTGGGAGGGGGGGGGGGGTTTCTCACTTTTTTCCTATTGGTGCTGTTTATATTTCCTGTTTTCTGTTTTTTGAGCTGCTGTAAAAACTACATTTCCTCCATTTGCGAGATCAAAAGAAGTTTATCTTTATCCACTACTTAGCTCAGATACAACTCATTTGTAGGATTTCGGGGACCGTGAAACCAATTGCTTTTGAGGTCTTGGTGAAGTATGAAAAAGTCACCGCTGTCAATGATGACTCAAGATAAGAGATGGAATGTGGAGCAAACTTTCTCATGTTGACATAAAGTGCATACGTTTGGCATTCGCGAGCCCATCCTCTCCTAAACTTTTTCGCTGCAGTGAAGTCTACTCACCATATCCCCAAGCAAGTAAAAAACAAAGGGCAAGAACGATTTGCACTCACAACTTGAATGGGGTTTGTTTGGGGATAAGCTGCAAACAGAACCATCTTGCCATTTGCTTCCAAAAGGCTCTGATCACAGCAGGGATGACATGCAAGGACCGGGGCATGTCAGGGAGAATACACAGCAAGTGGCACAGCTCAGCTGCCTCTCAGTCACTCCATACAGACAACCCTTCAAAGAAATGTCATCCTTTATGCTCCCTTCAACCCTCTCCAAATCCACTCCCCTTCGATCACTACAGCTCAAACACACAACAAAGCTGCCGACGCCGATATCGGACATCCTTTCTCCTTCTCTCTGTCAGTCCTTCCTTCTGACTCTCTGATTGTCTGCCTGTCCTTTAGTGAGAAGGAACCAACCTGTGTCTCCACTTTGAGGCGACATGGCCGCCTGTTCCCCACTGCGCAGGCCAGTGGTCACCACAAAGCAGGCCATCCAGAGCTACTAAGGAGGTTCTGGCTTTGTGGCATTTGGAGTCCGGCCACCCAGCTGAGAGTTACCAAGAGGGGAACTCGGACTAAATGCCACCTATCCAGGTAGACAGATCGAATGTGTGTGTGACAGAGAGAGAGGCTGTTAGGGCTAGTTTTTCCTCTAAGACGGCGTGGGGGAGCGAGAGGGGAGTTAGTGGCTCCCCTGCGGCAGTCGCTGTCATCTCTCCAGGTGATGGGTACACTAACTAAACATTAGCCCCACATTAGTCGCCTCCCCCCCCCCGCTGACCATGGCAACTCTGGAGTTTCCAAGTAGCCTCCCCCCCGCCCCCATCTAATGAGGCGTGTTTTTTTTCCACACCTTCACGGTATTCCTTGTGCGGGTCCAATCAATTTCCGGCACTGGAGGCCCCGAGGAGGGAGCTGATGAGAGTGAGATCGATCCCATTCTGCCGTCTTCTGTTTACCTTTTCCCAGCCTTTCGCACAGATCAGCGAGACGAACTGGTCCCTGCAGCTCTCTCTGAGCAACCATGTACGCAATTTACACTCAGCGCACACTCGCCAAAGCGCTCATACAGAGGCTAGGTTATAAGGAACATGCGGAGATTAGATGCACATTTTCATTCCTCCCTATATTACTTAACAGTGTACGGTTTCACTTCCTAAGCTATAACTCCAAGGGATCTCCTTTATTGTCACTTTTATAAATCAAAAACAACAGCGATTGTTAGCTAATATAAACGTAACTCACAATTTGACAAGGCTGAGATACATTTTACTGTCAGAACATTTTATTTTAATTCCAAATAACGGTACTCTTAAAGTTGTAAAAGTCTCACATTGATTTAAGGCCGCTACAACTACGTTTCAAGGGTCTTAGATTGTGAAATAAAACGAGACTTGAAAGCACAAATCATTTTCACCAGTGCGTTTAGAAAAGTGATTTATAAGATTACAACGGTATCGCCACCATGAGCCCCTCAGGAAAGGTATTTCAAAGACAGGCAAAGACCCGGGTGCCTGGGGAGAATTTTTGGCCTGAAGACAGGACATTGGAAGGTCACGCGAGCCTGCTTCAACACAGTTTACTTTCCACTAGAACATGTGGGGGAAACCTTGTCCCTCCCTTCAATATTTACTGTAGGGGGGACTAGCATCATTAGAGGGGGTCCCTGAGGGCACTCTGTCACACACCCACCTGGGAAGTGACACAGTGGCTTTAAATGAGACAAGACATTTGCATCTGGGATTAGCATTTCAAAGCCAAATGTGCACACAGGGGCCGCGTGGTGATGCTATGTTAGACTACCCCCCCCCCCCCCCCCCCGATCCCACACACACACACACACACACACAAACACAAACACACACTGCAACCTAAGACAGGAGGTAAAATTAAAAAGAGACAGTAAGAGGGCCTGTGCTTAACAAACAGGTGGGAACTCCACTTTCCTTTATTTCGGTCTGTATTTCCCATCAACCCCGACTTTAACTCCCCATCCCGCCCCATCCCTGAACACTCGCACTCAGGTGGCAGACGTTGTGCCTCATCATCGTCAGACCCGCCCACGACTCCTGACAAGTGTCAACCTCCATCCCTCATCTTCCCGCTGCACCACATTGCACAATATCCATGACTCGTCAGCTGGCGCTCGCTGGCTTTTGTAGCACTCTTTTTTTTTTTAAAAAAAAGGGAAGGCACATAAGCCACCGCTCAGGTCAGGCTGCCTGCGCGTCTCAGGCTTGTTCGCTCCTTGGTCGCCCATGTCAAACACGACCTGCACAATATGCACCTGCCAAGCACCAGATTGGACCACCATCATAAATATCCCCACCAACAATGCCTCATTTAAGTGGTTGTTCTGCTCTCTTGGGCAACTCCAAACAATTGGCCACATCGATCATTGTGAGTGCCAGGTAGAGTAGGGTTAAGCCTTCTGGGTGCAGCACCCTCCTCCACCCAGGAACTTTATCATTCACACATACACACTGTACACACACACTCATCTGCACCTTTATAAATAGCAGCCTGTTTTCCTAAATTAACCTGCCTTAATCTCCAGGTGAGGGACTGTGTGCGTGGTAATCCTGTGGTGCAAAATAGCGGATGTCGCAAGCTCAACTAGCGCGGCGTTCCTCCTCACACAGACAGGCCTATTGTTTGGCAGTGCTGAATAATTAATATGGTCGACAACCTTTAAACAACCTTACGTCAGGCTCATCTATCATGGCGTTCTGCTGTGGGGTCTGGGTGCTTGTGTCATCTAGGATGTGCATTCTGAGCCCTGGGGTGTAAAGGCCGAGAGGTGAAGTGCTATATTAACTGCTGGCCTGCGGCACAGCCAGCAAGCGGGGCAGGCGGTTCTGCAAATGGCCCCACGTGTTCCTTCTTTTTTTTTTTACCCTGATCTATCCCTCAGTACCTCAAGCCAGCATCGTTTGTAGTTGTGTTTGTAAAGGGAGTTAGGGAGGGGAGTCGGGTACGCCTCCATCTTTAGATAACATATGGAGGGGCTACAGCCTTACGATCCATCATAGACCAGAACAAATGAGAACAACCTGGATTTTATACTGAGGCCATTAAACAACCAGGTAAGTAAGAGGTGGAAATGCGGTGACTCAGCATCTGTAGAATCTTGTTGTCATATCGCAAATTTGAACGAGGTTAGAGTCTCTAAAGATCCCAAAGTACACATCATAATTATTGCAGTGAGCTGTAAACATATTTTCAAATATTTTCTGGGATAATGTTTTGATGAAGTTCAGTCGAATTGTTATGTTTCACTTCCCTGGACTCACAGAAGGGCGAGGACTAGTACACCAGAGTGTTTGAGACAGAGAAAAGAAGGTCATTGACCAGGAAAAAAAAAAAACTCTTACGAGTTACAAGTTAACGATGACACAGACTAATGTTGATGTAAATGGTTACACACACATATGGTAAACACTGAGAAGCATGTCTCTACCTCATTGTGAATCTCCTCACAATGCTGCAGTGTTGTGGGCAGCAGGGCCAGCAGGCTGTGGGAGCCGGTCTCTGCGTCAGTGTGCAGGTTGGTCAGGGCTTCTTGACACTGGGACTGAATGTAGGTCAGAGTGCCACTAGAACACTGGTGAGAAAGGAACAAGGACAGCGATACAGTGTGAAGACCAAAACTGTCCTGAAGGTTTTAGCCTTACAAATAAAAAGAAAGTCCAAAACGTAACTAATATATGTTTGTAATGAACATGCAAACATTAGAAGTTTGATTTAATCCCTTACATATGCTGTTGAAAACATGATTCATTTATCTTTTAAATGTATTTGCTTTACATGTCAGTTAATGATCAGAACATTTTATTTACTTGGTTCAAAAGATTCTTTCACTCGTAACAAATCAAAGTCCTTCAATTTTATTCCCTTATAAAAACGGTCTATGTCAATTGGACACATCCTTGATAATCCTTTTTTTTTTAATTGCCTCTTTGCCTTCAATAGTCAGCAGCAAAAACAAAGTACTAGCATCAGTTTTTACGCACACCGAAGGTTGTCGGCTTTTTACATGTTTTTTTTTTTGTCTTTTTTTTTTTAATGCGTCCTACCTCAGCCACTCTGTGTGTGGAGCTGAAGCGAGCATTCTCCCCCGCTAGGACGCAGTGCTGGTGAGTAGAGTTCAGGTCATCTGGTATAAAAAGAAGGGAACAGAATAAACATGTTAAAAAAAACAACAACAAAAAAAGAATCAAGAAAACAGTCACAAGAAAACCGGACAATAAAAAAACAACAAAAAAAAACACGAGAATAGAATCAATGTAAGAAGTTAATATTTTGATCTCCCACTTTTAATTAATTCTAATAAAGTATTAAATGGAACAGGAGAAGAAAAGACTTAATTACAACAGAAAAACAGATGAAAAGCAGGGCATGAGGAAACATGACAAGTAAATCATCTTGTAGGCTCAGACAGATTGCGCTCCGTCCAGCATCCAATCAAATAGAATGAGCAGCATTGTACTATAATTTTAATTACCAAACAAAACCAGATCGCTCTCAATCTGTCAAGATGGAGGAGCCATACCAACAAACATTTGTCCAATATCTCGGAAGCTTTACAAAGAGGCCTTACTGCTGTTTCCTGTGTATCCCTCCATGTGTTTCTTTGTGTGTATAGATGTTTCTCAGCTCTGCCATTATTTGCCTCATACCAATAATTAATTTAGCCATGACAGAGCTGTCATTCACAGCACATGTGCATATTTACACCCGCCTTGAGCAAGAGTACACTGGCTAATGCCCATGATTTGAAAGTCAAACAGCCAAATGCTTTGGGAGCAAGATATTATTGTTTGGTAGGAGAAGAAAAAAAAGATGGTGACAAACAAAACAACTTGCCGGTGTTTTCTTCACCCTGATGAGATTGTGAAGGATTAGGTCTCTGGGCAGAATTACTCTGCGTCTTTAAAACTGTTTATATCCAATAACAAATTATCTCCATCAATCTGCTCTTTTCCTGGCGCGTCTGATGCGTCAGTGGGATCAGGAGGGAGTCGAGGCAAACTCGATAACTGTAATAAATATTTATCTTTCTTTCAACCCCTGCGCCTTCTGCCACTTGTCCTCCTTTTCCAGGAAGCAGGCTTTTAAATATATTGGGTCAACTCTTTTCCCCCAGTCCCCCTGTGCATTGAGAGTTGGAAATCTGATTATTGAACAGGCCTGGTGTCAAGACTTGCATTGTTCTTTTTTAACCACTGAAATTCCATTTGGGTGGAAATGATGGTGATTCAATTTGCTTCCACCAGCTCAGACATTAGCAGTTCAAAAGGGCCAGTCGGCAACAAATGGTGCTGAAAAGACATTACGGTGTCTGTGGTGAGACACCATTGTAGTTCTGTCTTAACACCACCAACCTATCTATCAAACGGTGTATGTCACTAAAACACTCTGGCAATATATTTGAACACATGGTTTAGCGGTGGCGACTCTATCTGTGTGTATGTATGTGTTTGAAACATGAGGGGCGGGTGGCATGTCTGTCATCCAGAAAGCAGAAGACTCCATTCTTGTGCATGTGTGACAGTGTGTATTCTTGTGCTTTTCAGTTGTGCACATTTAAAGGTGTGTGCACATGTCCGTGCTTTGTGCCAAGTGTTTAATTCAGGTAGACCGACAAAGCGACAGACAGCCAGAGGACTGTGCGAGCTGCTATCGTTGTGCAGCAGTTGGCCTCTCAAGGGCGTACTCACCAAGTGGAGCATAAATCCCCACTGATCCGCGACAGTCAAGTCCCATTAGAATGGTCTGCACAACAGCCCATCACTCTATTATCATGGCTGGCCTGAAACTGACTGTTCTATTGTAAATCTTATCCAGCTAAAGGAGGTCGGCTTCAAGCCCTGTCAGGCTGAATATTAGGTGCAGACATCGCCGCTCTCAGATGAAAACATAGCAGCTTCAAAGAGTCAACTTCAGGAATTCCTTTAAGCCTTCCTATTTCTTTTTCCTATTGAAAAAGATTTAGATTGACAAACACTCAATAGGCGCCTTTTTGAAATCCACTGTAATCAATTCAGGATAATATAGATAAGTAACTTAAAATTCAGCTAGGACAGATGTGGGAGATGATATATGCATGGTACTTTTTTGCCTTTGAAAACTCTTCGGGTTTTTTTTTTTTATTAGCAGCCTGCTAACTTCCTGCTGAATAAAGCACAGATGTAAACGTACGACCTGTCCATTGTTGACAAGCATCAGGAGTTGTTCTGTTTACGGAAAAAAAAAGTTTCATGCTTGCAGACAAAGAGTCACGATTATTTTGAACAAATAAAGAACAAGACGCCAAGAAGAATCTGACTGACAGGCCAGCTGGAGCCTTGTTTCAAACACTAAAGAAGAATGTGTTTGTCTGCAGAATAAATATCATTTATTCATTCTTCGTTCCCTCATTCATTCATTCATTTTGAGCTGTGCTGTGTCATACTTTACAACCTGCTCCTTATGACACATCTGTTGTCACTTAGATGTCCGAATACACTGCTGCCTGTCTTTGTCTGTTTGTTGATTTGTTGGTTTGTTTGTTGATTTGTTTCCCCACTGGAAAAAAAAGTATTTTGAATCTAAAACCTTGACTGTAAGTATCGTAACATTAATTACATAATGTACACACATACACTTAGAACACATTGAAAAGTTTTGTAGTTGGGAGTTACATATTTATGTATCTCCGAGTGACCAACATTTGTCTTCCAAAAAAAAGGATTCGATACAGATGTGCAAATCATGTGAGTTACGACCTCACCTTTACTGTCAGCTATAGTTTGCTGTAAATCTCACTGGTTTGATTTTGACATGCATGCAGAGCACACTGACAACAGTGTCAGTGTCGTCATAAAAAAATGTGGGAGCATGTGATCGGACACTCGATGAGAGATCGCGGACAGTTTGCTGTGGGCAGATGAAAAGTTGGCAGGTCTTTCTTCTTCTGCCACGAGCCAAGAGTAGGAAAGAAAATATTCATGAAAAAAAAAAAAAAGCTTTGGAATGCAAACATGGGTTAAATAAAAAGTCTTTAAAGTAGGTAACTTAAAAACGATGACGGTGATTCAGCTCTCTAACTATTCTTTACCACTGATCTAGAAGAATGTAAATGTTTATATATATTTTGCTTATCGTCATTTTTTAATAAAAGATCCTTTATTGAGAATACAAAGGGACTGTGTATCTATTCTTATATATTAATTAAAACAAAAAGCCCCTTTAAAAATGGGCTAGCGAACAACTAACCACAGGGGCGAACTTTTCGCACAGCTGAATCCATGCTACGACTTTGATGTGGATCACTGACCTCACAAAGAAATATGAGAAAGGACTCACAGGGCCAAAAGATTAGGGTGAAGGTGTCTGCTGCAGCCTGAAGCATGAAGCTATGATTTACACCCCGCGGGGCTCGCTGTCTGTCCTCTCCATAGAAACATCGTCAGCACCGCATCACAGCACTTCAAAAAAATAACATTTGGTTTTCCTAACTTGTCTAACGCACTCGATTTCATGGAAACTTAATGTTCTGCTTTTCAGGCCGAGTAATGCATCTAACACACGTGTGCACCCACCCACACACACACACACACACACACACACACACACCACAGGTCTTGCAGAGAGGCTGAGAAGCGACTGGTACGACAGTTTTTTGGACAGCGGTACAAGACCCACTAAAACAGAGGATAGAAGTGTCCCTCCCCTCTAAAGTAGCGTGAGCAGTGCGGTTTGATGCATGTGTATGATTGTGCACGTGTTCATGTATTACCCCTCATGTAATAGCAGTCTCCAGACTCCAGCGGCAGCATCAGGCCAGGCGTGTGGATGTCCCAGGCTACTTTGAGTCCAATTCTCCAGCACGTCTTCTCACCGCTGCCTCCTTCGCCGCTCTCACCTGTCCAGTCAAACACACGCCACACGTTCGCACGCATATTTCACATTTCAGAGTTTCACTTGGAATGGGCGCAGCGCGGCATGACGCAAACCCAAGAGCCATGGTTCAACTTCACATTGCACACGTTGTTTTATAACACAAGGTCAATTTTATCCAGCAGTGCGGACAAATAACAGAAACTCAAATCGACAAAGAAGTGACATAGTCCGAAGAATGAATGCATTTCACGCAGAAGACAATGATTAAATCCATCGCACCCAAACAGTAGATGTAAGATGTAAGCCTTTGTCTCCAGAAAGTAAGAATCACTTAACAGCAGAGCAAAGATGATATGTGTTGCTGTGGTTTAAATTGGCTGTTAGCAGGATCTTTATGCTATCATTATGCTGTGCAAGAGGAAATAGTTGGATAAAAGCCCTTGATGTTGTTAAATGAGTGTGTGAGAGAGTGTTATTGGCAAAGTAGGTATCCTGTGATATTCCTGTTTCTGAACTCATTCACTACACTGCTCTCCCCTCTCCTCCCATTCTAACATGGCACACTAAGAAAACAAGATTTGGCTCGGCTGGCCAACACCCTTCAGCAAAATCAATACTAAAGTCTTTCTGGGCCTCTCTGCCCCACAGCTGCCTTTTCCTTTGCTTAGCACGGATAAATAGTAACTTAATTTCCAGCCATTGTGCTCTGAGAGCCGGCTAATGACAGCGTTCCCCAAGGCCTCAGGAATGGTGGAAGATCATCCGCTGTGCCGGAAAAACGCTCGGTCGTGGCAGATTCCTTTGGATCAGTGAAGCTGGGGAAAAAAAACACTTCTCTGGCTTAAGCTAAAAAAAAAAAGGAAAAAAACAAGGTGAGGCTGCTCAAAGAGAAAATAAAAGAGGCTCTCTCAGAGGAAGCAGGTGTCATGCAAAACAGCTCTGTACATCTAAGACATCTAATGTGCCGTGTTTCTTTTCTCTCTGGGACATGCTGCTTTTTTTTTCTTCTTCAGGGTCAGTGAAAGAAACGTGAACTTATTGTGAAAGTGGAACATTCCTCAAGGTAACAATTTTATTAGCCTGGATCTGGGATTTTTTTTTTTTTTTTTTTCGATGCAGAATCCTGAATAAAGCACGATGGGGCTCCAATCACACTTTCCTCTCTCAAAGTCTGGAGCTGTGGGGTAATTCAAGACTAGAGAAGGCACAGCTGCTGAGCGCGGCAAGGTGTTATGCCATCGTGTTTGAAGCCCGTGTTCGCAGGGTCAAAGTTACAAAGGCCTCGAACAAATCATTGGAGCAGACCTATGGAGCAGGTGTTTCTGGTTAAGAAACCACAGGAAAGAAATCACAGCTCTGAAGTACGTTGGGATGTCAAAGTGGACGGCTGATCTGTGGAAGTCGGAAATTAAATTTCTTAAGGACAAAGTTGCAGACCCCATTTCTGAAGCTACAGTACATGTACTGTATATTGTTGAACTATAGCTGCACAAAGTGGATGAACCAATGAGTTGCTGCCCAAGGACTTACAGCTATTATGTCAAATCCCCTAATTTAGATAGATATAAAAGCATAGACTGTAAAAATCGATGGACGAAGCCTGAGTGATGTCACCGATGGGTAACTGCAGTGAGCTTACAGGCAGCAGCCGCCATGCCGGAAATCCTGTCTGAGCTTAACTTTCATTCAACTTACGACAGGCTACGAGCTGAAGCGGGTTTTAAACAGGGGTTTGTTTTTTGTCCTTTTTTTTTTTTTTTTTTTTCCCTCAGTAGGAGTTGCATATTGTTGCGTATTGTCCTGCAATTCCAGTCAAATTGTGTGTGTAAGCTTTAAGACAGCCGCCTGCCTCTAGTCAAGGCCTTTAGCTGTGGTTCATGGCTACGACCTGACTTCCATAACGCTCTACTACCAGGATGTAAAGCAAGCCAGCATCTTGTAGTCTGCCAGTGTTTTCATCCTGAAAATAGAGATGAAGTTTTATGTAGGCTGTGTCACCAGAACAGACATGTGGACGTTAGCGTGCAAGGAATACTGAAGGCTGGTGAAGCTAGCTATATATTGTTTGTATTGTTTAGTGGTAGATGCTGTGATGTTTGTGTGCCCTCTCCCATGTTCAGCTAAAAAACAGCGCTCAATTGTAACGGTTTGAAAAGTCGCACTTTTACACAAGTCCAAATTGATATTTAACGTTAATCGACTGTTAATTCAGTTTCTTAGGAACATCTCTATTTTGCACGACTCTGTGTAACAATGGAAACAAAAAGACAATATTTACAATTGTCCTTTTTCAAATGAAACGGTTTGATGGTTGACGGTCTTGAACTATTTGCTGAAGCACTAGAAAGCAAAGTTCATCTCTCACTGATGTTCTCGATTAGCTCAATCGGCAAGTGCTATCAGCTCTTGAAAGAGTGCACAATCTCTAATTAGGAGACATCATATTATCCATACGGTACAGTCTAGGAACACTTATCAAAGCAGGGCTCATTATTCCATATCAGATAATTGCACATCGATCTTTTCTTGGGGAAACGATTTAGATGAGATGCGGCGTGCGTGATAAGGCCTGTTTGTCAGACTGCACCATTGAGCTTATGCTAAGAGCTCGGCTCCAAATGTCTGTGATCTCCCAACGCACGTTGCTGATAAGGCTGTCAGCAGCAAGCCAGTGATGACATTTGATAATGCCCTGACACTATCACAAAGATGGATCTGATGGATGCCTAACCCGGAGGCCATGTCGACAGCTACTACAGCGCTGCTTTGGGGCCAATATACACAAGGTTAGCTGCATCTGATCCACCATGAAGCATCTGAGATAAGTTGATTGGATATTAAAGAGGGGAAAAAAAAGGAAATTTCATACATGCTACAGACAAGAATTATTGACTTTGAATATTGAGCATTTAAGTGTTTATTAACAGATTCTGAGGTGTTTAATCAAAAGATCCCACCTTGCGTTTTTTCAGTGAGCACAGCCATGAGCAAATGAAGCCATTCAATTGTTTACCCTTACCTTTGTCATCATGACAGCTATAGCTGTAAACAGCCACTGGTGAATGACTGATGAGGTTCTCATCATGGTGCCAGCCTACGGCCATTTTCCCCATGCCATAGTAAGGCTCCTCTTTGAGCTGGCTCATAGCCGCTGGGTCCATGTAGTTGAGTAAGGTGACATTGAACTTGACCGGACCGGTGCATACCTGCGGAGGACTCGGTTGGGAACAGCCCTGCCCGCCTGTCTGCGCCTCCTTGTCCTCGACGTGGTGATCTGACAGAGTGTGTTTGAGTTGAGCCACAGGTTTCTCGTGGGTCACAGGGGATTTCGTTTCAGTGCCGCAGATGGTTTTAGGAGTCCAGCCAGGGAGCGTTCCTTCGCTGTGATCAGTCCCTGATGTGACACACATTGCACCCCCTTTGACCTGGGAGGACTCGCCCTCCTCACTGCTGTGTTTCGACTCATTCTCCCATTCTCCTTCCTGTTTTGACCCCGAGCAGCCTTCGTCGCTGTGTTTTGACTCAACGTCCCACTCCTCGCTGTGCTTGGACTCGTTGTCCCCCTCCTCACTTTGTCGGGACTCTGCTCCTTCGCTATACTTGGAGTCTTCGCTGTGTTTTGACTCCGTGTCCCCCTCCTCACCTTGCTTGGCCTCTGTCTCCCCCTTTGCACACTGTGTGAGCGTGTCTCCCTCCTTCAGCTGAGAAACATCGGAGCAGAAGAAGGTGTTGAGCTCCCACAATGCCTTGCAAGCAGCCCTTAAGTCAGGGTCACAGCAGCTTTGTCCTTTGGTCTCCGTGTCCTCACTGTGCCAGGGGATGGCAAAGAGCCGCGTGTCCAGATAGCGATAGGTGTGGCCCGGCTCACCCAGCAGAGCCCGTGACACGGCGGTGAATACATCTCGGTCCCGGACGCGAACCAAGTCCCTGAGGAGGCATCCTTTCCTCCTTAGGGTGAGCAGAGCTGCCTGCACGCGGCCATGCAGCTCGACAGGCAGCGAGCAGGATCTCCTCAGAACCAGACCAGTGTAACTGGAATCCCACTTGGAAACAAAAGAAATTCACATCATAACAGGATGATCATGACATAAAATATATATATATATATATATATATATATATATATATATATATCTTAAAAACTTAAATCGGATTTGCTTGAAAAAATGTGTCCTTTAGGTCAACAGCTGAATATAAAATTAACTGTGACATTTTAGTGTGATCTGTAAGAGTGACATAGGCTCACCAGTTGCTGATAGCCCCGATCAGGAGGTCCCAGAAAAGGGATCTTTTGGTCCCCCAACTGCTGCAGGAGCCTCCGCCTCTGTGGTACAAAACACAGGGAGAAAGGGTGAGAAGATGCAGCAGACTCACATCTTCTGCCACTTCTGATGTGTTTTTTAACAAACTCATTTTGGCGCCTTCAGTTAGCTCGGCCGTTTTTTTAAATCGAGAACACGACCAAACAAACAGGCCAAACAAACAGACCAAACAAACAGATCTTCTTCTAGGAAAAGCATCTTTAAGTAGATCTTTGTTTAAATACAAATTACCTTTTTTTTTTGCTTTCCTGCCATTAAAAAAAATTAAATGAATGAGTGGAACTTACAATGAATAACACCAGGTACTTGATTATGGAGAATAACGCGAAGAACCTGTTCAACTAAAATGGGAAATTTATGAAAACAATGAATGGAGCAACTTCCACAAACCTCACGACTGGCTGAGATATCAGCTGGTGACCAGCCGTTTCCATGACACCTCACATTTCTAGGGTCTTGTGAATGCTGCCATTTGGGGTTCTTTTAAAAGGTTTAAAAAAAAAAAAAAAAAGATGCCTGGTGCAATACAGCGCTCCCTCAATAAAAACATCAACCTGGTGGAGGGATCAAAGTACTTTCCATCGGGACGCATTCCATTCGGACCTGTAAATGTGATGGCATAAAACTAGACGGCCAAATTCATTTCACGTTTATTTCCCCATATACACAATGTAACTTTTAGTCCCCCCCCACCCCCATGTATGAAATGCGTAAAGGTTTGTGTGAGCAGAGTCATAACTTTATATTCACTGCCCACAGGTGACGCACATGGTGTCTCAGCAGCACCCTGGGGAGCAGAAAGGCCACCGTCTTTTTTTTTTTATGCCCCTTTAAAAGTTTTGCATACCACCAAGCAGTTGTGCTCGAGATCAGACCCCGTATACATTTCAGACACGACGAGCATCTCGCGTTTCTTCTGCCCTTATAATGCCCCCCCCCCTCACGAGGCACACTACAGGGGGACATCAGCTGCCAAAGCATGTCGTGACTTCAAGAGAGAGAAAATAAATGTCCTGTTCCATGACATTTATTTGCAGGTATGAAAAGCATGTGTGCGCGCTCAAAAGAGTTCCGGATCAGGAAGAGAGCCAGTGTTTAAAGAAACCTGAGTAATGACAGGAGGGACTACAACAATGGAGGCAGGAGAAATGGGAGGGCATCAAAATGTGAAGCAGTTGTTCGAAGCCGAATCGTTAGCGAAGGCTAAACAACACAACACCTGCTGAAAGTTTTCTTAAAGGATGCACATGAGTGTACAGGCCTTCCAAGTTAGCCTGGAACAAACAAAAACAGACTTGCAGACAGTTGGACTCTTAAAAAAAAAAAAAAAAAAAACAACATGCACTATTCATGACCAGACTGCATTCAAAGGCTGCTGGAAGAAATTGACAACCTGACATACATTCGATGGTGTCAAAGTCTGACTCATGACAGAAGCTCAAGATATCAAGGTGAGGCTCTGGGCTAGTGTTGTGTATGTTTTTACATCTGTGGGTATCAGTGTGTGTTTTTTTTTTGTTTTTTTTTGTATTCTAGCAGGTGTGGTTCTGTGAGTCCGTCTATATCCGGGCTCCATCTAGATGCGAGCATGTGTGCTTATAAGTAAGATCATCACAGTCTGCTTTAGCGAGAGCGCACAAACCACTGCTGTGCACACAAGCAACAAAAGTGAGTCTTCATACTGTTCGTGTGTGTGTGTGTGTGTGTGTGTGTGTGTGTGTGTTCGCGGCTCCGACTGATACACACACAAACAGGCACCATCCTTAAGAAAACACACAGCCAAGGGGGGAAAAGCGAGCGTGATGCCTCAACCCCAATCGCACACAACCACGGCTGTCACACATGTGTCAAATACATCAAGCTGCTCGGAAATTCCACAGAAAAAAAAAAAAAAAAAAAAGGAGAGAGAGAGAGAGAGACAAGGAAGTTAACAGAGCCTTCTGAAGCAGACGGAGCCTCGCAGTATCAGAGGGCTGCTGTGTCTGTCTCGCTGTCTTATGTGTGTCCCGCACCTGATTCTGGAAAGAGGGGGGGACACACACACACACACACACACACACACACACACACATGAGGCGCAAAAAGGTCCACATTACCACTCAGACCCCGAGAAACCAGATTACCAATCCCATAATAACACAGATGCTTCACGGTAGCCGTTCCAGCCGTCTGTGCTGACTGATCTATCTGATGCTTTTTTTTTTTTTCTTTTTTAATCTCTCTCTTCCTTGATGGGATTATTCCCTCAGCTGGACTGTTTATCACAGAAAAACACATGAGGTAGAATGGGACTCAATTGGTTTGCTTTGATCTTGGCCCTATAAGAGATATATCAAACTGTGTACCATCTACTTATTAATTTCATTTATTTCCCGCCATCTGTGACACTTCAACGGACGCTTTCTTCAAAGCGTATCTTGGCAGAGTAGATTAATGTCCAGTGCTTAGCATCAATAGCTCAAACCTAGCCAGATAACTCTGCTGCTGCTGCTCGGATAAAAAACACTTCCAGACTAACTTGTAGCTGCCCCCAGAGCGTCCAGTGAAAAGGAACTGTTTGCAGTAGGACAGCTGAATGTGAATGCTTGAGTTTCACAGAACTTGTTCAAATTTGGCTGTGGCATCATGAGCTGCGGACAAAAAAAAAAAAGCACGACTATTCCTTGATAAGTACAAGTCTATCTTGTGTTTATCTATATTTCCTTCCTGTGCTTTTTAAGACCAATTCAAGTGGCGTTCAAATCCAATTACATGGGAGTGCAGGCGGGCAGAAAACATTGGATTTTCAAATGGGCCTTGAGCTCCCCCCGGGGATGACTCGATGAGAGAAAGCCGTGTCATAGAAGTCGGTGTTTAAACCAAAAAAAAAAAAGAAAAAGTCATGGGTTACTCGTGTGACACCCATTTCAGAAACGGCGCTCTCCAAAAGTGATGGTGAATCAACAGTTTTGACAAGTCAGCTGTAAAACTTCCGACACAAACGGAGCGGGGTACTCGAGTACATCAAAGAAGCATCTTCTCCCCCAACAACCCACCCACACCCACCCCGGTCCATTTGGCACCGGAGCGGAGAATGTAGGGAGCTCGTGTGAAGCAACAGAGGGTGCAAAGAGGAGCAAGGGAGTGTCCGACATCACCCAGAACACTTGTGGTTGCACATGTGATACACAGAGAGAGAGAGAGAGAGAGAGAGAGAGAGAGAGAGAGGTCTGTAGAAGCCATGAAGTTCACTTTGAACTTTGAAAATAGAAGGAAAGCAAACCGTAAAAAAACACTTCAAGAACTTGAAATGAAACTGTTAAATGTGTCCTGTAGATCCTTCTATGCTTTTGACGTTGACCTCATCTTCAGGGTATGACACCTACTTGAAGCATGGTGAGATAACACAGCACCTAGGTGCCACCACACAGCCACAGCACATACAGTACAGCGAAGTTCCACTTCCAGCTCGAAAGCTTTATCCTGTTTTCTTTCAATCATCATTCATCATTCAAATACGGCCACGTTACCGAGCCAGTGCACACATAACAAACACAGCAGCCCTGGAAACAGTCACAACGTGTTTTTTAACTATTACACAGATTACTCATCTTCATTTCATGCATGCCAAACAAAGAAAACAGTCCGGACAAAGATTAACTTTTTCTCACTTCTGTGTGACGTTTTGTTTACAGCCACTTGTGGGGATTCATGTATTTTAAGAATACAAGGTGGAATTGTTTAGACTCGGTGTGATGGCTAACTGGGTAGACTGGTCAATGGTTGACTGGAATGTGTGGGGGCGTTGCTAATGTGTAACCTCATGTGTTCATAATCCCGCTTAGGACTGCTCCATGAATATGAATGTACTGTGAGAGTCAGAGGTCAATAACGATGGTGTTAAAAAAAAAAAAAAAAAAAAAAAAAAAACATAGGCTTTCAAAATAATCTGTATTATCCTGAGATGTAATTACACAATCAATTCAACATGGAGGTCTAACCTTTAAATCATGTGTAATGCAAGGTCATCCAAACAAGCGTACTCCAACAATATGGATCAGATGTTTATGTCAGTTATTAAAAACTTAATCCTCCATGTTGTCCTATATAGACACATAGCTGAGGTTTGGGTCAGATATAGATCACCAAATGCATCAAACATTTTCTTTAATATTGGACAAATAAAAGCGGAATAATAAAATAAAACTAGATCCACCCAGGGATGAATGCGTTTCCATTACAGCTGCATATTGTTTCATATTCATAAATGTATAAAGTGACAGATGTGTTTAATGGGGGTCTGCAGGTGGAGTGAGTGATGAAGAATGTCAGACAGGCCGGCCCTGGCCTGTTAATTGTTGTTTGAGGCTGAGGCCCATGTTGTTCATATCACCTCACAACAGGTCGACCGGGGGGAGGGGAGGGGGGGGGGGGGGATTGGGGGGACGGACGCGATCATTAATATTACAACATTTCCATCCGTCTACCTGAACGAGAAGCCGATCATTTAAAGGGCCAGCGGCTGGGGAGACCTTTTCCGCGCCCCGTTTCTAACACTGATCTAAGCCCATTTACCAGAGCTGCGGGGGACAACTGCCAGTCATTAATTAGATTCACACACAAACACACACACACACACACACCCTCAGACTGTGACTACGTTTAAATAGCCCTCAGTCACATCTAAAAAAAAAAATGAAAAAAAAATCGTATTCTAACACATATCCTGTCAACCAAACGTGAAAAATACTGCTCTGTTTCTCCTAACGTGTACACTTCCTGTCGAACACGAGCGCACTCACGCACTTACTCTCAAGTCATCCCAAGGTACGTGTCATTCTGACAGGTACGTGTGCCTGCGTGTGAGAGATGAAGAAAGAAAGTACCAGATCTCATCTGTTGCTTGACCCCTCTCTCTCTCTCTCTCTCTCTCTCTCTCTCTCTCTCTCTCTCTCTCTCCCTCTCTCCCTCTCTCCCTCTCCCTCTCTCTCTCTCTCTCTCTCCACCTCCCCTCCTGCATCTGACAGGCTTGAGGCGAGACCACAAGGTTTCCAGATCAATCCTTCAAAAGTATTTACAAATGCACAAAGTCAAACACAGACACGCAGGTTTGGCACATGACCACTCTGTTTAAGTGCTTTTCAATGTGGATGTGGTGTCAACATCTATTTCACACTTATCTACAGCTCAAAGGAGAGGAGGGAAAAAAAAAAAAAAAAGACGTTGCTGTGACCTTAAGCAGGTGTCAAAACCGGAGCGGAGAAGAAAAGAGAAAAAGAAGAGAAGAAGGGAAGAGGTGCACTTTAAGAGATCTGTCAATGTGTTTGTGCCTTACATAACCTTTTTATTTATCCCGGAAAGATTGATTGAGCATGCTCTTTATCTGAAACATACCAGCAGCTTCGCTCACATGCACTCACAATTTCACACACAGGAGCTGCCTGGAATATCAAAAGATTTCTGGACGACAATAAAAAAAAAAAAGAAAAGAAAAAAAAAAGTCTCTTTGTACTTTGCCAGAAGAAGATCTCATTCAAGGGCATGTAGAGTTTTACACCCGGCGCAGGACTCGTAGCCTTGTGGTTGGAAGAGGCTTTATCACCACTGATATTCAGGGGCCATTTTCCATTTTGCCCTGATTGTTGGTTTGTGGCCGGGCAGTAATGTTTCACTTTCCATTAAGGTTAACGTTGAGCGAGAAAAGCTTTTTAGTTTTCACCTTCAAATTACGACACGCTTTCATGAGGTCAGCTGTTTTCCATGTGGATCGGTCCGTTTTTAATGCAGAAATAGTCCCTTGGTGTTCACACAGGGTCTGGTACAGTAAAGGAGGAAGTCGGGGGGAAAGGGTGAAAAATGAGAAGGGGGGGGGGGGGGAGTAAGAGAAGGGGAAGGAGAGTGTTGATTGAAAGTCCATGATGAGCAGTTTTCAGCAGGGCACCGGAGCCACTGAGTTGTTCTCACACAGGGTTGTCGCGTCTCTCGGTGCAGTCAAGGAGAAGTCAGTGCTTTAGAAAGCTCCTTCGATTTCTACATCCACCCCCCCCATCCCCACTTCCCCCTCCCCTCGCTCATTTGCTCTCACCACCCGACCACGCTTTTCCTTCCCCTCCAAAAAGGAAAAAAAAAATCAATATGGCTGTGGAAAGTGCAGCTTGGCCTAAAAGGAGGAAGGGCTAGCTAGCTGAAGGGACTTGATGCCAAGCTTAAAGGGAGGACAAGAGGCGTCCTCAAGGTCCCCGTCCCACAGGCAGTGTCAAGGACAGACCTGAGAACCAAAAGGACTGGGGCTAACAGATTGCCCTTCCACCCTGCATCTCCCACTCTCCTTCTACTTCTCTCTCTCTCTCTCTCTCTCTCTCTCTCTCTCTGTCTTTGCTGGTTCGGCTCAGCTCAGCTCAGCAGGGCAGAAGAGATCGATAAGCAGGTGGAGCGTTTAAAAATCCCCAGCTCTCGCGGCTGACGTTACGCTCCTCAAGCACAGCTGACTAACACATCGCTCAAGGTGGAGCAGCTGAACGGATGGACGGATGGATGGACGGACGGGGGGGAACGGCGGTCACAACTCGCCACTGAATGGTTTCTGATTTGTGACAATAAACAATTCAATAGCACTTAAGCATACACAGTGTCTTAGTGATGTACAGCTGGGCTTTTGACACACACTGGCATTGTCCTAACATGTCACAGTTCAATAGTACTAGGACAGGTCAGGCATTTATAGGTTTATATTTTCTACATCTCTCTTTTAAGGGAACAGCAACAAGAAATGCTTCAAAAAAAAAAGGAAAAAAAAGCATGGACTATCATTGTCAACAGCAGCATTCCTCATCTCCATACAGTAGGCTGGAGTTGACGGAGATGGCTGCACATGATGCGGATGAGGGGTGTGATGAGGATTTCAGTCCTGCCGCGTGTCTCCTTGCCTGAGTGACTGATCACAGTGGAAGTGGCTTGTGCCTCTAATCCAGTACCACTGTTAGACAGTGCAAAGACCCGGCTCTGTGTACCGCGGAACGGGTTGATCAAACCCATCATGTGACAGGCAACCTCTTCAAATGACGATGATATTCCAGCTCTGTGTCCTTTCCGGCTCCATATTAGATCATCTTCTGACACCGCCGAGTCTGCTGCTTCATCTGGGATAAAGATGATGTGCAATCCAAGCGGAATGGCTGGGAGTCAAGGGTAAACGAGGGGCTAAGACAGGAGGGGGGGGGGCGTGCTGGATAGGCTGACAGCTGTGACAATTATCATGGTCTATAATATAACCTTATGCTAAACATAAGGTTTTATACAGTAGGTTGTTTGACAAAACACATCAAGGGTGTATTATCATCAAGTGGGCTGTATGTCACATTCAGCCAACACATGAAATGAGCCGTAGTGGAGAAAAAAAATATCAAGAGTTCATCCTGCATTTAAAAAAAAAAAAAAAAAAAAAAGACAATACGGTTTTCTGGAGTTTTTCCTAAAAGCAGCCCGAAGATGTCAATTCACCAAATTGTGACAAGTTGATTTACTCCTCTAGAGCAACTCCTGGATCATGTTTTATTATTTGTTGATTATTTGTTGGAAGGGATTGTAATACAGTATTATGAACTGGAGCGAGAGCAGTGGCCTAAATGTATTTACTGACAATCACCTCAGCCAGCAAGAAAAACATATGGCTCCACGCAGATGTGGACTGCATCTAGGACAGGTCTAATTCCATCTCATGTCGTCTTTGACCCAGATAAACTGGCATTATGATGCGACCTGAGATTAATATGAAATTAAGGAGCGGATATCATTCGCGGCTGTTTACATGACCGTCGTCCCGTCTCCCTGGAATCCTGACGAAGATAAGTTTGCAACAATAGCATTAACCAAATCCCAAAGTATAGCAGACGACACTTGTCTTGCTCGAGAAGCCGACTCACTTCTTTATTTATTTTTCCTTCACTCATTCTGAACAAAGGGAAATATTCTACCAGGAATTGAATAGCTTAATCCTCTTTTCACTCTTCCTAGTAGCTTGAATGGTGACAGATTAACATCCAGAAGGTTTACACACCCAGCCATTTGAAAATGTAATTGCTGGTGCCACACTGCGTGCATCTGTTGAAGTTTAGGGTTAATATTAAAGCTTAACAAAAACACACACACACGTTCACTCGAGTATGGAGGGATGTTGTGATGTTGGGCCAGGCCGAGAAAAAAAACAAAAAACGTAAGCCTGAGCAGAAGAGACCGTTCTGTTGCTACGTAGCGGAGAGTCGCAATCTGTCCCAAATCCTCGCTAGGTGCCTTAGTTAGCGTTCACCTCGGCTAATTATTAAAGCCAAAATGAGGGGTTAACGGGGCGGAGCCTGGCCTGACCATGTTCATTGGGATTTAACAGCTGGAAGGGAATGGAGGTGAAGGCATTACACGTCCAATAAAAATAAAATCGGAGGTGTATTTAGCACAGGGAGGAGGGAGGGATGAAGAGAGGGAGGGGGAAGAAGAAGGATAGGGTGAAGGGGGAGAGAGCATCTGATAACATGATGTCCAAGTGCCACCTAGTGACATGTTTCAAACCTCTCTGGTCCAGAAGGTTCCAGAGCATCAGGGGTCGGGGGGGGGGGGGGGGGGGGGTTTACAGATGAACCCAAAACCAGGAAGAAAGGATTTCACCTCAGAAGCATCGTTACTTTCTTTCATCTCGCCTTGAGCAAACCATTGTTAAAGAGCAGCCCGAACCATTCAAATGCAACGACCAATTATGCGATTAAAATTGAAAGTCATTTTTTTAAGATATCATTGCTTATTTGCAAAACCCAATCAAGACCAAAAGCGACTTGACCCTTTCCTCCTCTGACCTCCCGTTCTCTTCATTCAGCCAACAGGCCCTACTGTATCACATGGCAGTATGGTATGCCGGCGGCCCGAAGCTCCTGAGGTCCCCTCCCCTCATTAACCCAAGTATAAATCACACTCTGCCAGTGCCCGGAGGTGAGTGGGATGAGAGTGGAGGTGAGCTTGAAATAATGCTTATGTCACGGCGGGTCAGCCCTCCATTATGGCCATTTCAAAAACTATTAATCTTGCTTGTAGTCAGTGGCCTAGAAATAATTACTTCATCTAACCCATGTAATACAGCATGACCAGCAGGAGAGGCTGGTCAATTTGAGGCTTGGGGGGGGGGTGAGTGAGTGAGAAAGTGAGGGAGGGGAGGGTCACAAATTACCAGGTCCTGTCTCCTGTTACCGGGTGAATGATGTCCTGCTCACTTCAGCCGTGGCCTTTAGCGCTCTTAACACTGATTTAGATAGATACACACTCACGCATGCTCTGAGAGGCAGATCATCTATACAAGCACTCGCGTGTACGCACATAGATCAACGACTAAAATACATACGCAATGAGGAAAGCGTTATTTTAAACAAGGGTTCAAAACCCCTTTAAAAATAGATCTCATAGACTTAAAATGACACAATTACAACTCAACACTGTGCTTTTTTTTCTCCTACCTGATACCAACACCTCCTAGTCAGTATCCTATGATTCCAATAAGAAAATAAAAATACATATTACTGCTGGACTGCTGCTTGAAACTGCCTGCTTATAGTTTGCGTATCGTACATACCATGCTTACTGAGTTTTATTTAGTCATCTAAAAGCCATAAGCATGAAAACATTCCATATATTGCAGTAATAACTCTGTTTCTGTTTTGTCGATGATGTAAAAACAATTTTGCCATAATAGCCAGCAGTGTAATCAAAAACTGTAAATCTGTGAGCGGTAGTTGAAAACGTAGGCAGGCTAGCGTTTTCAACCTTAAGTCTTTTTGACAGCCGCGATGTTACACACGGTCCTTTCAAAACCAACACTGTGGGAACACATCGACGGGATCTGCTGCAAATTCAAGCTCCATGAACGTCACAGGAAGTGTGTGTGGAGTGACACAAATAAATGCAGCCCCTTCGGTGGCTGTCACAGCTGGCATTGCAGGTGCAAATTTAATTAGTCAAGGTGAAGTCTCCCCCTTGTTGTTGGAGAATGGGAGGGGGATTGGGGGGGGTGGTCCTTGCCATGCACGACTGTAAACACGCACTATATCCTAATCAGGTGTCAACGCGGCGTTTGATCAGCCCGCGAAAACTTGTCACCAATCCTCAGCAGAGTGGGCCGAGGGGGAGAACAAAGGAAAAGAGCTGTCACGGGAGAACAGGGTGGTGGTGATGGCAGTGGCGCTGGATGAAGAGAGTTTGCCCATTAGCAGTCCCCGTCGCCTATCTCTCTCTCTCTCTCTCTCTCTCCCACTCCTCTTGTTTTCTTTCTTTCTCTACGGGGCTACCTACAGTGCGCCACCTGACTGTGTCCCGTCACGGCTCGCTCTCTGCCAGCCGAAATCTCAACCCGATAAAAAAAAAAAAAAAAAAAGCTGTCAAATTCACGCCTCACAACCGCCACCAACGCTTCCGGAAGAAACCCCAAAAGTAGTTCCTGATTTTGTTTACCCTCACAAAGACAAAAAAAAAAAAAAAGCGCCACATAGAGATTGAAGCTGCACTCAATTTGTTTTTTTTTTTATCAAGCATCATTCTAAGTTGTTGGGTTCTCCTGGAAAGCCTGGAGAGGGAAAAAAAAAAAGACGCGCTTGTTCTCCTCCCGACCAGCGACTCTGGGCTGCATTGTCGGCGGCACAGGAACACACACGTGCCATTTAGACGCTGTTTAACTTCCACTTTTGGTGATATTGAATGCATTAGCCGATTGAACCTCGTAAGAAACACAGCCGAGTGACAAGGCCCGATCGTCTTTGCGCCTACCGTGGTAACTGAGATTACGGGCGAACAAAGAGCAGACAGGGGGAGAAAATATTTAAAGCCCCGAATGTGATACATAAATTAATTAAAGGACAAAAAAAACAAGTGGAGAATTAAAGTTGGAACATCTGTCAGCGACTCAGCTTCCCAACGTAATACCAGTGTTAGAACATTTATACCCTTGAAGTTAATGATCCCCTCTTTAATTGACAGTCAAGGAAAACTGGCTGCGGCAGCATCCTGCCGAGACACTGATAAGAGACACACCAGCACCCCCCCCCCCCACTCCCCCCCCCCCCCCCCTCCAAAAAAAAAATAAAATATAAAAAAAAAACAGTTTAAAGAACCTTGGCACTAATCCCTATTGTCATCCCAGCGCAGCAGAAGGACTTACAAACACAGATAACTCCGCCGAAGCTGTCTTTCTCTCAGGAGTTCTGGGGACAACCGAGCCGCTGTGCTCCTTGAATCAGTCACTCAGATTAGCCCAATCCCTCTGTGCTGTCACTCAGCCGAGACAGTAGCCTGTCAGCGCATTTACATGAGTCCATCTCATATGTGACAATGCTCCCCCCCCCCATATATATATATATATATATGACAATGACTGCAAGGAAGGGGTCCACTCGCTGGCAGATAGAGGGAGTACAGTTATGATGGGCTGTTGTTGGATTAAGCTCATGGTGTGCTGCAGCGCTCGCGTCTTCTCTGACACTTTAACAACAAGTTTAAGGAGTCTTAGCCATCGCTGTTTTTCCAAAGTGGAGACAATGTGGGAGATGTATGTCAGATGAAACGCACACACATACACACCTACGCTGACAAAACCCACACACACACACGGATAAACTTCAAAAAACTTTAAAGAACAGGCTGACTGTTGGGTAGAAAATACAAAGGCTTACCTAGTGTACGTGTTCCCCTAAGTTTGCTTCAAGCATGACTCTAATCCACCTCCTTCACTTAACATGATGAAGGTAAGAGAACAAAAAGGGAAAACAAAACAAAAAAAAAAACATCCCAAAACATTAAGAACACGTTCCATCCCAGGTAAACATCTGGTAAAATGCAGATTAAAAGGCCAAACTTTAAACAAATGTCTGAAATATACAAAGTAGATAAGACGTAAACTTTGGGATGTCAAGTAAACGTGGGGGATTAGTTCTTGCTTTAAGTTTGCACTTTTGAGTAAATGGCTTTTTTTTTTTACTTGAGAGCTCAGAGTGTGCAGACTGCTTTTTATGCTTCTGTGTCTCGCTTCCCTTCAAACAGTCCCGAAACAAATGACAGTGGATGCCCTCTACATAACAGGGCCAGGGCAAGCATGACACAGGGGTTGACAAGTGAACCCTCAAACTCCCTAACCCCTACCCCTGCCGTGGCACACACACACACACGCGCACACACACACACACACACACAAATAGGCAAGAAAACAGCCCTGACATGACCGCTCAGCAGCCCTCCCTAACCCCTCCTCGTGTTTTTTCTCTCTCCATCTCACTGGAGACAACCCTCAATTCAGGACCGTTTTAGTCAGGCAAGTGGATGTGACCCGCTGCCCCCTAGTCAGGCTCATCTGAATAAACAGAGTTGAAGAAACAGGCAGAGGAGGGAAAATCTGCCTACATTATGATAGGGAGAGAGACGATGGGAATCAGCCAAGGGGCTCCTTTTTTCTTTATGCACGTTTGATCAAGTGCTTGACAGCGCCGGTGGATGGAATTACGGACTGCTGAGCAAAAAAAAAAAAAAAAGTTGCAGTGTGTGTTATGTGTACGACTGTGTGTGTGAGTGCAGCTCAGTCTGGACAGCTGGGTTTCTACGGCCTGACAGTGTGAGGCCTGTGACAGGCCTGCAGCGCCACACCAACACGCAGGAAAGCGCAATCCGCCGAACCAGCCCTCCTCGCAGTCCATCACTCAAGGCGGCCGAGGGAGGCGCCGTGAGAAGAGGTCAGACGTGGAGGAAAGAGGGTGGGAGGAGGAGAAGAAGATGCGAAAGGAGGAGTACGGAGGGAGGGCTGGTCAGGGGTTAAGTGTAGAGAAGACAGCGATGAAAGGCAACTGTCATGCACCAGTGCGCGCCCAGGAGCACCTGTCTAGAGAAGAACATGCAAAGTGTGCCGGTCACGTCCTGACAATAGCCCCACTTCTCTGTACACACATAGATCAACACACACACACACACACACACACACACACACACACACAAGCTCTCAGGAAAGGGCTGATGCTCCACCATTGGAAAAAGGCATCGGCTGTCTGACAGCATGCCAGTCAACCTGTCGCAGGCTTCTTCGCATATGCAAAGAAAAGTTAGGTTGATGAAGAAGAAAAAAAAAAAACACACACGGAGGCTCAGAGGAAGAATCACTGAGACATGAACAGACTACCTGAAGTGAGCCGACACTTCTCAAAAGACTTGATGCAGAGTAAATGCTGGAACGAGCAATGCAAAAAAAAAAAAAAAAAGCATAACCCGACAAACAGGAAGTTGCAGAGTCCAGACTGCAGGGTGGCCATTTGAATGCTTTTTCTTCTTTTACATTGCTCCATGCTTGACAAAGTTACTACCATATCATAATTATTACATCCTATAAAGGAAAAGAGTAATGCAATGTGGAGAAACTGCCTCCAGTGGTTAACAGTGTGAGCCAATGCTACCTCTGCTTGGCTAAGCTATTAGCAACATTTCAAAGCTGGCTTTGGCAAAAGGAGGCACATCCTACGTTGGGCCTCAACAAAGCACCACGCTGAATACCAGGTATTTTAATGCACTTTCATTGCCCGTTTTATGAGTAAAAAAACTTATGAAGTACAAATTAACAGTTACTCTTTACAGCGTCTCGTTACCTGGTCTCCTGCAGCGTTCGTGAATGAACGGTTTGGGGCTTTCCATTGGAACCAGATGTTGTGCAACACCCCGACCGTGTGCAGGTTTTGCTTTTTATTGGAAAGGTGAGTCATTACAGAGAAAAAAATAAATTCACAAATAAACAGCCTCAGGACTCAGCTGCCTTTCCTATATGCAGATGACTTTCCCTGGTGAAGCACTACTGGATGTTGGTTTAATAAAATAAAGAAGGCGGATAGTTAGTCTGGTTAGACTGTGAACCAATGACTTTCTACATCCGATGAAAGAATCTGTCGACGTCTCACTTTCAAATATCCCTGATGCTGCAAACTTTTTTTGACGACTATCATTTCATGCGGTCTTGGTACAACAACCATCAGCAGCCTCAACCAGCACGTAAACCTGTACGCAAACGCCCGCCAGACACACACACACACATACATACAACTAGAATGCCAAACAAACAGAAACAGAAAATAACGACTCACGAGGATCATAGCCTTGAGTGGCTAATGAACCCCCTGGAGGCTCTCGGCCCTGTGTATGAGGTGAGAGGGTCATTCCCATGTTTATTCAGCAGCAGTCCAATGAGGCCACCACCATGTATTGATTGAACTGATTATTCTGTGTCTCTCTCGTGACAGGACGCGTGCATGACAGATGAACTCTCCCCCCCACACACACACACACACACACTTGGACAGGTCCCATTTGATGTAATCTCATCGAAAGTGACGGCATATCTGGTCGGACAGTTCGCGGGATCCACATCGTGGCCTTGTTGGGAGGATGTTGACATCTTTGGCTAATGCCTCAACACTAATACGAGGTGCTCGGTAGGGGCTGTCAGACACATTAGCTGTCAAGGGCTGTTTGGACAACCCAAGTGACTGTTGGAGCGCACAGACTGGGAATAAATACGAGACAAACATTATGCATGAGGTGGTATTTCCCAAGCAGAATGTACCAATCAAGCTTCAATATATTTCATTTATTTTCTGAAGGAAATATTTTGACTGTAAGTCTTATAGAAGAGAATTAAAAATGTGTGTGAGACATGGGAGAAGGTGAATTGTTGTTGCCATCCTGAGTCCCGGGTACGGTGTGACTCTTACTCTTAATACCCATCAGAAGGCTTTCTCTGTTTTTTCCATTGAAATGTTTTAGTGGGTTTCGCAGGTCCTTCTAAGCACATGTGGGAGTCCATGGCAGGTCATCTCAGCCTGAGACAATGCAGGCCGGGCCATAAAAGTTGATATCCTTCCAGATGCAAACCAAATGTGGACATCGTGCAACTAAAGAAGAAGAAGAAGAAGAAAAAGAAAAAAGAAAAAAAGGTGGTAGGAAATGAGGGAAAGACGTGCAGGATTTCTCACATTCATCATGAAAAGCTAATCCAACTCTTACATGGCTGATAACAGAATGTCGTTGGAGAGAAGCATCTCATGGGCAAGACACACTAAATAGGTGCGATGTTTGATCCGAAGGAACAGCTTGCTTTTGAATTCAAGTCACATGCATGAAGGACGGATGATAAGTGAGTGACACAATCATCCAATCCTTCCAGCAGGGAAATCTTTAAAAAAACTAAGACCATCCCTCTGCTACTCTTACAGGGCCTGACTTATTGAGATGCCAAACATGTTAACACATGATGAGGAAAAACATGGTCTTTATGCCTTCTTTCATTGTGCCTGCGTCTCCTCCTGACTACAATAACAGCAGCCTGTTGTGCGTAACACTGGGCTCCTGGATTAGCATGTTCCTTTTCACGGTGTTAAATACAGACAGCCATTTTTTTTATTTTTTTTTTGACTGGCTTGGTAAAACACAACATGTGTACTAACTGAACTTCTTTGCATTTTCTCCTCCCAGTATTTTGCGACACTAGGGCAGAAACGCCCCATGTATGCATAAAGGCAAACATACTAAATGGACAATACGCGCTCATTTGACAATGCTTAGTAGCTCTGATGGCACTTTTGATTGCGGGTCAGGTTTACACTCGTTTCAACAAACCTTTACTAAATCAGGCCCAAAATTTGAGATGATTATGGTCTCACATATTGTTAAACATGATTTAGCCTATGTCTTAAAGAAATATGTTTAAATCCTCCAAAACACTCTCACAGAGTTGAAAAAAAATGGAATGGCATTTTGCATCATTTACTCAGCATGTTGGCTGAATGTATTGAAAGAGAGGTATGACTAGCAAAGCTGACCTGTAAACAACACCCGTCCAAATATATGAGCCAAAGATCAAACAGGCATGACAAGGTAAAGACATGTAGAGGGAAAGCTCAGTAGCACACTAATCAGCCCCCTCCAATGCTCACGTAGCGGATCAATGAAAGACCCGGGGCCCAGGGCCTACGCTATATTACACGCCAAAACTTCATATGCATTCATTGATTTTACTTTTCCAAATAGTATATCACTGAACTCCAATGGGAACGAAAAAAAATAGAAGCCAGAGCTGAGGTCAAGCCTCGCGTGGACAGATGTTTGCACAATATTGATGGCGCAGACAGAAAGAAATGACTAAATATCTGGATCAATAACTAGTTTCCCTAGCCACGTCAGGTTGTAGCAGATGGAAATATATAAATACGTCTTTATGATGACTGGAGTTGCCCTAACGAACAGGGCTAAATGCCCCCCCCCCCTCCCCTCAAGGTAAACTCTTTGATTAGGCAAGGCCAGAGGTGACAAGAGGGCCCTGCTTATGCTACAATGCCACGCTTCTAATGGCCTGAGAACACTAATGCACACAGGGGCCCAGTAAAGGGGCCACATATATGACAGGTCACAAGCCCTGGGCAAAGTGATCTGCGCTACCTGACCCTCCTATTCATTTGTAATGATGATGGACCCATGCAGGCTACACCATTCACAGTCATGTTCAAATAATGCATACCATCAATAATTAATCAGGCATTTTCTTCGGCTTTCACGTGAAGTCATTTGTCTAATTGTAGTAATCAGAAACTGAAACTAGCAGGTTCCGTACAATTAGGCCAAAGAGGGTTTTTTTTTTTTTTAAATACCTTGATTTTTGGCCATATGGAGCAATAATGATGTAGAATTAAATATGTGGAGCACTATGTTATCAAACCTGGCCAGTAGCCGGCTAAAACCTTACACCTGCTGCCGCTAATGGGATAAGAGCTGAATGTCCTTATTTACAGCACGACACAATTACTGAGAACAACACCCAAGCTCACAGCGCTCCCTGCTCCAAGCTGGCCAACGGGGCCATAAAGAGGGAGGAACCACATCATTGCCTGCTCCTTAATTAAATGAAAGCTGTAAGGTTCGTTTGCCTCCTATTTTACACAATGAGCTGGCCAACCCACTGCTAAAGACGTCCTGTTCACCATCCCCGCTTGGCCTTAAATCATGACTGGATAAACAGCCCGTTGGGTCCCTGTTGGACACAGCGGCCGCCCAGCGGCAAGGCCAGAGCAGGGCACACAGCGGATTGACACCTAGCCAGCGATAAGTAATTCTGTAGAGGATTAGCAGCATGATAGCTTGATCAATACTGTGTGCTCAAGCCATTAGGAATGCAGCGAGGAAATGACCCCCTTCGGTAATAAAGCAGGGCATCTGGGTTCTCCTTCATTTGCCAGCTCCATTAGTGTAATGGTATCATTATCTGCCACAGCCGTATTTTTCTAAACCTTGGCTTTTCCACAGTTCGACCAACGGGGGTCTGATGAAGCTGTGAGAGCCCACATGCCGAGTGTTCCCTTTCTGCCATTCCCGGCAGAGCCACGGAGTAAATCTAACTCTGTTGGAGCTTATGTGCTACCCTGCCTTAGGTATCCATACCCATGTTTTATGTCAGCGCCAAACACTATTTCTCCATTATTGGCTCATTAATAGAGCAAGCAGCGTGCAGCTTAGGTTAAAAAGGGAGAAAAAGATGGCCGACAGAGTGCAAAGCTGCTGAATGTGCAGAATCTGACACCCCCACCACCCTTGCTAAAACACCAGGCCAGACATGACAGGACGTCAGCATTAGTCCCCATAAATTGTGTCCTTTACACTAATTCACCAGCGAACATTTTGTGTGGGAGAATTGATTACGCATGTCTGGATGTGTGGCCACATAATCAGCTTTTACCTCTGTAGTTGTTAATTTAAGTGAATTGCCCAGGGAAACACAAACCATTTTAATGAGTGTTCAGAAATTAAATACCCTAAACAGCTTGCACTAGGTGCCACAACCAGAGCAAACCAATGAGGCTGATCTAAGCAATGGGCTGGGCCGAGCCCAGGACCTCACAACATCTGGTGACCCTGTGTGATCATTACTTAGCCTGCTGCTCACACACACACACACACTTCCTGTTTCGACAGAGCACTTTATACTTGTCATCGCTGTCCAAGTGGCGGGCTCGCATCAAAGACAGCGTTAAAACATCGGGTTACAGCACAGGGCAAAAGCTGTTTTCACACTTGCCAAAGCACGAATTACCCTAACCCTAACAGTGATGAAAACACTGATAAAACTTGATCAAATGTTTTTCATTCCTCAGGGTCCCAAGCGGGACAAACGTAGCCATGAGACAAAAAGCGTAAAAATGTGTAGCTACTTGAGAACATAGGACGGTGAAGAAACAATTAGAATGTCTGATGAAACCCCAGATTATCTAACTTGAATTGAAAGAACAATTATCCCATGACTTTTAAAGAGTTAGTTGTGTTGTGTGCGTGTGGTAAGTCTTCTATGGTCAATCAGGCCAATCAAATCAATGAAAATTGAAATTTATTGACGATGACATTTCAGTAGCCACAGACCTGCTGTGGTAAGATTTTCTGAAGAGATTATGCATTCCTTCATCACTAGGGATGTAAGGATTAATCGATCCAAAGCTGCCACGGTTTCACGTAGATACTTTCAAAAAATGAATCGCAGTCACAGCGTCCGAAGTTTGTCGAGTTCATTTCAGAGAGCGATCTGCTACAGAGCAGGTAAATGTTCGACCAGGAAACTGTGCTGTGAGTATTAAGCACGTTTTATTTAGCTGCAGCTACCTGCTCCTAACTTTTAGTGCCTCAGCACACAGTTGAGCCGTGACCCATACGACCGAGTCGGGAACACGTGATCCGGTCAAACGGTCCGTTCAGGCTCACCGTTTTTTAATTTCTCAACTTCCAGACCTGATAAAATGATTGAATCTTAAATCTGTGATTGAGTCAACAGAACATAGTGCTTTCTCAACTAAAATGTACAGCAACGGATGTGTAGGTCACACAAAAACACTATCTGTTATTTCAGCTGTTAAAACACATTTTCATCTTCCTGCCACCTTGGCCGGTGAGTCAAAAAGTTAATTTGGGACTCTGTCAGTAATATGGTGAGCGTCAGCGGCTGTAGCGCAGAGGTGGTTGGTTGTAACAAGCAGGTGTTACCATGGCAACTGCGAAGACAACAAGCAGGTTTCTAGCCTCGCTCACCCAAATAAGTTTAGGAGCCAAAGAGATTACGAGGTGCATTGGCGTTCTCATTAAAAATTAAAGGAATCTTTTTTTAGTCATATTTTTCTCATTTTGTAAAAAAAAAAAAAAAAATGTGAAAGAATCGTTTCATGAACCCAGTATAGTGAATCGTATCGCGAGTTCAGTAAATCGTTACATCCCTATTTATCACTCATCTTTAAGTGCTTGCATTCCCTAACTCAGAATAACAGACCCATCGTGGTCCATCTCTCTTTGTGCTGCATTGTAAACACTCTCGCTTACTAGTCAAGACAACCATCATATTCAAGATATTAGTTATCACAAGGACTGTGTCATTATACACGCATGCACTGATATCTTCAAAAAATAGGCCAGAATTGCATGTCAAGTCCTTCCTCAGGATGCTCTACAGTCACATAGTGGTTAGAGTTCCTCCTGCTCATCTTTTTATTTATCTAAATGGCAAGCAAGCTAAGCCATTAGGTCTGTGCTGCCTGACTGCCTGAGGGCCAGCTGGAACGAGTTCCCTCTCTGAGCCGCTCATCTGGCCGCCATGGCTGCTTTCATAAACAGGAGGAACCACGTCCTACATAGTTTCACTGCTGTCTAACATGATCCAAACACATGTGCCACAGCAGACGGCGTCCAAGTCAGCAGATAAGAGATGAAACAGGCAAAGAAGCAGACAGACAGACACGAGGACTATAGGCAATACAAAGTCCAAGATGCCTCAGGCAAAGGAGAGTCCTTTCCTTCCTTTTCTTTAGCCACAGAAAAAAAAAAAACAAAGTTACAGTTATTCAGCATGTGGAGGAATTATAAGGCCCAGGTCATCATAAAACACAGTTAAACACACGAGGACACGCAACAGTTGGTCATCACACGATGGGTCTCTAGTCATATTTAGACATCATCCTGCATACATGCCATGTATAACATAGCTGCTTCTACAGCTGGCACATGTGCATTATTGAGCAACACTTGTCACAACATAAGCCAGAAGGGTTGTTGTCATCTTAATGTACATCACAGCTGAAGTAGGCCTCATTGTTCTTTATAGGATATAGTAAAAAAAAAAAAAAAAAGCTCCTGGCCAACTCTGAGGTAAACTACGCATTTATTGTAACATTGGTTACAGCCTGTAGCTTATCTTACTCAGCTGTTGCTACACGATATGAATAAATAGTGTTTGTTCATTTTTCATTGTCTAAAAAAACAATAGAATACCATAATAAACTTCAACGTACTCACGTTTTCTGCTTGTGTGTATTTTATTAAAATATTAGCCTAGTAAAAACCCTAAGGAATATTTACGTCTTTTACTATTTACCGACATCTAAAGGCTGCTGCTGACCATAATTCATGTGTTCCGATTTAATATGGGAAATTGCCAAGACGCTCGTATGTGTGCGACCTCAGGCTTGTTTTCAGCAGTGTATTAACGTGATAAAAGCACTGTTTTGTAATGGAACTGTAATTCTTCATTGTGGTAGACTGGGGGGAAAAAATGGAAAACAGCATAAAGCAAACAGGCAAGGTGAGGTATCCACTGACATTCGCGGTTTCCTAGCCTTCAAAATGCATCCAGCAGCATCACATAAGGAGCATTAGACATTAAACGAGCCACAGGGCTTAGAAATATGCCAGACCTAACGGAGAAAAACGCTATCAATACCTTTCTTCTCTTCTCTCCCTCACTGTCACCCGATCTTTTCATGTTCCTGGAGTTGTGTTTACACTGCCTCGCTTGCATTCCGGGGGACGCTGGTTATTGTAGTACACGAGAACAAGGTTTCTCGACCTATTGTCCGACCAAAAAAAATCACAATACATATTTGTCCCTGATTTTGTCTCAGTTGGAGCTCAACTATGAGTATTTTCTATGTAAAATGACTTTTTTGTTGTGCGCCTTTTAAAGGAAACGTTTAAAGCGCAGCAATGAAAACTACAAGTCCCAGAGGAAGCGAGTTGTTGCGGCGGAAGGAGCTCTGGCACACTCTAGAAGCTGCACTGAGCAACTGCACCGCAGGTACAGATCTACAAATGAAAAGTGTGCTAGTCCAGGTGGTTTTTAATCAGAGATTTAAACTCATCAGTTCTTAAAATGGCTGTGACGTTTAAAAATGAAACATGAAATTACCAAGAGAGCAAAGGCTATGAACAAGTATTTTTGTCATACTACTGTCTTTAGAATAAATAGCTGATCAGATATTTTCCTTCAAATAATCTGGTCTTCAACATGGATATTCCATATGCTTCCCCTTTAGCTAAATCAAAGCAGTGCCTCTTTGATCTCAGACTATGTGTAAAAATAGCAATCATGCTTTGAACTATCCAGTTCAAGTCCCGCCAACCTTCTTTCAACTCTTGCATGCATTTCAAATCCAGGTGCTTTTCTGTCGGTGTGGGCTTCAACCATGTCAGCCCTTTTCAACTCACTACTGATCATGAAAGAGCACTATAAACTTACAGCCTCAGTGTGGCTGCGTTAATGCATCACCCACAGTTGAAGTTCCTTTAAGAGTTCATCCAGATTTCCCATAACATGTTTTGAATAGTGCGGAAATGTGTTCTGTCCATTGTTCCTATCAAAGCACATGTGAAATACATAAAGGTTTCACAGATGGAGCAGCGGTGGTTGGAAGGTGGTGCAGGGGCGGACTGAAACACCTGCTACGTATTACCTTTACAGACTTTGATCAGTGTCTTCATTAGTTTCCTTTGTAATCTCTTTTCTTTCATGGCAAAGCTGACCCAAGTGAGCCCTGAACAGTGATTTAACACACATGTTTCTTTCACCTGTCTTGTAAAATGCTCAAAAGCTCTCCCACTTTCAAAGATGCCGGTGTCTCTGGCATCCCTTACTAATAAACGGACAGGGTTCTTTTGATACCTATTTATAACCTACATATCCTTTCCTCCGTCCTGGTCTTCCAGGGCTAAAATGTGTTTGAAAAATGTCCTCGGAATACTTTAGTGAAAACTAAATCCATGTGCATGCTTGAGTTTTTCAAGGTAAATTTCCATCAGCCTCTAGGGCTTTTTCATGCTACAATGAAGAGAAACACACTCGCTATAAAAAAAAGAATCATATCATAATGCAATGTTCCTTGTCTGAGTCAAAGTCATTCACGTATTCTCGCTGTTAGTCACCCTTATAGTTCACATTTGAGGAAGAGGAGGTTCCATATCTGACTTTTTAGGTTAAGTTTGTCGATCTAAATTCTTAAATTTAATTTAAGTGCAGGGCCTTTAATGGCAGACAAATATGATGGACCAATTACCCTGCCCAGCAATCCTTTAAGTAGCTTGGTTTGATTTTGTAAGTTTTGGTCAAATTGAAAGATACATTTCTTAAAACCCCCATAGATAAAGGATCATATTTATGCACTGGAAGAGCTGGATTATTCTCTTTTTTGTAGGAAAAGCTTTAGACCTATTTAGATGTATTTTTAGAACATTCAAGGTTAGTTAACAAAGCTAGTTAGATTGCAAATACTAGAACCAGGGTGAAACAGCTATAGCTATAGATAAACCCTCTGTCCACCATCCCTCTAAATCTCTTTTAGTTGCATGTATTAAAAGACATTTGGTACTGGGAACTCAAGATCAAGAAAAACAATCCTACAGAAAGACTTTTCAATGTCCCCCTTTGAAACCACAGCTAGATATTTTGACCCACAAATTGACAAATAATAAGAAACAACAGGTTGAAATTATTGGCTCTAAACAAGACCGGGCTTGCTGAATCATCTTGGATACAGTTTTGGGGGGAATGCCAATATCAGAATCGGAATCTGGGTTTTTTTGACAAGTACTTTTACATATACAAGGAATTTGTCTTGGTGTATTGGTACAAAAGAAAAAACAAGGCTAAAATAACAAGTACTTGAATAAAATAAAATATGAGAAGCAATTACCAATATCTAAAATAGAATTTAAAAAATGTCAAATAGTCTGCTCACTATGGCTGCTATAGCTGTTATTTCATGTTAACAACATGAAATCTATTTACTTTTCATTTGAATTCAACTAATCATTGCTAAACTAATTTCCTTTATCCTGGCTCTAAACTTATTTTACAAACCTCAATAACCGACAACCTTACTAGCTTTGGCAAAAAAAAAGAAAAAATCTTGCACCCCTCAATTCAAACCATAACTGCAAGCCATCAACACTTAATGTTATTTTCTGAAACACAGAAAATGATCATTCACATATCTCACTGTCACTGTGATGGTCTACATGATCTCCAGCTTAAAGTTCTCTGGATGGTCAGATTTGAAAGTCTGTGATCAATCATAATGTACATGATTTTTTAGATGGAGGAAAGCCAATTACCTTCTTCAACAATGCCTGTCATTTGTCCTACAGCTACTCAGGCTCTAAAACAGGCACATTCCCTCTCATGTCCAACCCCTGCATGGCAGGGTCATTCCTATAATCTCTCTGATGCGGTATAACATGGGACGAAGGCCAAAAGAAATCCCTTTGAACTTCTTCCACCATCATGTAGCCCTCTTCACTGGTGTGTCTGCAGTCATGATGTGGGTATGTTCTCTGTTATTGGACATTGAATCAGATCCGGATGACCCCACATGGCTATTCTTCTGAAAAAAATACCGTAAAAAAGATAAAACATCAGTAGAACATGGTGCCATAATGTAAAGCACAGTAAAGAAAGACAAAAGCCATTGTGTTTTTTTTTCTGTATTACAGCCAAAGCTGCCTGCACATTAAACTTTTATTGCCGATTGTTGGAGTTTCTATAGGGCGACCTAGTTTTTTTAATATTACATTACCAAGTTAGAATGTGGTTTTCTAAAAGAGGAGGAAGCAAACTACTGGAAAGCAATACAGCCAGGCATTGTCTGGCTCAACACTAGACCTCTGGTGAAGGCACTGTTAGAATTGTAAACAGCATGTTTTGCTCACCACAATTTTCAGGTATCAAGTCATATTGTACTGCCTCCGTAAAGACTAGCTCTTTTTTAAAATATTAAATACACATATGGCGCAAGTATGTGCCTTCTCTGCTTTCGAACCTTCATTGCTTTGCTCAAGGAAACTGTTATTTGTCAGTGCTATAAAGCAGATTGCTGCCCAGTGGTTTCAATTAACATCAAAGAACTCTTTGCAGGCCGTAATAGTTATATCAGAACCTGAAATGTATTTAGGTTCTATGCTGTAATCCTCCAAACGACTATGTCTATGTTCAGTCGTGGGTTTGGCTTGCTGACTTTTTGTATCCCATATACCCCACCGCCTCCGTCTGGTCCCTTTGAAGCACCCCCACATCATCCCCGCACAGTCTCTTTGTAGCACCAGGATACCTGTGTGGCTCACACCCGGTGGCCTATTAATTACTGAGAATAAAAAGAGCCACTACACTAGTGATGGAGAAGATAAAAAGTGGTTTAGATCTACATGGGTTGGTTTTGTTAGGTTTATGGTAGGTATTATTAATCTATTACTTAAGCCATACAAATATGTTTGTTCTTTTACGTGCATAGTGCAAAGCAGATAAAATGCATGTAAAGTTGCAGCTAACGCTAACCTCATTTTTATAAGCACAAGCTTGCGTGGGGACATCAGCTCCCTTATTAATTAAATGTAGGATTTGTATAATGTTAGATACCAACAATCATATGATTTATTTTACATAATCTTTATTGTAATCAGGATTTGGGTCCTTTGAATTACAATTAAAGAAGTTTCATACTTTTAAACAAAGAACATAATATATTCTCAAGTCCAAATGTTATTTCTAAGAAATCCTGAAATTGATTGTAGAATAAAATGTATTTAAAACTTAATTTAATTTAATTTAAAGCTAAATTAATGGCTCATAATTAATGAAGCATAAGGGGAATAACTGGAGATCTTCAACATGTCAAAAACACACCTGAAAAAACTGTATAAATAAAAATGTCACAATGAAGAGAGACCGTTTGAAAATGTTGTTTAGATGTACTGACACTAAACTCTTCATCTTGAAGTTGCACTTAAATGTATATATACACATTTTTCGTGACGTGAATGTTAAAAATAAGCTTTTTTTGTACTTTGAGTATGTTGTTATTATTATGTTTACTTGAAATGTAGAATTGGAGTGTATTTTATTTAAGTACATTTAGTATACTTAGTACATTTTTAATATACTCGAAAATGACACAATTGACTAATTATATGCACATGAAGAATATTAATTGTACTTAAATTTTGTATGCTAAAATGTACTTTTTTTTCGCCTGGGAGTAATTTTGAGTTTAAACAACTTAAGATAAAATTTCGAGTGAACCGAGTACATGACTAGATCTGAATAGTCATTATAAGTTGAAACAACTTCAGATAACACTTTGAGTGGACTTAAGTACACTTCTTCAAATAGGTATCCTGTAAATTTTTTTGACTTTTTAAAATATTCCGACATTACAGCCAAGCACTCTTTTTTAGGTCATGGCATGAAAAAAAAAATCATTTGTGTAGTCAAAAAACCAATTGCGTGTCGTTAAAAGCGGGCGCCCTAGAACCATTTTGCGAACTTTTTTTTTTTTTTTTACGAAAACACAAGAATCACAGAATCACATTTTTCACCAGACCCGATGACCTTGAAAATTTTGGTGAGTTTTCATTCACGTTCAGGCCATCAAAAATGACGAAAATATAAACACTTCCGGAAACAATATGGTGCTTCGCACAGTCAGTGCTTCGGGCCCAAATTAAGTCCTTCATTGGGCTTGGTAGGAAACAGGCGTTCCAGACTTGATTGGCGGCTGTTGTCTCACAAACTACCTTTTGTTAATTCCTTGTGAAGACGGACAACGAGACATAAAGAGAAAGAGATGATGTGTTGTCTATAGCCCTGAGCTGGAAAATTGTTAAAACCCTTGAAAATGAATGTCTCTTTCATTATGTGCAAAAGGGACTATTAAAGATGGAGTACAAAAAGTTCATACATCATTCAGTGTATGTTGATTATTTCTTAATAATGATTGTATAGCTCCACAGGAAAGAGGCCCTTGGTTAGCGAACAGAAAGAGCTTGCAGCATAAGGCCTTAGATGTGGTGCACCTCCTTGCCTGGGATTACTTCCAGATTCTGAAATAAGGAAGTGTTTTGCCATCGCTGTGATTTCAATATCATGATCACTGAGCACTTTTATAAGAACCCCATTAAAAGTGAGGTTTTGACATACAAAAGAGTCTACTTTAAAATCTCATGCACATTGTAAGGCTGAAAGACATTATAAAACTCAATACAGAAGCATACATCCTCCGTGTGTGTCCTCGCCTTGTGGGACATCAGGAGGGAAAATCTTTTGTAGGAGCAGAAACGACCCATTTTCTGGAGAAGTCTGTGCCCTATCGCTCTGCACCATGCTGCAGATTATTCTCACATGTGTTCAGCATAATCGAGGACCGGACTTAACTTATAACAAAGACGTCTGCCTGAAATGCGCCGATTTGTCAAAATGCAATCGAAGAAATAAGTCTCTCTGAATGGGACCAGCTGAGGTGGACACAATAGCCCAGTTTGACCCCTGGCTCCACCTGCTCCTCATAGTGTTTATAAAGTGCCAACTCCTCTCATTAGCGCTCCTATTACCCCGGAGTTATTGCAGCCGGGCAGATCAAACGCAGCCTGAGTGAATAACAATGGCTGAAATGGCATTAATATGATATGTAAGAGTTCAGCAAATATTGTGCAGGGTCTCTTTGATGGGGACTGTTTTACATTAGAGGCTTTTTATTGGGGCTTTTCTGCTCTTTAATGTGCGTGTTTTCCCCTTGAGTCAGTGTTACCGGGGTTGAGGTCTTGTTGTTTGACCCATTGCTGAATTCAGTGGAAGACTCACATACGGCGCACATAAGATAGTGATTGTTAATACACACTCAGGACATATATTGGTAGTACTTCCAGGGAAACTACATCCAGGGGTCTTTTGATGTGAAAATCAAACAACTCCCCTCTCTGGTTCATAAAGGTCTTTTTCTTTTTCATGCTATTTCACTGGTGCGCTGACGCCACACACACTTATTGAATTAATTTGCCCATTTGTTACTAATAAATGTAAAAGGCGTAAACTGATGAAAGCGATTCATGTTTGGCAAGTGATCAAGAATTTATCTGACAGCCCAAACTGTACACGAACCCCTTAAAGCCTGACCACAGACATGAACATTGAAATGTGTTTATTTATCCATGCACATTTCTCCCTGTGTCCTAATGAGTTGACATTAAGGTGCATGCTTATGGTGACAGGCACATTTCACACTGGCTGAAAAGTTTAAATCACACCCAACTTCCTGTATACAGAGCTTTTTACACTTTCTTAGAGGCCACCTTCACGTCTGATTATTGTACATTTCGGTGAATGGCAGGTTGGTTTACAATGAGACATGGGCAGCTTACACTCCTCTCTCCAGCCCACCCTCAAAGACCAAATTAGTAGTTGAAAGCCTGTGGTATAGGTTCTGTCATTTTCAGTTTGCTTCTCATTAGCATTCAGCGTGCTTCTTCTTTTCTTCCCTCTTTCTTGCAGGAGTGTAGAAGGAAGAGTGGAAAAGCAACATGTAAGAAACGGACTCAAAATAAATGAACACTTTTCATGCAACAATATATTTTAAAAAATGTTTCAACGACATAACACTTTATACACTCTGCAAAGTCACAAAGTGTGTCTATTCCGTCTGCTTATCTGAGTAATGTGTCCCTTGATTGTGTTTGAAAAAGAAACTCACAGACTCAGCTCAGATGTAATATAGCTTAATACTCTGAGCAGTATTGGAAATCTTTAGGACACAGTGCCACATGTGTTTGCATGTCTGTTTGGTTTGGCCAAAAACTGACAGCAGCTTCTGGTTATCCAGAACCCATTTAAAGCTTTGATCCTAAAATGGGCCATGTTTCAATCTGCTGAAAATAGAGTTCTATGTTTGTGCTGTGGTAAACAGATTGAACCTCTGTGATTTGTTTTAAAGTGTTAAATATGATGTCTTGCAAGATCGTTTTTAGATACACAGAGATTACATCCTCCTCCATGATCTCAATCTAATGGTTACCACCATCAGTAACTGATTTCAGATTGGATATATGAACACATAATGATGAGCGGTTTCAGAACCATTATTCCCTATAGGAGTTTCTCTGTGCAATTACTAATGTTTTTGTGATGCCACAGTGTAAAATTTACATCCGCTCCTGTGAGGGGAACATATATCACAAAGTTCCACTTACCTAGAGCTAATTCCTTCCATGCCACTCAAAAGCTGCCTAGAACCGGCAATAAAGCCATCGAACAATTGTGCAAGTTATGTTGTTTGGTGGTGTACAGTTAAAGTAAATGCATAAAGAATGTGGATTTGACATGATGGGGGACAAGGGACCGATCAGTTCTGTTGGGAGAGGATATACGCATTGAAAGTTGGGTCCAAACTAGCATTATGATCGGCAGGCAGATTCTTCTCAAGAGATGGAAGACTGAGGGAGTGCCATCAAGACAAGAATGAGCAGTAAAATTGGCGAAAGCAGCAGCTTTTGAAAAAGTGTCTCATAAATGACTTGGTAAATTAGATCTGTGTTCAAGGAGGTGAGGCACGTATCCTTCTTAGAAGGCCCCTGAAATGGGTGATACAGTGAGTGGAGAGATGCAAACTCTGAGTGTTTGTGGATAAGTGCATATGAGTACAGTTTATTTATTTTTTTATCAATGCTGACAAATCCTGTTTTATAAGTATTGTGGTTGGCTTACTATTATTTTTATTGGTAATGATGTTATGGCTTGATGTTTGTTTATTTTTTTTTTCTTGTATGTTTACTTTAAAGTCTGTTTGATGAGCATTTTTTGCTTCTTTTGTCATGTTTTGAAAAAAATAAAATAAAAATTGTTCATCACAAAAAAAAAGAAAAGCCCCACAGCTTTTTTGCACATGTAGATGATATATGTCACAGAGTCAAGTCTCCATTTCAACACAACGTCAAAGACGGCTTTGGACGGCATCCCGAGCTCTTTGCTTGTTTATCTTTTGTAAAAAAAAAGACAAAAAAAAGACAAAAAAAAGGACAACTACCCGGCAGTGCCAAAGCACCCCAGGCCCTTTGATATGTGAAAGTCTAACAGTGGGACTGCTCCCTGCTCAGCTGGTACCCAGATGTGTGTGTGCGTGTTTGAGCGAGTGTGTAGGGGGAGCCCGCTGTCTGAACCGTGTGCAGATTAGTGACTCTTTTTTTTATTCCTAATAAATAAACCCCAGTGCATGCTGGGTTATGTGCGAGGGGAAAAAAACATGCCGCTAGCCAATCAGAAGCAGGTGGTAAAGCTTGGTGGCTACAGACCCTGCAGCTCTTATCATAAAACAACTGCACTTTTAACTTTAATTGTACTTGTGGATAGATTTTTGGGGTTTGGGTTAGAAGTGTTTTATTACTTCAGACTGGAATCAAAGCAAAAGAAATGTAATTATGTTAAAAGCAGGCAACAATTTGGTTGTAATGGATGGTGGCCAACTTTGGGCTAACGCAACTGATAAGGGTACTGCCACACACACACGCACACACGCACACGCACATGCATGTGCACAAACACACAGGAGGAAATCAGTATGTTTATGTTTTTAGGTAGGACTCATCCTTGCAATAAAGTATTCTCAGTAGGTCCTACTGTTGTTTATGTTGAGTTTAGAACAAATAAAACTTGGAACCTTGTGAGTAATCATCAACATAATCCACATGTCAGAACTTTCTAATTACACACATTTATTTAGTGCAGAACATTTGTGTGTGTGTGTGTGCGCGCGCGTGTGTCTGTGTGTTCCTTTTACAACTTGTCAGTCATCAGTTGGAGTGCTCAAAATAACAGCTGCACAACAGGTGACACTCTCAGAAACACACAGTCACTTCTGTGGATCCAACTTCTGCTCTCACTCCGGCATAGAAAATGCTGTGCGTTAATCCTGAAGCCGTCTATTCGTTGAACTGTAGTAAAAGGCCATAGGTAGATCTCTGCGGGATGTCCTCGGCTTGAGTTTTGTGGGCTGATGGCCCCCAGTGAGTCTTTCTCTCCACACAGAGCGCAAGATTATGATGAAAGGAGCAGAGAATGAGATGACACACCCTGTCTCTATAATTTGCTGCTTCATCATGAACAGAGGTATTAGCCCCCCCCCCCCGTTCACCACCACCACCTTCTCTCGGGAGAATCTTACATGTCACAGCACACAGTGCCTCTCTATGAGTCAGTCACCTCAGGTGTTTCGCACGCACATCATCTCCAGCGTGGCATGTCGTCAGATTACTTCATCCACAGCATCTTAGATCACAAGGAAGAGGACATGATTGATAATGCCAGGCAATGATGCTTTACTAAGTGTCCCTTGCCTATAAGGAACCGAGTAGGATACTGTTCTTTGAGTATCTCCTTAGCCAATTTTTTTGGGTAAAGATTCCGGCAAATGTTTTTTTTTCAGTGCTGAAGCAGAGGCTTGTCCACCCTGCAAGGAAAAAAACTCTTGGGGGAAACTGAATTTTTTGGTAGATTTTCACATTTTTTAATTTCTTTAAAATGACTTCTGGGCAATGTCAAAAGTCGGGCCTGTAATGCTTAAATTAATACACAAATCATTTTTGGCCCTGTTGTCAATTTAATTTCATGTTCTCAGGACATTTTTTCATCAGTGTTAATCATTTAATTATATGGCTGTCCCGGCTGATGACATTGTGCTAAAGAGGAGTAAAGATGTTTTGCTAACAGGCTACATGTCTTAGTGATAGAAAGTCCCACAAATGAGTTGTACCCTGTGAGTATATTATATTAAAATGCCTTTAAAGAATGCGTACATACGGTAAGTGCATGTTTGTACATTTGTAATTGTTATTTCCCATTTTCATTATTTTCCATTTAAGATTCTGCTGATAATAAAAAATAAAAAAAAAACGTTGACCCTTTTTTGACCCATCTGGTATATGACCCCACTCTCACACGCTGTAAATTGTCAGACAATTAAAAAAAAAAAAAGCACAAGAAGAGCAGCAATTGAAATGCTGAACCACAAAAACATCAGACTGTCATTTCGGGGCCTTTCCCATAACCCTCAGCTCTTGGTAATTAGTCAGCAATTGGAGATAAAGCGTGTGATTGGGAGTGAAAACAATGTGGGGATCGCAGACTGTGGTTTGGAATGGCAAATTCCTCTGGGAGACACAAGTCTGTCACAGAAGGAAGCGCTTGATTTTAAGGCGTTGATTCAGTAAATTACGCGCTCAGAGAGGCAGCACAGAAGTTTTTAATTGCAAACATTAAATTACAGACTGAGAAAATTGTGGCGTGTACAGTACAGTATGTATTTAGACAGAGATGCAGCTGTAGCTTTGGTCCTGATAAGTGTCAGCATCATCAAGACATCGACTTGTTTATGATGTGTGATTTCTAAATATGCAGGGGTAGATACAAGTCTGTGTCTCATTTACTAGAAAAAAAAAACAGCAGTGTCTTCTTTTTAATAAATAATGTTGTTAGAGGTTATAGACCATCATTTATTACTAATCTGTATTTTCCTTAAGCCTCCGTAAATAGTTGTTAGCTTGTTGTGAAACAGACAGAAATGAATACTGATGCATTTTTAGACCTATTAAACCAAACAATCAGAATAAAATGGATTATTTCTAAATAGTTATTCTAAACGTAAGAGACTACTGCCACACGTCTCTTTTCTTCCATGGTTCATCCACTGTGCTGAATTGCATTTATATGTCTTTTTAAGAATTCAGATTAAAGAAGAAAAACACATTTGTGTTAAATTTGGCAGTTGTCATAATGTTAAATCATCACACAAAACCATTTAGGTTACTTTGTATTGAGCAACTAAAAGTTAGTGGTTACCCATTGTTTTCCACAGTTTGCATGTGGCATCTAACTGACTCACTTGTCCTCTCACCACGCTGAATTTCCTCCATATATGTACAAGTTGTGATATCCGGTCCATTGAAATGTCTACATAGTGTTTTTGGGTTTTCACTGTGGTTGTACTAATCTCCCAGTGGCACCAAACAGATTGGTGTCTCTATATTGGGCTCTGCAAAAGTTACCACGCAACTATGTTGATCACTTTGTGGAAGGATGTGTGTTTCTGTGTGTGCGCGAAACCTGACTGCAGCATATGTGTGTTTAAGGGCCACTAAATACAGCCTGTGTGCTTGTGTGTGTGTGTGTGTGTGTGTGTGTGTGTGTGTGTGTGTGTGTGTGTGTGTGTGTGTGTGTGTGTACACACATACAGTGGCGTTACGCACGGGTGTGAACGACTTGGTCTTGATTGTACACATCTGAACGTGTGCGTGTGACAAGTGTGTTGTGGGGGAGTCCTGTGTAATGTCAACAAACAGCAACAACAACAACAACAGTTACGCTGGCTGCCGCTGAGCCTCAGCTATGTTGTAATTAGAAGTGGATGAAAATGTGGGACAACAGGGCCTTTAACCATAACCAAACATTTCTCTCTCAGGCAGAGGATTACAGACACACACACTGAGTGCGCTCTGCTCTCTCCTCTGTGTGCCACATGTCACCGCTCCTCTGGCCACTGATCCTGGTCCTTTCCTCTGCCACCGGCCATTTGGGTCTGCAGCCCAGATGTTTCGACATGGTCACCTTCAACCACTCAACTGACTCATTCTTTGTGTATATTGCCTGCTATTGTCTGCGCTTTGCAGTGTTATTTTCCTTCAGTCTGTGCTGCCTCCCACTGGTTGGGTATGAAACTGACACTTCAAACTCCATACCCTTGATACAAAACAAATCAAAGTTATTCATTCTGTGCTGGAGTTAGCTACATCCACAACATTCAGAAGTCACTAAACTGTAATAAATCATTTTCACATACTTCCTATATTTAGCCTCAACCAGTTGGAACACCTAGAAGTTAAATCAATGCTAACAAGGAGGTGCAAATCCAATGCTGCCTCACATCTGTATTTCACACTGTCAAAAAATGAATGATTTTCACTGCAGCTCGGTTACAAGACCACCACATGCACGAATGAGTTTCAGGCTCTGAGCTCTACCACCATGTCCTGGCACTGGGAGCACGTCTTAGAAAACTTGTAAACAGTCAACCATAATCATATGTAACCCTGAACGGAGACATGATTAATCTAATCCCAGTCTGTCTGAAAATCACAGAAAATGTCTCACTTCTGGAAGGATAATCATGATGGGCTTGATCAGGTTAAAGTGAAGACGTGCTGTGTTGAACAGTCTGGGGAGTATGGAAACATGTGAACTGTTGCCCCTTTACATCTCAGGCTGACCTCTGTGCATCCCCCTCTAAGATAGATATTGAGTTTATGAATTTAATTGGCTGCAATAAAACAACACAAAGCCTGCTTTGTTTTCCAGATGCTCCATCCAAATAAGCAATACTACTGCCAGCACCCCGATGATCTCAGCGGGGCTTCAAGTTCATCTTTGGGCTTGACCCTCTGCATTCCTCTTCCCTGTGTTCTCCCTCCTCCGCTTTCACTGGGGTTCAGTCAGGTGGGAGCGAGTCCCTCATCCCCAGAGGCAGCTACAGAGGGGGGTTTGAATGCGGACAGAATGGTTAGCTCAGCAGCCTGTTGCTTCAGTTTGTTTGGAGCTGCGGTCCTCTCTGGAATATGTAACCAAATTCCTTTCTCTGTCCCACAATCGGAGTTTGCTGCCAGCTTCCCTGGCAATGAGGCCCTGAATTAGGGCCAGTCCTCCTGCTCATCCCACAAAGCCTTTCATGTTCCCAAACCGCAGCCTGAGCAAGGCGCCTCGGTTTCAACAGCAGCAGACCAGCATATGTTTGCCTAATTCCTGAGACATGATGACAGTGGTCTCCCAGCCACGAAAAGACAGCTTCACTTTTTTTTCTTCCTTCTGCACTTTAATTATTATTTTCTGTTGTTGATGACTTCCAATAGTTACACACCACATGTTTTCTCATTACACATGTTTTTACTCTTTTATTTTTTTTTTTAGCAACCCCTAAACTTTTCCTTATCCCCCTCCTCCACCACCGCAGTCACCCTGCTCATCCCACAATGCTTTGCTAGCTCATGACCCTGCAACTGGAAAAAAAAAAAACAAAAAAAAAAACCATAGAGCAGCGGGGGAGGATTTTTCATTGCCCAGCAGGAGATGGAATTATGGTTGGTTATTACCCGCAAGTGTTAGGTGTAAGAAGGGATCACAGAGCTGAGAGGTGGACACAGTCTTCCTGCCACAGGTCACAGCAGATTATCCAGAAGGAGGCCTGATCTCATAAAGACAGGGCGTCACACAGCAACACCCAGGGCTGCACCCACTGATGCCCTCTTGAACTTGTATTCACACTTACTGGCGCCTCATATACTATCAGCGGCTTTGTTTTTCTGCTGTCTGGGTTCTTTTATACAATATGTCGATGAAATGCAGAGCACTTAAATCGCAGAATGCAAACAGGAATATGAATTTGGTGTTCTCAACGTGTTTTCCAGCTGGAGAAGTTAGGTGTTAACTGAATCTTCACAGTGATGGATAAATTGACTGTTGCTGGAGTCAAACCAAAAACTTAACAGTGTTTGAACTTTGCATCCAATCTCAAAGTGTGATTGTCAGAAAAAAAAACAAAAAAACAAGTACATCACCATGTTACATGTTTAAAAGCAGTCTTGACCTTCTTTTCACACTTAATGGCGCCTGGAGAAGTGCAGTTTTGACAAATGGTGTCTGTTGTGTCAGAGGAGGCTTTACTGATGGAATAATGAGCAACGACAACCACAAGAGGCGTAGCTTTTAATAGCCACACTATCTACAGTGTAATCTCCAACCTCTGTCTTTTTAAGCACAGAGTGTATCGACTAGAGAGGTGAAAAAGAAAGCCACAAATCTACTTCAAGAGCTGTTTACAGCCAAAAGAAATAAGCAACCAAATCTCACTGAAAATAATCAGAATTTAGTGGCACATAATGGTTTGCTTTGAAGGGGAAAGGTATTCATATTTTCTGCTCTATATTAAACTTATCGGTAGCCCTGCTCTCTCCCTTCGGGCCGGTCTTTTGGGAACTAAGACTCCTTGGCACTCATGGGCCGCCTGTGGCTGTCATTGCATGTGTTTAGTTTCACCGCTGGTTTCCTCCGGCTTACTGTGGCCCCGCTTTCCTCTCAGATGGCGTGTGACACACACTTATCCCTGGCAGATCTGAGCGTCCCCTCCTGCCAAATCAAACAATCCTCTGTATACTGCTGACGTCTAACCCAATATCGTTGGACTTTTAAAAGACGTGCTTTTCTCCACTTTTTCTTGTACAAATCTGACCAAAGTTTCAAATACTCAATCATTAAATTCTCAGCACTGCTCGCTGAAACATTGAGAGTTTATTTTATTCTTGCATGTACAGACAGCCACAATACATTTTTAGCAGCCGCAGCAGGAGCTGTGTGTATTTTAACGCGCTGGCCATATGTGGCACCCTGACCTCTTTCATAAACAGAACAGTCTGCAGTGCACCGTGGGTCTGCTTCACCAGTTTGAGAGAGGAAGAGAAAGGGTGGTGGAGTGGAGTGGGGGATGCTTTGGGAGGGGTTCTTTTAGGGTGGTTTGAATGGGAGTCATGTTGGAGCCATTCCCCTTTGAGGAAAGATGGGCAGCACTTAAAACTCCGACTTTAATTGAGGTCCAGCACATTCTTGTATCAGTTAAGCCAAAGTCTCCATCCGTCTGTTCGGCAGAAGGTTGACAGAATCAACATGAGACAGAATCCCTGTCCGGAAACAATCAGGCAACATCAAGTCCTTCAGGCACGTCCAAATATTTCGGACTATTTCCAATCCAATCCTGCATCCTTTGTGCTTTGTAGTGCCGTCTTGGATGCAGAACAGTGGCTAGGTAGAACAATTAGCTTACCATGAATAAACAGCTCTTTCTTTCCAAAACAGACGATCAGTCTCTGTGTTATGGGGTCTTTGATTGATGTGGGTGGCCACAGTTGAATGCTAGTTACTCTAAGCGGGCCCTTGGGCCTGAGAGCCCTATCATTGCAAAATGGCCCCCTGTGGCATTCTACCTGCAGGTATCAGGTGTTGTAAGAGCTTTGCATGGGGGTGGGTTGGGGCAGGGTGGGGTGTAATTACACATGCATGTGAAGGGAAAGGCCTCTGAGGGTAATGAGGTCCAGAGGATGCTGCCATCTTAGCGGGTGGTCCCTCCCTCTACTCTGACACCGATTCCCGTGCCTCTATGTCTGCGGCCACTCACGCGAGTCGCCCAAGCCCTTCACCGACCCCTCCTCCTTACCCCATGCTCGGACAATCAGATGGGCTTCAGTGGGGGCCTGGAAGTGGCGCCCACCCCAGTCACTCCAGCCAAGCGGGCTCCCTGAGCTGCTTCCAGGCATTTCATCACATTACATCAGATCAAAAGCAATAAGCTAATTACAAACGACTGTGAGCATGCAAGCAGTAAATACAGAATCAACATAATTGATTTAATCCTCTCAATGCTAAGTGAAAAACTTATCAATGCCTGGGCCAAAATTACAGCCCGGTGTTCCAGGGCAATAGCGACAATTTGATGAATTAAAAAATCCCATGGAGCTCATTCAACCAAAGTAAACTGTAGGGACACCAGAGGGATTCACACACAAACGCTTGGTTAAATGGGAAGGCAGAGATATGTAATTTTAGGCCTCAGCGTTGCGCCTTGGACACATTTAGACTCTTGTTTTGTTTGTTCATCTGTTTTCTTTTTGTGTGCAGACTTTCCGCCATCATTCAACGCCGCTGTGGTGGTATTGGGGGGGGGGGGGGGGGGGGGGGGTTTTATGCAGGATGTTTTATGCATGCCTAAATATGCATCTTAAAAGCAAAAGCATTAGAAACGATAGTGAAAATGCAAAGAGTTTTCATCAACCTTTACTTATTCATGATGCTCTGAGAAAAGCGACGTAGTTTAGAGCAAATCCATGTTATCACTGGAGGAGCTCCCCCACAGAAGTCATTTTCCACCTGAGAACATGCGCTTTAATGACAGTTTGAGGTGCTGCGGCTGGAACAGAGGCACAGACTCCATGTTCATAACGCATGCAATATCAGAGCACAGAAGAGGAGCTTTTCATAGAAAACTTGTACTTTACAATAAGGTCAAGGTTCCTCTGCATCCTATTTTCTTTTTCAAGCATCTTTCTGGGATGAACATACAAAGCTACATTTTCTTAAATATTTTCTGTGCTACAAGCCGTCTCCTACATAACTATGTTTGTCCTCTAGGTCAACCCTTACACTTTTTGGTACTTCCACATACATCCTGCTTTTCTTAATGCACTCTTCCCTTCATCTTTCATTTGCGTTCAAGATAATGAATTCATGAATGAATTTCAGATTTTTTTTGGTGAACAAAACTGAACACAAAACCTGTATTGACAAACATTTGACTACTTCAGTACTTGACAGAAGTGGGTGTGTGCGCGTGTGTGCGTGCATGTTTGTGTCTGTGCTAAAGAGAGAGCAATAACGTGCGTAAAATGGGCTTGCCCTCTTCTCGTCAATTGGCTGTTTTTCTGCGGTGGCAAGCCTCTCACTGACCTCTCATATGTCACACAGCACTCGTATCCAGCATTGTTTTCCAGGAAGATGTCGACTATGGCCTGATCATGAACTGCCAGCCCCCAACCAAACCAACATGCTGAGAGTTTGTAGTACAAGTAAGCCATCTAATGGACAACAATGGAAAACCTATCTATCTATCTATCTATCTATCTATCTATCTATCTATCTATCTATCTATCTATCTATCTATCTATCTATCTATCTATCTATCTATCTATCTATCTATCTATCTATCTATCTATCTATCTATCTATCTATCTTTCTTTCTTTCTTTCTTTCTTTCTTTCTTTCTTTCTTTCTTTCTTTCTTTCTTTCTTTCTTTCTTTCTTTCTTTCTTTCTTTCTGAATTTATAGGGTTTAAAGGGTTCATAAAGATTATTGCTCTGGAGTAGAGTAATTGCGAGATGAATGTCCAAACAGCAACTAGTGTCCTTTGCAACACAGTCTGGGGCTCGTTATTTTCTTATTTATCCTGCATAAATAACCTCAAATTATCCATAAAAACTTAATGTCTTAAAATTCTTCCCACTTCATCTGGCTCTGATTAATGCTTTTACAGCATGGAATTAAATGTGCTGGAGACACGACCCGAGCATGTATGGGCCCCAGAGGAGGGGAGCTGTGACTCCTTAAGGGGGAAGAAAAAAAAATTCTCTTTGTTTTATGTAAAGGGACACGTCGCTCTTAACTGCTTCCATGTGGCCTCAGTCAGTGCAGATCTGAGGAGTGAGGTGGCAACAGATAATAACGCAAATAAAACTCATGGCAGTTTAAGCGAATGTACCAGCTGTGTTGTTTGAAATCGCTCGTCGCTCAGCCCATTGTGTAGGCGTGTGATTGCTGGAATGGGACAGAGCCGAGCGAAGCGTGGTAAACTTACAGTCTCACTTCTAGAAATGTTTGCATGGGCTCTTGACGGATGAGCAACACTTGTGTTTGCTGTAGCCAAAAAAAGCATTGTGTATCTGCGTCTACAAAGACCACAGTAGCAGGTGTCTAATGTGAGCGTTTTGGTTATTCAACACAGTAGTCCATTATGGCCGCTGAGCCGTGAGAAGAAGGGGGGGTGCTGCTCCTTTAAATGGAATCTTTAATTTCACAGGCCTCTTGATATCCTGCTGCAGATGCAATTGTGTAACAGAAAAGAGGAATCAAGGCTTTTGAAAGCACATTAAGCAGAAAGCAATTAACCAACACACAGTAGTTAATTTTTGTATTAATACTTCAACAGCTGGTGCAGATTGCTTCCTCATTTTTATCTCCGCTCCAGCTGTTCTTCCACCGACAAGAACATTAAAGAGGATTTGTCCGTAATAAAGTGGCTCCATATATAGATACCTCGCTGAGAATCAGAAGCCGTAGGGAATGTGGATTTACATATAGAAAAAAAAAAAAAAAGTTAGGGGGGAAATGGACATCTTTTCAATACCCTGCTGGTCTTCTTTTCAGGGAGCAGCTTCAATAGGAGCTGTTTCAAAGCCCCCTTTTCTTGTCAGCCAAGTGTTGGCATTGGTGTACATTTCAAAGTCCTTTTTTGACATCCTCTACAGATGTGCTGCTTGAGGGAATATAATGTTATATTGTGAATTGGGTACTAAAGGCAAGGCCCCGGAATATTTGATTAATGCTTATACATATGGTGTGCTGGGCTAAACTGCCTGTGTGTAAGTATCGACACTCAGAGAAGCCAAAAGGCAGTCGGATAAAAAATAACAAATTAAATGAGTTTTGGTACTTTTTCTCTGGGCTACAGCTTTTCTTATTTGACGCATAATGTGGCTTCTATTCCTGTCTATGAAAACCAAATGTTTCATGTTTTTGGATCAGCCTTGGCGAGAAAGGCCTGGCCATGGGGTCTAAGCTGACTGTCAAAACAAACATACCAGGAACAAGTTGAGACAGGCTGCCACTAGTGCCACATCCGTCCTGTTTTAAACCAGTGTAAACCACAAGACATGTACTTATGCAGCCCAGGCAGCTGCCACACTATGCCACATGCCTGCTTGATTAAGTGAGTGCTGGGTATGGCTCTGTGACGGGCCTCAAGCAGGGGGAAGAATAGACTCCTCTCCTCTTGCCTTAGATGTCAGGTTCTTGTAATAAGGAGCTAAATTGCTGCAGATCGTCCAGTGTCCAGATACAGATTTGTTTGTCTTTTTTTAGGGGAGCCTACAGAGATCAGAATAGTCTCACTTATTTGGGGACATTCTTGAACAGCAGCGTGTATACTTTACGACACAAACTGAACTGGTATAATGGAGCGATTTGGAGGATTTATGTTGCTTTCTGTAATTGAACATAATTGAGAAAGTGCTTGACACTTGATGTGGATTTGTAGCGCCCAAATGAATGTTTTTTCTCTTGGCTGCTTTTCCAAAATGGTCTCAAGTGAGATGACTGATTTTTTAGTTTTGTGTATGAAGATTCCCAACACTAATTAGAACAATATTGCATGGGTATCAGAGTCCTTAAGCTGTTTAATCCCCTCACAGAATATGATTAACAATAGGAAAACTACTGTAATGGTTTGAAGACACCTCAACACACACACACAAACACACACACACTTTACTGAATACATAGCAATTATAAGAGTGATGCACATGCAGGAAAAAGTGCACCATTGACACTTTCTGCAACAAAGAATTAGCAGCAAACATTATGAAAGTGCCATTAAAGTAAGAAATACGTCTTAATTTATGGCTTTGGTCTGTTTGTTATTTGGCTACGCTACTGCTTTGTTGCATAAGCATGTGTGGAATAATTATGGACACAGTGAGATGGGATTTATAATGGGGCTGGGGATGATGAGGACTGTGCAGGCAGGGGTGGGGTGGGGGGGGACTGTGGCCTTTTTCTGCAGCTCCTCCAGATGTGCAGACGGGGGCTGTAGCACTGTGTGGTTCCACTTTAAACGCAGTGGGAGAGGAGCGTGGTCTGTGAAGTTTATGCTCCAAGTCCGGCGTATGCTTGCATGTGTGTGTATGTGTGTTGTTACCACTATCACTACTATTTCATCTTTCATGTCATATGTGTGTGTGTGTATTTCGGAGAACATCTTGGCCGGACTTTTGTGCTTGTGGTTGATAGCTCTAAAAAAAATAAAAAAATTAAAAAACAGACAGACAGAGAGACAGGGGTTGTCTGTAAAGCACATTCAAGATACAGTGAGATTAATAAGTGACTGGTTACCTGATTTCACCCTGCTAGTCCTGTCGCACAATTAAGCATATATTACACACACACACACACACACACACACACACACACACACACACACACATACAATTGTATCCGTTTCCTCATGCTGCCCTACCTCTCACCTGAATACTCTATGTTATTGCTGAGTGTGTCTTGCCTCAGATCATCTGCTCAGCTGGTGTCTCTGGAAATGTATTTCAGCGATCATTCCTTCTGCTGCTGAGCACCGCTGAGTCTCTCAGAGAGCCGCGACATGTGCTATCCCCATCCATTGGACTCAAGGGGCTCCAGGGAACCAGGTGTTACTTCCTCCAGCTCTTTCTCCTCTTCCAGTGACAATAGAAGCTGCACTGCTGACCGGTGGGGATGGAAGAAATTAAGGGCCTTAAAGTCAACTTATTTACCCAGCTGCTTGACACAGGAGAAGGCAGAAGTCGCATAAAAGCATAGCAGCACATTTATTAGACTTTTTCCTTTCTGAAAAAGGAGCCAGACAGTCAAGTCATTGACAGAACTAAGTGCTGTATGGGTCAAGGTTGCTGAATATTTTTTTGGGGATAGCAACAAGATTATTTTGTCATAAAAGGCACTCTCTCCACTTTTTTAAATTATATTTTTGGTGCATTTTGGTGTTTAAAAAAACCCCATTATATTGGGTCCCATTTATCAGCAAATGTTCCCCCTTGTTAGCCCTGCTGTTAGTTATGATGGCAATTGACAACGCCTGTTGATGTCCATTGGGTAGCCCTGAATACAAGGCTTGCCACCGCACGCAAACCCAAGACATTTGGTGATAAACAAAACAATGGCTGTATATTTCTGTGATCTGTCCCTCATGTGAGATAAATCCACTGTCTGTGTGAGTCCTGTCACCACTGTGTTAGCCACCCACATGTCTTCAGACAGCTGTTAGGACCTGGTGGCCCTCGGTCTTTAACTATAAGCCATGCACCAACTTTTTCTACGACTCCCAAATGTTGTATGAAGGCTGTACAGTCCTATATTCTAATAAATGTGAGCAAAGGCTTTACATGCCAAAACAATCTGCTTTCTTTGTACTCTGTCAGCGGCTCAGACTGTACTTTTCCTGGGCTGCTTTTATTCACAGAGCATGTCTGCTGACTTTCCTGTGATCACCTGTGATATAGTAATGGAGCGCCGAGTCCTTTGATGGCCTGAAACAACAGCTGAAATGATGATTATATACCATGCCCTGTCATGAAGAGACAGCAAGAAAGTTCACATTTTGTTCTAAAAAGCTTTCCTTTGATTTTTACATTTCAAAGTCTGGTATGATACAAATATGCCGGGCATAGATTATGCCACCCCTCCCTCCCCTGCTTTTTTTTTTTCTTTTTTACATGCTGCTCTCATCACAGTGTATGCTGTGTAACTGTAATAACTTGCACATGTCCCACTTTTGTCTTTGCGGTTTTCATTCAGCTATAAATTGAAGGTAGACACTTTTTTCAGTGCCTCTTTGGGTGATGTGTAAGACAGGTTTAAATGGGTGTAATTTCACTTTGAAGCAATTGTGTGACTCATTAAATGGTGCCAGTTTGCGTCTACGTTGCTGGTGGTTTTTGGAACAGTGCGAGCGCCCTCAGAGTCACTGTGCTTTAGGTCCTCGGCTCAGGAAAAAAAGACATCTGGCACCCATTCGGGTTGAGAAGGCGAGTGCCAACACGAAAACATTAGTCAATGGACCAAATACGCTCAGCTTCAGTCTAACACGGAGCGCATGACAACCAAAATCGAAACCTTTCGGCAAGCTGCAGCATTTGCACTTCATGTGTTGCCCTAGTCTAAAGATTTCCCTTCGCTGACTCCAGCGCTCTTTGTAGTGAAACTGATCCTTATTGAGTTATGAAGGAAGCATTGCACAAACGTGTACCATACAGCCACTCACAAATCTGCTTTAGTCAACATAAATGGAGTGGTTGGTTAATCTTTATATGAGACTAGAGATAATTTGGTGAGTGGCATGTTGTCACTGCTTCCCAAATGTCCCCCAAAGCTCCCGGTTTCTATTAGTTCTGTATATAACAGCTGAATGATGACCGACACACTGAAGAAATGTTTCTTGATAAATCTGATTCCTTTCTTCTATTTTGTCTTTGTATAATTTATTTTTGTTGCAATAGTTTTTATTTTTATTTATTTATTTATTTTTTATCATTCTTAACATTTAAATATGTTGTTGTGAAACGATACAGTTTATTGGTTTTCTACTTTCCCTTAACCATGTGCATAAAGTGTTCCCAGAACGGTTTGTGGTTTGAATTTTTGCAACGTATGCACATGTTGTTTTCATAAAATATGATAATTCCTAACTCCAACTATCTCAACTTGAAGGCCTTTCCATTTATACCATCTAAAATACATTCAAATGCTGCATTAAGTGATGTAAAAGTCAGTCTTTAGGACACATTTTATCATGATCAGATCTCCATTTCTTCAAACTTGGTAGAGAACTGTGAGGTAAGACTATACAAACCACAACTCTAGTCTATTATTCTACCTCTCCACTCTCTTGATCCAACAGGAGACTTGCTAAAACTTCTTGCTTCATGATTTAATAATTTCCTTGTGTAAGCTAGGTTAATGGTGTTTGAATTAGTATGCTCTCTGGAATTCGCCATGCAGATTTATGGCACATCTGAATGAGCGATGCAGCTATAGCTTGCTAGTATTGGTCCCAAAAAGTATAACTTTGGGGAAATGCTGATGGCCTAGCTTCAAGGTTGCACGCCATATATAGAGGCTATAGTCCTCCAAGCGGTCAAACTTGGTTCAAGTCTGACCTTTAACTTTAACTTTTTTTCGCATGTCATTCCCCACTCTCTCTCTCTCTCTCTCTCTCTCTCTCTCTCTCTCTCTCTCTCTTATTTCCTCCTCTATCCAATGTCCTGTCAAATAAATTCATAAAACCCCTCGAATCTTGAAGTAATATCTTGTGATATCTTAGAAGTGATGAGTTAAAAATGTATTCAATTTTCACATATTAGCCATGGGAAAATTGCTTATGAAAGCAAATCAAGGAAGTAGAAATAATACTTTTATTAAATCAACACTAAGATTGAAACATTCCACACAATTTTATTCTGTTCTAAAAAAAACCTTGAGTAAAAACAATGTTATTTCTTTAATGATTTATGTGTGGTCAGTTTCCTCTTACATATCCATACTGACTAAAATCAGAGAAGCTGCTGAGCACAGTGAGGTTAGCTATCATTTCATCTCATTTAGGATGAAGCTGTGGCATCTTGAACAAGACTCTTCGTAGAAAAACTCCGGAGTGTTGGTCCATATCTGACCCTCTGGATATGCTAACGCTGTGGCTTCGTGGAGATTTAACAGTTGTCATGAAAACATTCAAATGAGACCGCTGCATCTGGCATCGGGACAGTAACGCCGGTACATCACAGTGCTGCTTTTCAGTGCCAAGGAGCGGTGACTCATTTGTGATAAACATCTGCATCATAAAATAAAAGCATGGCCTTGCTTGCATTTCCGTAATGGTACAGTGAATATCAGTTATGCGAGCAAGCAGTTCTTTCCCGTGAATTATAGTTTATTCAAAGCATACAGCTGCATCTGATATATCGTATTGGGCACAGACTGAGTGAACTCTGTCATTGTTTCCACTTTTACATGGGGCAATGAGAAATTATCAGTGTGAATTCTACACAGTTCCATTCACACTGCTGCAATTGTCTAAAAGGATTGTCTTGGGTTTTTATAATAAACTAATTACAATTTCAAAAAATTATGCAATAAAACAAAATGTCAAATTGGTAATTGTGCAAACCTGACTTTGTTTACAGTCACTGTTTACTGATAGTGTATGAGGAGTTGATTTAGGGTTCACACGAGAACATTTCAAGATATATATTAAATAATGCTAATAAGTCATAATGTTAACCTCACACAAAGCTAGCTGATTTAAAGTTATCTTTGGATGAGTAGTCAACAACCTCTCTGCCTGTTTAAGTGTTTTATAATTGCTTTTAGTTTCTGTAGTAAGATTTTGAAAGTTTAGGGAAAAAACCCAAAGTCATTTTAGGGTTGTAAAGTAAAAAAACAAACAAAGGGGCCCTCGGTGTGTGTTTGTGTGAGTTTTTGTAACTCTTTGAGCTGTACATTCAGTTTGAACTGAACAAGTGTAAAGGTCAAGCTAAACAGGTGAAACAAAAGCTAACATTAATGGCAAGGTATCACTAACAAAGGCAAGAAAAAAAGCTTCACATAAGGGACAGGAAAATGAAAGACAAATAGGAAAATGATGACAAAACTGAGAATAAAAATAATTATCATAAGATTCATAATGAAAAAACAATATAATATGAATAGTATGGCCTCTGCCGTTTTTTCTTCCAATGTCCATTGTCAAACAGAATTGTTTCAATGTTCTTGGTTTAGTGCCAAATGAAACCACTTTACATATCAGTTCTCGACCTACTCTAAAGTCACTATACTCAATATTCTAACAAGACCCAACAATTCCACTACGAGCAAGTGGAAATGAACAACTATTTTTGACAGGGAGAAACCTCTCGCAGAACCCAAGTACTGGAGGGCCATCTGCCTTGTCTGGTATATGTAAAAGAGTTTGTGAGTTCATTATGAAGAGTGCTCCTTTACGTTGAGAAAAAGTTGCAGAATTGCTCCTGATGGCATGCATACTTTACAATTCATACTGTAATTGTGTATAAACTCCCTGTGCTTTACCGAAACCTGCTACAGTGATAGGAAGTATTCCTAAAAAAAACTGAAAAAATATTCTTGATTCATTATGACTGCATCTATCATAGACACTGGCAATATTCATTGGGGTTAGATTCATTATGGGGATGGGAAGTAGAAATAAATCTTCCCATTGCTTGATGTAAAAGGACAAAGATGGATTTCCCAGTGGAAATTAATGTGGCTTAGAGTATTTAAAGGACCCCTGGTGATTTTCCTAAATCAATCATTGCAACAAAAAAGTTAACTTAGACTGAGTGCATCTGCAAAAGTCAATAGGATTGCTTAAACACCACTTGCTAGATGAGTACTGAACTGGAGAAGACATGAATTTAATCCCAAGTTGTGCCAACGACTGTTTAAGTGGTAGACACAATTTAAAAAATTATGCAAGCCAAGGGATAATCAATAGCTTTCTCGCTCCTATTTAATCAAACTGCAATATTTTAATCTGTTTGTTTGTTTGTTGCTGAGATACATGGCTGAATTGAGAATATTTATGCACCCCAGAGATTTATCCTGCTTTGGTTTCAGTCAGTGTTTTGCATTGTTAGCAGTCCCTGTGGAATTCTCTAATGACAGTCCCAATTTGGAGCTTTAATTCAGCACTAAACAAAACACACTTTTCTCTTCAGCTGGTAGAAAAACCTGAGCCCATAATTGGCCAAAGCTATTGTTTTACAAGTGGAAACCAAAGGACAATTATGCCTTACTGGTTACGGTTTGGCGAAGTGTGATCACAGAAGCCTTCTGCTCATCTTTTTCTCACAATGCGGCTTTCACAGTGTAGTTACAAAAAAAAAAAAATACAGACAAAAATGTAATAGACTGGCAAAGAAGCAGTGACAGAGCTGAGAGTTTCCAGAACTGTAACTAGCGACTTCTAGCACATCGATAATGCCCATGAATCGAGGATTAGTGGTCAACCTTGGAAACATGTGCTGAAAGTAAAGGAAGTGGAACAGGGAAGGAAGTTTGGCACGTGCAGCAGCTGTGTGGTTGTAGGCACTGCGGGGCTCTTTGATCTTCTGTACTCAGGTGTGACAGGGCTTTGGCAGACTGTGAGCCCGGTGCAGGCCGAGGCTGAGACTGGACAGGCCCATATGGTCGTAGGGGAGAGCGTGAGAAAGGGCACCTGCCACAGAGCAGAGAACAACTCAACAAAGTGCTGAAACATTTCCCCCAAACTTATGAGACGGCATCAAAAGCACAGACTTGGTAAGCTAGGATCTGAAAATAACTTTTACAGTCTTTTTGTGCTGCAGGTGGGTTTGATTAATAAAAACAGACAGTACAAAGACAATCAGGATGGAAGAGAAGAACACTGCATTGGATTGAAGATGAACTGGAAACAATCTTAATTACCCTGATGTGGCGACTCGACCAACAGCTCGTCTAAGTTGATTGCATCGACAATAAAACTTTTGCACAGTTTGCTAATATTGCTTTGTAAACAGTACCACTATAAAGGATGATTACCCCAGCATTAACTGTCCCAGGGCTGACTGCCTCTCATATAGCAACTGTCATTGTGTTGACCCTTTCATCAGCATGATCAGCAAAGCTCCAAGAGAGCCAAACAGGATGTGGTATAAAAACCGTGGTGCCATCATCGAGTCAGCAAATTCACAGTGTGTCTGGTAACCCGTCTTAAGGTCTTTTAATAAATCAGTCCATGATAGGATTCATAGAAATGACAGCGTGAACCCTGAGGTCACAGGCGTTTTAATTTCATACTTGGCAGTAAAGCCACTAATTGTAACTCAATGCCCCTTTACAGTTGTACAATAATACCACAAGAATACCAAATTAAATATCTGGATACATAAAAGGAAACAAAATATAATTTTATGTGCTGTCTGCTGGACACACCTATGTTTAATAAAAAGTTGCATTTGATTCAGCCCAATAAACCTTGTCTGCAAAATAGGAAATTAGCAAGTAACCCTGATGCTTAACGAGTTGCATGTTTTTTAGGAATCCAAGTGAACCGTAGCCATTTTGTCATGATTTGGCAGGCTGCGATTCAATCCTGGGCTCTATTATTTCTTATGGGCTAATTAAGACATTAGCCATTACAGAAATTCCTCTGCACTCTTTGTGGAGTTAAACCATAGTCTTTCGACTCGTTCCAACTCCCCTGCTGCCTGGGCAGAGCTCAGGCCTGAGGTTTTCTGCATCTGCAGCTGGGATTTCTGGAGCAGAGAAAGGAGTACATGACCACTGTGACCTTATTGACCCTGTCAGCGTCTGTCCAACATGACAACTTGAGTATTCAGATGGACAGAACTTCACTCAGTCTATGAATCTTGAGTAGCTCGACCTTCTCCCTCTCCTCCCAGTCCTCTCCCTGCACCCTGACTGGAGTTTGTTAACTCTGTCATTTGCAGGGAGACTTTACAAAGGTCACTGTCTGTGTATTTTTCATTAACAACCCAGCGCCACTCACTCCTCGCCTGGATAATGAGAACCATTGCCTCGGCAGATCTGAAGAAACATTTTTGGTGTCAGCAAATGTTGCAGCTTGATGGCATATAAATGTAATTTATCAGCGTGTTTATGTTGCCGGTTTAGTAGGACATTTTTATGCCCCACTAGAGCAGGGATGCAGTGTCAGTGCATAATGACAATGTCACTTGCAATAACAGACAGATTTGGTATTTGTTGCGTCATCTCGTAAAACAGTTCTGCAGTTTGTGAACTGTGACAACTTTATGATCCTTTTTTACTCTTTTTAGGATATCTTTTCAATACTCACACACTCCTCTGATGCAGGAGAAAGGATTGAGAATAGACTTGACAAGATTAGATATCCCTTTTGTACTCTCTGTATTACAGTATATTGCTTTGAAAACTGCATAAAAGTGATTCTAAACAGAACCCAAATGGAATGTGATCACATAAAGCAGGTTCAAATTCCAATGGGTATTTAAGTATGAAGTCCACTGATTTGTTCCTTCACATGAACATTTGGTACATGCACATAAGATACTGTAATCTTCAAACAATATGAGGTATTTTACTTCTTAGGATCACATTATGTCTGCAAGAGAAGGGACACTTTTATGGCAGCACTAAACGAATCTGGCTGCAATTCAGTGTTTGATTCTCTCAGGGAGGAGAATAAAGGGTTATACTTTAATCAGTTCAATACCTTTTGTTTTTTCCACATGGACTCAAACGCACCAGCACAAAGTTATTGTCAGTCTAATTTTGCCTTTTACCCTCGCAGCTTAAGAATTTTCCAAAGGCTTGTCTTCATCATTTTTTAGGGCATGTCCCAAGTGTTGTGGGCCAAACTGTGCTGTCAATGACAATTACACAGACTGACAGCAACAAAGAGGGGGAGGGGGGGGATTCTTAATAACTTGTAAACAAGTTGCAGGTTTGGGGGGAAAAAACGATCAATATGAGCTCCACTTTGCCCCATGATGCAACTAACGTATTGGTTATTATTGATCAAAGGGTTTTTACTATTGGATAGCAGCCATGCTAGCGGTCCTGCCATTGGCAAGCCATCATGGAGGAGCCTGATAACAGAGCTCATTTGAATGTATCCTTTGTTTTGCATGCTTGTGTATTCATGAGGTGTGCATTCTCTGCTGCTGCTGTCATTGCTGGTAAGGCAAGTTTCGCATGGATGACGGCCACTTTATCAAAACCAGACCAGTCGAACAATTATCACTTTCTCCAACCGAGGGCCTATGGTTTTATTTGACTGAAAAGCATCAAATTGTATGGAAAAAAAAGAACAAAATCTGGGGGAAGAATATCCTGAAAAATAGGATGATCATGAACTGAGAGTGTGCAATGGCAAACAGAAGGAACATAAATCCCTTCTTTGGTTTGAATCTAATCAACAAGTCTTATTTCATTTTCTAGCTGTTGCCAGATTTGATTGATAGATCAGCCATCCTGTCATGGATCATAACGTGCTAAATATTTGCACCATCACGCAGCCTCTCTGAAATGAGAAAAAGAAACACAATTACTTTTTTTGTTGTCAGTCTTGTAAACCACAACATTTGTATGTTGTCCAGTAATGACAATGTCAGGCAGAACAAGCCTCAGAGGACTTTCTGGGCTTGAGTTCTGAAGGCCACAGGCTGACAGATACATGTTGGAGAACAAGGCAGAGAGGAAGCCTCATCATGACTCCGTGCAACCACCACCCCTCCTCCTCATTGCCAAGACTTCTTCAGTGACCGGGAGAGCATAACCTCAAGCGGATGACATATTCTAATGGCAGGCGCTCATAGAAATATAATGTTTTTGTTCAAGGGTGTAACTGCTCTTTTTTTATTGCAAGCAAATCCAAAGTGAATACAGTCTATCCATCGCTAAAACCTCTGCTGTTCAAACTGATGAAGTATGATGAAATACATTACCACACGTCTGCTATTTGAATTAAATTAAAGGATTCATATGATCCGTTAAACAGTCATTTGAGTCCTGCACCCATTACTTAGAACAGATTCATATTTGGACTATCAAGATTAGATTTAGCTCCAGTTAAGCAAAGCTATGATGATTTGAAGCAGGGCATTGACATCTTGATGAATGGATATTTGTGTAATTGTTTGATTGGGTTTTTACTTTTAACAGGAACATGTGTGGAAAAAGATGATATAAGCAAGTACAGAGACCTTGTGTCAGGCTTAAAGGCAAGGTCGGTAATTATTGAGTAGTGTAGCCCGTCTACCATCTAACTAAGTAGAAAGGGGCCCTGAGCTCTTTAACAATACTTATTTTGATAGTGTATCTAAGATGAACCTACCGTATTTTCTGCACTATAGGGCGCACTGGATTATAAGGCGCACTGTCAATGAATGGTCTATGTTCTAATTTTTTTCATGTATAAAGCGCACCGGACTATAAGGCACAGTAAGCAAAACAAAACAGTCAGAGAAGTCAGTCAGTCAAACTTTATTACGGTAAACACATTCACAATAACACAGTCTGATGTCTCTAAATCGAACGTTAGCGTACCGTATTCGCAGTAACTCAAAATTATTCATTTTAACCATAGACTGTAAAAATAACACGTGAAATACAACACAACACACTCACTTTGTCAGTTCATTCCTCGTCCACAAATCCCTTAAATTCTTCATCGTCAGTGTCTGAGTTTAACAGTCGGGCGATAACGGCATCCAGCATGCAACATTTTTCACTGGGCTACAGTAGCATTCCCTTAGTGCTCCGTCTACACCCAACCACTCCCCTCGGTTCTCCCTAAAAAAAGCCACGCCTACTCAGAATGTATGGGGAGTATAGGTTACCTTTAACAATTCTATTCTCTCAACATGCACCGCTTACATTTTTAAACCCATCTTATAGTTTGGTTTATAACCAAATACTTGCAACACAACACGGATCAACCTCAATGGATCCTAAAAAGCAAATGGAAGCATGAACATGTCCCTTTAAGCATGTCGCTAAGGTCAGATATGATTCTAGGCCAGCACAGCTGTAGTCAAATCATCGAGTTGGATCTGATAATCAAGATGATCAAGATACCAAGAAGTATTCATTAACATTCGAAGAATCTCAAGAGCTGAAAATGAATTGCTTAAAAAAGCTTAGAGTTTTATGGTTGCATGACATGCTGGTTTATGACAACAGACATTTTGGGCTTCAAATGGATCCAGGAGTTCAAGGTCTTTGAGCTTGCTGTTTGAATCACTATGCAGGCAGAAAACAAGAAAAAAGTGAGCAGCTAACATCCCCTCTTCACTTTAACAGTGTCTGATTTCATACTTCTATTAGCACTAAGGAATCTGATATTTCCATGGGATATGCTATCAAAAGTTAAGGGTGTCAACCTGTTAAATATAGTAACCCTATTGAATATAGATTCATTTGAATTGACTGAGACATGCTTCACATCTTTGGAACAGAGTGTAATGAACAAGAAAACATGTCACCAATATGAAAATGTAACATTTTACCAGGATAAAACTGTTACTCTAATATCAAGCAAAGCTTAATACCTTAATTTGAATCCTAATATTACATGTATTTCTTAAAATAAATGCATTGAAGGAAGTATCTGATGGAGCAAGAACTGTCAAAGTTTCCTCCGAGACTCTGCGAAAACACTCGGATCCACTGCGGCCCAGAACGGATTATACCTGTGTCAAAATGCTCGTCACATCTTCACAAGCCCTTCTCAAGAACAAGCTCTGCATAACAGTGAGATTTCAAAGAGTTACACCATGAGCTGTGATAATACACACAACTGCCGGTGTAAGTGATGAATCCTTACAAAGAGGCCCCTCAGCGTCCCAGGAGATGTCCTCATGTTCATGGAGAGAGGTAACACAGAGGACAAACCAGCGCAGAATCTGCTACTATCTCTCTAATGTATATTTATAGCGCTTCACTTGTGTTTAAAAAGTTTAAAAACCTTTCTAAGAATGCTAAATATCTTTGATCTGCTTCTGAGCAAAATGCAAACCGATAATTATGTTTACTTTTTTCTTCCTATTGATATATACACTGCTTTCCTTGAGAATATATCAGTTGGTATCAAAGATAAGTCTGCTCCTACAAGGAAGCTTTGTGACTGCTCTCTTGTCTGCAATTTGTCAGTGTGATATTTATATTCGCTTTCATATCTCCTCCGCTGGCACTGATAGCTTGTGGTCCGATAAACAGAAAAACTCTTCCAGTTATTCATTGTTTGGTTTCCCTTTGCTTCTCTTTTTCATTGTCCCTTTTGTATTTTCACAATTGAGAATGATGTTACTGTTAGAACCCATCAGCAGGGGGGTTCAGGTAGTTTCATAAGGCTTACTTTTCTCATTGCCTTTTAAAGCTCTAAATGATTGATTAACTCTATAATCAGTGGTTCTAGCAATCTGCATTTCTCTTCCTGCTTTAAGATCAAGTCAAACCAAAGTTTATATTAACTCATAACACCTTTTACACAGTCATTTCTAATTGATGAAGTAAAACAACCAATCACAACAGCTATGATAAGAGGATAGGAAGGAGTCAGTTTACTTCTGAAGGCTGATCTGTCGTGCTCCTTCTCTTGAGTTCGACTGGCTCTCTTCTGCATGCTAGTCAATCATCGGGAACAATAAACTGGATTGCTGCCGGCGTGACAGCGTGGAGAGCGGAGTGTAGCATGGTGGCTACTCGTCAGACTAATTAACCATAAAGACAGGGCCCATCGCCATAACCCAAGACAATTCCAATCTGAGGGGCTGTAATTGAAGTGACAAGTTAATTACAGGCAGATATTATCGTGCGTTCCTTGTAACACCCCTCTCTAACCTCCCTCCCCACATCTCCCTTAACTCCGGTGTCTCAGTCTCTTTCCTGGTTCTCTGCAAACCTGCTCTGCCTCCCATCCTCAGATGTGTTAATTAACAACGGAAGCCCAACAGGTTTTGAGCCTGCGCACGTGCCCTCCTATACCCCTGACCTTTTCACCTGTGTTGGATGTATAATTAAACGGAAATGAGTCCACTTTGTCTCATTTTCATTTACAACATTTATGAGCTGCACTTTGCAGACTCGAAACTCCCAGCAGCCTCGGTGGCAGCACCATCTCCACGAGCCCCCTCGGCTCAGCCTTCTCCACCCGATCCCACCCAGCACCTCTGTGCACCTCTGTAATTAGCGTTAGCATCTTCTTTAAACAAGCTACATAAAGTTTAGTGGCAGGATTAAATCAGATCATTACCATAATATGGCTGTGCAATTTGCCCCTATCTCTCTGCTTTTCCGCCACATCAAAGCCCGGCGGAGCTCTGGTGTAATTGGGCCATGCCGCCTTGTCAAGATGATTCAGCCTGATGGCTGCTCTTCTCCCTGAAAAACCTCCTGGGCATGATAATTAATGGAGAAGAAAGACAAATCAACGGAAGAGAAGAAGAAGGAGGAGAGATAAGGAATAAAAAAAAAAACTTTGGACAGCTCCACATGAATATTTCACACCTCTGACTTACCGTAAATTCCGGACTATAAGCCGCTACTTTTTTCTCACACTTCGAGCACTGCGGCTTCTACTCCGGTGCGGCTAATGCATGGATTTTTTATGGGGGACAATGAGCTTCTGCCGCAAAAACATTTGACTTCGTCACGTCGGATCTTAATGTCAGTCATTTTGCGCTTCATGCACGCACCCTCATGATGGAAAACACACGGAGAAATACATATGATGTAGCTTTCAAGTTAAAGGCGATCGACCTGGCTGTCAAAGAAGCTAACAGGGCTGCTGCACGTTAAGATGACACTGACAGCGACAACAGAGACTGAGGAAGTGAGTAATGAAGTCATTCTGAGGCAGTGAATGGATGGACTTTTTCTTGTGAAATATACTACGGTCATCTTTTTCATCAGCCGTGTTACAGACACCGTCGGCTAGGCTTCGTATTGTAACGGTTCATGTTGTAAAGTCAGTAGTTGATAATGTGTTCATAATTCCGATTATGTGGAGAGTCAGTGAATGCACCAGCGAGAACGTGTTGAGTGGCTGTATGAGAGAACGCTGGGGGAGAGAGTTGGATTGTTACGGCAAGTTATGTGTTGCTCTCTGCTGTAAACGGCGTGGTCACGGCCGACAGTGATCGGGTTATTAAGTTATTATTTGAACGCTCTCGTCGTCCTTTAACGTCCGGACGGACGCTACAGTATTTGCGGATGTTACCGGTAGCCTACGTCTGTGTAAATAGCTCTTGTTATAGCGTGGACACCTGCGGCTTATAATCAAGTGCGGCTTATATATGTACAAATACATTTATTTACTTATTTTTAGCCGGTGCGGCTTATATCCAGGTGCGCTCAATAGTACGGAATTTACGGTATTTAAAATTAACATTATCAATTTGATGTATAATGGATAGTAACTTTGTCAATGTTGTTTCCTTTTAATGTATCTATGTTTTCAGGATGTTCCTCACTCTGATTCTCCATGCGGTGACCTTACGAGTGGTTTCTGATGATGTAAGTGAAAGGAAATCAAAGTTTGTTTGGCTCATTGTATGGCTCTTAGATCAGTGTTGTCATTTCTGATGAGGTGTCGACACGAGGACAGCTGCCATTCATTGAGTTCACATCGAGAAGATTTTGAGGCTGATTTCCCTTCGGAGTTAAGGTAACAAACAATGCCTCGTGTTTCTATTATACAGATCTTTTCAAATATTCTCGTGAGACCAACGCCAATGGCATTACAACAAGCTCAGTGTTGTACCCCAAATCAGTTTTCTTTGATAATTTACATCATTATGTCAACTTGTAGGAAGAATGCAAATTATAGGCCTGCTGTGCCTTTGTTGACACCCTTTGCCAACACATTTTGATAATGAATAAGGCAAGGCTTCAAACACAGACAGGTGCTGGGCGTCTAGTAACTCTCACTCTGAATATCCCAAGTAGAAAGTCAGCATGGGTCACTGTTGATTTGTTGCAAATTAGCACCATATGTTTTATCTCTGCTTTTACATATGAATGACTGAAAACACAGAGAGGGAGGCTGGAGGTGGGCGAGGGGATGAATATCGATGATTCCTCTGTATGCCGGGTTTAGGGGAGATGTGGGGGGGATTGTAGAATTGCGCCTGCCATTCAGATGTCCGTCATCTGTTCAGCCAGTGAGGGCGGATAGACAATGCTGGTGACAGTTGGTGACAGAGACAGCTGGTTGTCCCACTAGCCCCTGCCTGTGATCCACTGTGAGGTGACACCTCGCATGAAAAAAAAAAGGGAAATGAGGGGGAAAAAAAAAAACACATCTTTGACTAATCAAACCGGCAGGCCAGACGTCCTGCCTGCGCCAACAGGAGACCAGTGCCATGAGGACGCCTGGCTGGCATGTCAGACAATACCTTCTCTGTCGTAGCAACCCATTACTCCTTCTTCCTCCTCCCATCTGCCCTTCCTTGAGTCTTCACCCACCAGCGTCAGGGCACTGGGGGTTGTCGACTAAACCAAGTAACCTTTCCACTCTTTCATTTCTTCCAGCCCAAATTTGAATATGAAAAGGGACTCTCTCTTACCCAGTCAAAGACCATCACTTTAATGACATTTGGCAGTCATTTGATTTATTAGGTTTTAGAGGGAGGGAAGAAGAAATCCACTAAATATTTCATATGCCATGCTAATCCTTGTAATATTGCCAGCTGAAGCCATGTACCTGCATCGGTAAGACGCAAGGCACATGGATTCCTCGCAGTTAGATGGCTAGAAATGCCTGTGAGTCTCCTGAATAATAAAATAGCTGTATTGAAATATTTAGACTTTGATTTCCATTAAAGAGAATCTTTAAAACATGAGATTTACGTTTTGGGGAAGAAAAGAATAGTGGTATTGCAGACAGCAATCACAACACACTCACACTGAACAACCCAGAGCCGGTCTGAATAACAGTTTCTCCCTCTGAACTCTCTTAAAAGGAGATTTGGGAAGAAACAAAAGGTGCAGGTTCAAACAAAGAGCACGCTAACACGGCAGAACAAATGGCACACAACGAGCAGTTTGCGTGATCGCATGTGTTGTGTTTCCACGGCTGATGTCGAGCGAACAGCGCAAGTGATGAGAGATAGAATCCACGGATATATATATATATATATATATAAAAATCTGCAAAAAAAGTAGCTTCAGAACTGGAAATAAAAGGAAATGAGGTGTCAGCAGTTTCTTCCACTCAAGACACTTCTCTCATCTTAGCCCTGTTTGACATTTCCACAGCTGCGTGAAGCAGTAAGCGTCGAACTGAGGATATAGCAATGCTCCCTTTGTTCATGGAGCACTTTGTCCATTTGACTGTGTTCCAGACAGACTAAAAGAAGAGACAAAGAGTGACAGATAGATAAACGGAAGCATGTGGTTTATTATCTGCAGCTCCAGGCTTTAAGGTCTTGGTTGGCTGACAGGAAAAGAAGAAAAAAAGGCCTGATTTTCAGGCGTGTAGGCGAACGTGCCACATGGTGCCTTCTTGCATCCCATCTCAGTGTACTTTTGCTTAAATTTGTCTCTTCCCACACGTCTTTGGCAGCCACTTCTCCCTCTTTCATATTTGACATTGACCTTGCCGTGACATCACCCCCTCTGGGCACTGTGGCATCACTGAGAGAGAGGATGAAAGCATCCAGATACAGGCCACCATGACTACACACAAAACAGACACCACTTTGAACTCACTGTCTTCTTTTGTTTTCGCTGCAGTTTAAGAGCAGGGGTGGTCAGAGGCGAGTGCAGCTTGTCGTAATGTGTGGCTCACATGTGGCCCCGAGCTTGAGTAATGCCGCGTCTTTGGTCGGGCCATGTCGAGAGCAGTGCCGCAAAAATCCAAGGACTGAAATAACAACAACTGTAGGACAGTAAACGCTAGAGATCTAACATTTCATTTCTAACCAAGCAAAAACCAGCATGCTTTTCCATTCTGTTCCACATAACTGCACTGCTATGGGCTATTTGCAGTATGTAATACCCAAAGGCTTTAGAGATGGTAAGATGAGAATTTGCTCTGTTGACAAGAGAGGAAACTGTGATCTTTGTGTTCCCTGCAGATTCTTTTACTTTGGGAATATGTGTCATAGTGGCATGTGTCATATTGTTTGTTAGGGTATGCTCACCTGTATTTTCTTTTTGAACAATCGATGTGGCTCGGATATGATGTCAAATATGTACATTATGTATGTATGTATATGTTGTCACTTATTAACTGATCTCTCAGCTTATTTCAGAGCAAAGTAAGTTGTAGAGGAAAACTGCAGGTAATGAAGTATTTGTGTATGTGTGTGCCTTAACGTATATGAACGTGTGTTTTCTATACTGTATCTGCATGATAGCTCATACTATAGAGCCAGTAGTTACACATGCTAATCACAGCCACTGGGTGTGTAATTGGACATAACAGGCGTCACTTGTGTGGGGTGGGCGGGTAAAAGGCATTGTGGTTCCTTGAAGGCCCAGCTAATTTGCACACAGTGATATTCCTGCGATGACAACTGGAGGCAAATAAATGAGCTGTGGAAAGGCAGCCAGATGATATGCCACAGCGCATCCCGCTGCTTGATTTGCCACCAGGGCTTCGGAACCCAGGTAGCACAATTACTGCACAACCTCTCTCCCTAAATTGTGAAGCGGAAGAGAAGTGACACCCATAAGGCGTGCATCACTGTAATCGAATCTAAATGAAGGCTGTGCCTAACCAGAGCTCCCACCTGAGACAGTGGGAGAGATGTGACCGCGCCAGCCTGTCAACACCATGTCAACACACCCTTTCACAGCCCCGTCCGCATGCATAATCACACCAATCATTACAGTGTCAATGATGATAATGTAAATATAAAGAGTGGAGGCAGGAAAGAAGAGGCAAGCAGGGAAAGATGGGCAAAGCTGAACCAAGTGTGGAGAAAAACTGATTGTTAACTCAAACTGTGTGAAGGGGAAATGTTCAGTTATTTTTTGATCAGTATCACTGACATTGCCTTACATGATAGGATGATGTACATATCATACTGTGCCATAGTAAGGATCACGTTATACTCAAGGTTTGATGAAACTTGGGGTTACTTTCACAAATAGGTCAAAATCATATGTAGGCCACACACAGCTGACATTCCTAATTGTCATTTGAATATAAGTCATGTTATGGCCTTGCTATTGAGAATCCCGTTAATTACCTTTGTTATATTACAGATAACCTAATATTAGCAATTGCACTCTATGGCCTCAGTGTGGAGTTCCCTCCAATAAGTATACTGACAGAAAAGTACATTCATGATTCAAACACTGTGTATCCACATTTTCTGATGTCCATGGTGACAGGACAGCCTTATGTAGAAATGTAATTGGGCTTTTTTAAACATCACTCAATTGTATGTTGCTATCTAAAATAATGAGCTAAGTGCATAAAAAAATGTCAGGATCCTAGCTTGACATGCTTATACTGTGACATGTGTGGCACAGGTCATTGCACATGGGTGTATCTGATAGCTGGTTAGCAAAGTAGCTTGTTAGCTTACGACTGAAGCACTATAAACTGGAGACTCCTGTCACAAAAAGCCAATTACTAACACATCCAAAACAGCCATTCAATATTCTTCCGTTTGGTTTTTGTTGCAGCAAGTCAGAGCTAGTTTGCTAGCGCTAACCAATAGGAGTACAACAAAGGGATCATGAAAACCTTTTTTTGCACAGAATATGGCTTTAAAACTATGATGTAGGCATACAACCCATTTTTACATTGAGTTATTTTAAATACATATTTGGGAGGAATATCCAAATTATGTGGAAGGAAAACACAAGTTAAGTTTTTACCAGCCTATACACATGTAAACAGGCTTGAGTTATTGTGTCAATGTACAATAGAGTATCTGCATGTATTGGTTTACCGTTGGACGGTCATGTCCCTGCGTGTTTTCTTCATGGTAAATATCAATAACCTCTTGGCATTGTAAAGGTTATAAAGGTTAAATTTGGTCATATGCTGGATTAATGTAAAAAATAAGATAACAGATGAGTGAATGCAAGGAATGAATTGGAAGGAGTAACCTACTAGGTGTGTCTGCCTCTTTGTGTGTGTGTATATGAACTTGCTCACAATTGCAGGAGTTTAAATCATTGCCGATGTCAGAAAGGACACGCTCCATGCCACCAAGCATCATTATCGGCACTTCCTGGTGCCAAAGGGGAAGCATTAAATCCTCTACACCACCCTGGCGATTGAGACTGTCACTGTCATTAACCTGAGGTGACTTCAGTGAAGTTGCTCAGCCTGTTAGCCGCCATCCCCATTGACATCTACACGCTGCTAGTCTGCCAGCAACTGAAACGTATGTCTGTTTAATGTTGGAGCCCAGAAGCAGGCTATTTCTGCAGTATCATCTCGAAAACTTAACATGGCTCAGTGAGAGCCTGACCTCTTGGAGCTACTGCTGATAATTCAAGGAGATGAAATCAGTTGAAGGTGTTGTGTGAAGATGGAAATAATTTAATTTAAATGGAGTCACCAATTTAAAAAACTGAAATTATCAGGATTATCACGTTTTTGGTCTTTAACTTTAAATCGTTTTGAACTATTACTACCATGAAGTTGCCACAATGCAATGACAATCTGCACAAAGGATTGCAGATCTTTTTTGGTCTTTTAAAAATGAATACAAGGCATTTTGAGTGTTTTTGCATACACTTGTCCCCATTTTAGCTCAACAGCACAGCACTAAACTTGTTTTTCCAATGTTTTGTTCCATAATGCCATCATTTTTGTCTGTCAGTCATTCTCCTGGCCTAAACAGTTTTCCTTCTGTCATGAAAACCCGTAGAATAAAAAAAAAAGGAATCCTTCGGCATAACGGCTCTGGTTAAAGTGAGGATGGCAACACCCTGTTTAACGATGGCGTGTTTGTCTTGTAAGCTTAACACGTGATTTACAGTGGAGTGGATTTTATTTTCAAGGATCCAACTGTCTTCTTAGGTGATGATGAAGTAGCAGCACAGAGATATAAGAAGTCGGACAGTCTCTGGAGGCTTTGACCAGACATGTTTTCTACTTTCTATAGCCCACAATTAGAAGCAATAGTCTCCCACTCCTACGATGGCTCCCTCTTCTCACCAGAGATATATTTATCTGAGGATAATTGGCCATTAAATCCTCACTTGACAACTGTGAAAATGCCACCCCAAGAGTAATCTGGCTGCCAGAAAATGACAACGGTTGGCAGAGCTGTCGACTGCTGAGAGCCACATCAGGAACGGATGTATCTATCCCATGCACTCACATTCATACTTGTGCACACATACACATCGAAGAGAGCTGACTGTCCTAATCAAATTCTGTCCTGTTCACAAGCTTGTGATTTTTTTTTTTTTTTATAAAAGGAAACCCCTCATTATGATCCCTATTAAAAGACAGGTCTTAGCACTAAGGATAAAACTGCATCCTTTTAAACCCATCCTTCACTTAAGTGAAATGCACTGTTTAGCTTTATTTATTTTCATTAACTTTGCAAGCTCCCTGCTTTGATCACTTTATTGCGGTACTCTATATTCAATTACTCATGTCACACATCTTTGAAAGCCCTTATGTAAAATTGGATTCTTCTAAGCATAGCGTCTGTCTGACTTTGAGCTGATCCTTATCATACAGTTCAAAGTATCCGAGCTTACCAGCTTTTTTTGAGGCTGTCGAAAGCCTGGCCAAGGCAAATCAGAAGACAAGCGTTGCACCATAAATGTCTGTCCTTTCGTCCAAGTGCCTTGGCTGTCTCTCAAGCTGCTAACACAAATCAGATTGAGCAGGAGATACAGTAAGTGTAAATACTCAAAGGACGGGGAGAGGACCAGATCTTTGAAAGCGTTTCAAATACTGGTCACAGTCAGCCCCTGGGTGAACATCTTCCTGTTTGAGTTGTGATTCTTCCATTGATCAAATCAATGCCAGACGTTTTACTAGACTTGAAGCATTTTGATTAATCAAATTCTGTTTGCATAAAAGAACCCATTAATAAGAAAATCCTAGATAAAGTAGTAGTAAAAGATATATTTTTTAAATGGGTTAGATTTGTTCTTTTGAAGAAAGTGGGTGATGTTTTTATTGTTGTCTTCACATTTTTGGCTTGGCATATTATTTTTTTTTATTTATTGTCTGGCAAGAATCCTCTGGCCATGAGAAAGCGGTTGCCAAAGGAATTAGAACATTATCTCTCACAGAGGAGATCTGGTAAACATGTGTATTTGTTAGAAAATTGAGCTTGATTGAGTTACTGTATTTGTCCTAAGTGTGAGGTTGTGGCAGAGAAAATATATAGCTTTATAAAACTTTATTTATTCCTGCCAAAGAGTGCATTCTGCTCCAAATCAAGGACATGGAGCAACTCAGACACTTGGAAGCACATCACCTGAGTTTGAAGATGTCCCAGGCTTTTAGACAAACATAGCAGGGAGAGAATGGGGAAACCATGCTTTGACTTGAGCCTCTCTTTTCAGATGTCATTCGTGTTGCACATTCAGGGGTGACTCAAATCACAGCAACCTGCCAGGGCGCGTTTCAGGAAACAACCATCTCCTGCTCTCATCCAGGGAGCTGAGAGCTTTCTCTAATATCACTCAGATAGTACCGGACAACAGGCAGCGGATGGAAAGTAATATTACTAATAATACAGCAGGCAGCATAAAAAGTGAGGATTCCACTCTAAAAGCTCCAGACTATGTTGTTTATTAATTCAAAATGATGTTTCAGTTTCACTATCCATGTTATCAAAAATTCCAACATTGTCTTGAGTGCAATCTCATGTTGGTGCGATAATGGGACGGAAAGTACAGCGGAGGTGAGTAGGAGGTGCGCAGCATAAACTATTCACCAGAGTGCCTGAGACAGGAGGGAAGGAAGTGAAAAAAAGCAGTTTTCTGTATTTCTTTACCTCGAGCCACCAGTGACAACACCCAAAACAGACGCACTCTACATTTTAGCAGTTTGTCGAAGAAGCTTTTGTTTGTTCCATTGTGTTTTTTGCCTCTGTTGTTTTTTTTTTACACCCCTCCTTTCACATCAGTCCTTTACTCTGGAGGCTTCCACGCTGCTCACAAACAACAGCCCTCTCCCAGTTGGCTCTGTTTGATGACCTACATTACATTCTCTTTGCATGGAGGTACAGCAGGCTTACATGTTGTATGTGCATAAACTGCAGTGTAAATGACAGGAACAAAAAGGAGGAGCAGCTGTACAGGGATGGAAATGAAAGTGTGCACCATTGTAGGGGACCCACTGCATCAAGAGAGCTCAGTGTAGTCTAAACACCGCCACTGGGGGTTCATGTCACTGATGATGGCTCGCGCTGGTGCGACGTGTGTTTGAACATGCATTTTAGACAAGTATGAATGCATACACACAGGACGTTTGTGTGCTCATCATGGGTTTGTCCTTCACACAAGAAACAAAGCTAATACTCCTGGGACCAACTGCCAGCCACTTCCTTCTTCTGTTTGACAAGTTATATGTATAAAAAAATCCACTGTAGCACACTAATGGGAATGGCGTTAATGTGCTCATGCAGATGTGATTGACACATCAATCTGGCAGCATTCTTGATATAATTTAAATGTAATGCAAACGTTAATGCCTCACATCAAGGTAAAATCATGTACTGAGTTCTATTGTATTACTTTATCATGCTCAGATTGTGCTCAACAGACCAATGTGCCTTTTCGAGGAAAACCACAGACGTTTAGCATGGATGAAAACTCATCCCCATGACGATCTTCCAACAACAGACCCTTTGATTACTTATTTTCAAGCACGGACAATTTCATCATCTCAAACATACATCTTTGTCTTTTCTCTCCCCAACTCGGATTATACCTGTGTTGCAGTTGCAAATTGTGTAATTTGTCATCTGGACGGCTTTTCACTTTGGTAGGAAAAGCTCAGTTCTAAAAGAGCCATCACACAAAGTTAAGCCCCTTCTTTTCCCCTCTCCAAAAACTAAAAGTTTTGGTGTTATCCCTGAAAGCAGCACTACAGTAGAAAGCCAGTTAAGCCCCATTAGGAGCCTGCGCGCTGCGACGATCTCATTGGAAGTGCTGGATGAAAATTGCCCGGATTAATGTGTTAATCCACCTCTTTAAAATGCTAATGTCCATTTTATGCCCATTAAATCTCAGTGTGCGTTTTCTTTGATGCGTGCAATTTCTATCAATTAAACACAGAGGAGTGAAACAGGCAGGAGGGAGATTAGTTCCCTAGCTTCAAGCATGAATTTTTCCGTTTGGTTTCATATTTATCTTGAATGAGGGAGAATGGAGGGGGCTGTATTTGGAATGGGTTTGGGAAATACAGAAGGAGCAATGTGGTGATATGAAGATTTCTGGGAGCCCCTTGTGCCTTTTGCAGAGCTTATAACAAATACTCAAACATCCTCTAGCAATAGGGAATGTGTAAACATATTACTGAAGTGATTTTTCATTTCAAAATTGTTTCAATTTAACAGGACTTTGAATTTAAAAAAATATATTTGTGTACTTTCTTTGGATCTAATATTTCCCCAGAATCCTCATGACATAGAGATTGATGTCATTGTTGATAATGGATGGGGGGCAAATACCTTTAAAATTATTTTGGCATACGCATTACTTTTAAAAATCCTGGATATCCAGGATGTTCAGCCTATAGCATCCAGCAACATGTTAGGAAGCTGTGATATATTTGATCAATACATGTCCTTCAACTACAACCACCACATAAAATACATTTCAATGACAACATACGTACCACAGAATTTACTAACCAAATACCATATCTACAAGACCAGGTCCTCCTGAGCTCCCTTGTCTTGGAGCTTTCTCTGGTTAGTTTGTGGGGACAGCTTGCTGGACCCTCTCTTATTACTACAAATACCACTATTAACATCACCCTTGCTTATATTATTATTAACATGTTTAAAGTCAATTTAAGAGCTTCAACCATTAATAGTAGCCTTGCATCTATTATCATTAATATACATTTTAAAAATGATCAGTCCTCCCTTTTTTCATTATCAGTGCAGTTGCTAATGTTAATATTAGACTTGATTAGTCCATTATCAGACTTAGCTGTTATACTGATAATACTTCACATACGTTACCATTACATCTGACATTGTGGCTATTTTTTTTTTATTGTTGCTCTGTTTCTCTCTCTCCATCTCCTTTCTGAATCTCCCTCTAACCCACTTTCCAAACCCAAAATAGTTTCAGATGGCTGTTCAACATGCGTCTGGTTTGGCTCAAGGTTTCTGCTGCTAAAAGGAAGTTTTTCCTTGCCTCTGTAACTTTCCTAAATGTTGGTTAGTGCTGTGCTGATGAATAAAGCAAAGAGGACGAAGCAAGAAGGAACAAAGAAATTAAGCAAGAGTAAATCAAGACAGTAAGGTTTTTAACATAATGCAAGAAAGAGTGAGGTGTTTTACCTACTATTTTGTAAAGTGTCTTGGGATAGCGTTTTTATGAATTGGTGCAATGCAAATAAAAATAGATAGATTGATTGCAACACCCTTGTCTAGTCGAGGATAAAGCCAAAAGCCTTGTCTCTTTCATCCAGTGGGCTGCTGGACCAAAATGAGCAAATATCAAAGGTCACCATCACACAGTTAGTGGTAAGAAGAGTGAACCTCTGAATGCCTTATCATGTTTATTAACAATTATTATTAATTATAGTTCTGACTTCCAGGCTGTGCATTTTGGTGCCTCCCAACAACAGGCCACTCTACACACAGGTGTTTCGATACAACCAGCACTCCCATGTTCTTCCCTTCTGCTTCTCCAGCTCAGTGTAAAGGCCAGGTGCCGTAGTGCCCGATATTATACAAACTTCACAGTGTTTGTTACTTTATTCAGATCTATTATCCAAAGACACTAACAAATCCATTTTCAGGTTAGTCAATGTGATGCGTCAAGAAAGCTGTGGGTGTTGATTAAGGAGAAGGATCAGAAGTGACAGAGCTAACTCATGTGTCTGCAAGACGTAGAATAAGTGGTTTGGATAGAAACAAACTATGTGGTGAATCCTGAAGAATTTCTCATCCCACAAATGGTGGGATGACTCGTGGATGCCCTCGCTGTTGTGCAAAGCCTTTAAAGAACAGGAGTGACATAGCTTGTCCAATCACAGGGGCCTCTGTGGCTGACCATAAAATGCTTCCAGATTTGTCGCACACACACACACACACACACATTCACACACAGTCATTGTTCAGGCTTAAAATGCTTCCAGTAAACTCGCATTCATCATGTGAGTACTATTTTTGAGGAGGAACGCACGGAATGATTTATGGAGGCATTTCGACTTTTCTCGCGCTTGTCCTCCATCATGAGCAAAATATGCTGCCGTTAAAGTAAAGTACACCCTGTGCTACATGGTGAAAATGTACTAAATCATGTTTTATTTACTCATGTGTTGTGTGAAAAGTTGCTTTGCGACAACCGAAGCGCCCCTGGCTTTTGGGAGGTCCCGTCTGCTACAAATATAGATTATTCTGTTGGCGGTCCATGCAGTCCATTAAGATAGCCACTTACATATTAAGGTTCCACAACAGCGCCTTTGCCTTTCTTCTTACACATTTGCTTTCAATATGGCGCAATATTGATATCCCAGTGTCTGACATCACATTGGGTAAAAGCATTGGGAAACACTGAGAGGACAGTGTGTGAGCGCACAGCTGGAGCTTCACATAAACACACTAAAACATGCACACACACAGTGCTCTTCCACCTTGCCAGCTCCAAAGTTAAACATTGCCTGGTCTTTCCTTCCATGACAGCTCTGGAACAACCTCCAATGACAGAACAGGGCGGGAACATATTTGCCCCATCATTCTGCCTCAGTGGATTACACATTCTATGTAAGGCGTACATCAGGTACATTTTCCGCCAGAAAATGGCGGTCTATAACCAGTTAATGCTGAAGTTTTAATTGTTTATTTTTTTCAAAGGTTCAAAGGAAACTAAAGAAGATCCATCCCTTATTTAAACTGTAGCACATATACATATTAAAACTTGTATTTCTGTTTGCAAAATAGCCCTCATCCTTTGGAAGCGTATGTTGAGTTTTATGTGGGATGGATAATTTATTTAATCTGATCTAATTTTCTGTACAAATCGTTATCCCAGTAATTGCAAACCCCAATCAGGCAAAGTCAGTGCACACTTGGTCAGAAGATAAAATGGTCAACTATAACATTCAATACACTTCAGCAAGCGTTTTGTGGCCAAAAATAATCCCATGTTTAACACCATTGTTACAAAGGTCTGTTTGAATATTTGAAGTGTCTGGAGATGGGAAAAAGTTTTTCATATTGTCATTGTTATAACTCCGTAGCAACCACATCCATGCTTCCTAATTGTCTTCTGTGTACACACAGTCAGTAGCTTTTATGACTAAACTGCTCATCAATACAACGCCCTAGTGTTGACAAAAAATATTGCTCCAACAGTCCCAGCCTCACAAAGCAATCATGTTCATGCATACTCCCAGTCTCAGCAGGTAATTCTTGTATGAGGGATAAGTGGTAGTACACTTGAGTAAGGTCAGAATGAAGAAACTTTTGGAGGAATGGAAGAGCTTCTTTTGTGAAAGACTGCTGCCATGCCACACTTTCATCCATCAATAATTAATGACGATAGACCAATCTCATATCTCCTTTCTATTAACAAAAAGTTCTTTACATTCAACAAAAAATATACTGTATCTATACCAGTGTAGCTTGAGGGAAAATCACAGCAGGCTCCGAGGATTGGACACTCAAGAATCAAGATGGCGTGGTTATATCCAATGGCAGGGACCTTTCCCTCTCACTTTTTTCTTCAAAGGGCCAGTAGAATTTTACAGTCAGACAGACAATGTAGTTCATTAAAGATCATTTGCTCAAAAAAGATTGTCATTCTTGTTCTTTTCTCCTCAAACACAGGCATCCATGCATCACAATACTGTAAGTGAAGCAGCAATTTAGCATGCAATGCAAAATTTCCATTACTTCTGTCTTTCAGTGGTTACAGCTGGTGTTGTTGGATTGCATGTCGTAGCTTGATCCTTAGAGAAGGCATTGTTTTCAAAGTTGGGTCTACATAACTATGTTCTTCTCTATTCTGACTACATTCAACAGCCTCCCTGTCGTAACACTACAGCTGTCAGCAAAGTCACGACATGATGAGCCGTGACACCCCCAAATCTAGCAACGCTTTGTCACCCTGATACACTTAAGCATTGGTTACAAAGCTCTGGCTCGGGAAAGACATGCTGTCAAGTAAGGAAAGACCATTATCTGCAATAGACACAAACGTATGGGGATCCCTGCAGACACAGAGATGATTAAGGGCTAAGTGTCATTCTTTCTGTCTTGGTGTTTTTTTGTTTTTGTTTTTTTTCTATCTCTGTCCTTTTTACTGCGTGCCTCAGACTTAAAGTCCTACCCCTGGTGCCTGCTATGAAGGGACACAGACCCTGAGAGCCATGTTTGGACAATATCCTGAGGTGATCTCCCTGGTCATACACCACTTCTCAAAGAAAGAGCAAAATATATCAAAATCTGAAAGTAAATACATAAGTGATGTATGATGTATGTGATAAGTGATAAGCACAGAAGAAAGCAAAGTGTGGGTAAGGTGTGAAAAGCAAATACATGTAATATGTATTCTCATCTTTGGTATGACCTTTGGTGTCTGATTTCTACAGACAATAATTCTTCCTCTTAACACCTTGTAAAAACATGCATCCTGGTTCATCCAATCACAAACAGAAAGCTTCAAGTAACAGTGTGAATGCACTCTTTGCTTACAGGGCTATTAATGTAAATGTTAACATTAACAGTTTTCATTGTAGTTTGTCCAATTAAGCTTCATGGTTTAAAGGGACAGTTCGGTATCATATATGATAGACTGTATTTTAAATTCATGCGGCTCAATACAGTTTGAATGTGAACTTTTCCCCCAAGGTTCGTACAAATGTTTGAATTTCTAATAAAAAAAAACTACATACACGTTGTTCTGCCTGTTGCAGTCTGGTGTACATTTGACCAGTTGTTTTCTAGACCCTGTCTACAGTAATGTAGTCTCGCTTCTGTGCTGGCACTTCAGCCAGTCTAGCTGACTTTCATCTCCTATGGGAAATACTTAATACTAACAAGTACCTCACACTATCCCATTGAAAAAAGAAGGCACTATTCCTTCAAGACATGTTAGAGTGGGCTATGTTGCTCACTCTAAACTTATGTTGCTCGTTTCAAATTTTTGGCTTGTGATTACAACATGTTTAATGCAAACATTCAATAGATGTGGGGCATTTCCAATAAAGTTGCCTTATTTGGTTCATTTTTCAAACGTATTGAATGTTAAACCAGCATGGGATTGTAATTTGGATTTGATGTGTTATAAAATATACTTGAGAATTTTACAAATGTGTTTGGACATGCACCTTATACTTTTAAAGGTATAATATGTAGAAATATATTACAGTTTAGATCAGTTCAAACTGCACTGCTATATTATATTGTGTTGTTGAGCACTTGATTTAACTGAAATATTTACAGCAGTTATCAAAGCCAGAGAAATCCTTAATTTTATAGCTCACGTGCCTTGTTATGGCGGCTGCCATTCCTGCCAATTCCAATAATTCCCCACCAGCCTCAACGTCATCTTTCTGTTATGGTTTTGATTGAGAACCCCCTGGAGGTGGAATTTACATACTGTGCATTTAAGAAAGGATTTAGTGAAGGAGATAGATTCCACTTTGAAATCTGTCAAGTTAATATGAAGGCCGGCAGCCAGTATGCAAAGCTAAGCAAAAAGACAAGTGGCTGGAATCTTGGTGTAGGCAAGAAAACGTTGCCCCGTTTCCACAAAACGGTCCGGTTTAGATTAGTTCTGTTTGGCTTGGTTTGATTCGGTAAAGTCTAAACCTGTTTGTGTTTCCACAGCCAACACGTGCCCTTTTTGGTAGGTGGCATGCAAGCCGGATGCCGCTAGCTGCATCAGCTAGGTAATAGCACAACATTATAACAGCGCAACACAGTGTACTCTGCTAATAACAAAGACAAAAACGCAACTTAGGAAACAAAGACCAACATCCAGTAATTTGATTTTTGAGAGGAGTAAGGAAAGTAAAAAAAAAAAAAAGCAGAGGCAGATGAGGAAAACAAAGGACGGAGATCTAGCTTATCTTTTAAGAAACAAACATTGTATTATTTGCTCTACAGGATCAAATGTGACCATCACTGCTATTTTTTTTTCTTTTTTATGAGAGGAGAAAGGAAAGTTAATGAAAGGAGAGGAGAAATAACTTCATAGTGTTTTGCGCTTGATATCAGGACAATTAACACACCTCTGAGTGAGAAACTATACATTGGCATGTGGCTGTTCGACTGTGTATTTAAACATGGCGGGGTTGTGTTTGTCTTTTAATGCTGCTGTTGTAAGGGACCAATCAACGGACTGCAGTGTTTAGCTCCACTTTTTAGGGTCAGATCGATATTCTTGGCACCCAAACAGAAGCGTACCAAAATGTAGGAACATGTCGGTAATTTGTGGATCTTTTCTGGCTTTAGTCTACGGAAACCACAAAACTGAACCGCTTGGTGGAAATGGGCTTAAACAAGTTTCTAAACTGACAATTTGTTATATATTCTTATATTGCTGCAGGGCACACCTGGAAAAGAAACCTCGGTTTCAGTGGGTCCTCGCTGCTAAAATAAAGGACAAAGGTTTAGGCTAGGAGTGATATTTGGCTTTGTCTACATAAAAAAAAACAGGCTAGCTGTTTCCCTGTTTCCAGTTTATGTGCGAAGCTATACTAACTCTGGTAGCTTTGTTTTTACAAATAGTTGACTGTTTTGATCTTCTCTTCCAACTCTCTGCATACAAATGAGCATATTTCATAAAATGTTGAACATTTTCATAAGGGGAGACTCCCAGATTTGTATAACCTGTTCCTTTATGTCTGCCCAAGATTTTGCAGCCAGTTTGGCGATTTTAATGGGAAATCTCTCCATAATAAACCTGCTTCTCCAACCTTTAGGCTCCCTTAGAGCCCCTTGAACAGTCTGAAGAGTTGCATTAGTATTCACAGTGACAAACAGACAATCATGCTCCAGTTTTATCACTCAGCATTTGTAAGAATCAGATCTTAGACACAGCAGTATCAATAAAAGATCTCATTTCCAGCCGCACTCGAACAACAGCCACTCTTTCAACCTACACTGTGGGTATCAACTGTTCACTGAATAATGTAGCAATTATGTCGCTAAACAAAGCCATGGCGGTAATAGGCTTTTGCTTTTTATATCCACAAAATGAAAATAGATTCTGCGGCTGTGTGTGGTTTTCTCTTTTGAGATCCTGTGGGTCATGCTCTTTCTAACACCAGTCTGTCTACAACAATATTGTGATGGAGTCAAATCCAGATGAATTAGACTGCGAGTTTAATGAATGTGGGGGACAGCAGCAAACAATAGCTGAAACGAGTAGGAAACAGAAGTCGGCCGCTAAGATTGTGTCTAGATTAATTATTCAAGGACCAGATTCGCGATTCAATGATCCCGGTAAAGAAGCACAAATTATTTAACAAGCTGCCACATCAGTGCCTGGTGTGGGGACAACGAGAATGGGTTCTCACTGAGGTATCATAGGAGGCCTGTGAATCTCTGCTAAGGCTTCTTGGCGCATGACACACTTACTCGTGGGTATAAGTGGCTGTATCAGGAAGGGGTACGTTTTCTGTCAACAGAGGAAAGCCTGTCCAACATTAGCCAGGCCTGATAAAGAAAGTAAAAATGTACACTCTTAATGATTCAGACACAAATGATTTACTTTAAGTTTGCTCCTGATCAAATACCTACCTACTGTTTAAAAAGTGACCATAACTGCTACAGAATTTTTTTTAATGCAGCACAAATGATGATATTTCAGTTTGTCAGTTCTGTATGGGTAACTGTGTATCTTTTTTGCAGACACGATCCAGGTTATTTTTTATACCTTATATCTCCATGTAAGGGGAAAAAAAATACATTTTTATGGAAATATGGCTGAAACTAAACACGTTTCTGCTTGGGTCATCACATCCTGTAACTGTTACCTAAATATGCTGTGTATTTCGTTACATGAAATGGGCTGATGGATTTCAACAGAACAACACCAAGGCAACGTACTGAACTTGGTGACATGATTGCCACTCTGTGATTTGTGTTACTCATGCATGTCACTCAAAGCGTGTTGTGATTTTGGAGCGTACTGGAGAGTGTGTGGATGAAAACAGAGGGGACAAACTGTTAGCATGCTGCATGTTTGTACTGTGCATGTGATAGGGTGTAAGCCTTTATCTTGTTAGTTGTCATTGGGGTCTCTGTGAGACCTCACACACTTGGGCAAAGGGTGTAATTGGCCCTTGCAGGCTGGCTTGTAACCATGTGGAGATTTAGGGAATAGAAATAGGGAGGAGAGTGTGAGACCTTTGTTTGTGGCAGCCGCCACATGTCTGCCTGTGTGGCAGTGCTGAGCTCCCGGGTGTGGAGGCTTGGCTTTGGAGAGATGATTGTTATAGCACTGGTGTTGGCTTTAAAAATGCCTTTTTAATGGGAATGCATTTCACAGGCAAGAGCAGTGAGGTCTGAAAAGCCAACATCACAGCGACAGGGTACTGAAGTTAAGCATGTGCGGTTGTGGGAAGGAGGTTGATCAGTGGAAACAGGCTGCCATCTGCTGCTGCACAGAAGAATAACACAGTGCTATTGAAAATCTTTTTAGACTAATTATTGTCAGAGGTTTGCTCCTCTTAACAAATGGTTTTGACTGTTACAAGAAAAAACAAAACTCTTAAAATGCTTCATTTTCATTTTATTTATACTATTAATTATGTGGACAAACATGTTTTTTTTATATAGTTTGAACCTTATTGTAGCTTGTTACAAAATATTTAATCTCAATTAATTCGGTCAAGTCAACCTTAGTAACCCATTTTTCATCATTTCTCCATTACTAATTGTCTTTCCACACGTATAGTCGACATCTAAACAAACATGATGCATATGTCATCAGTCGTGTAACTATGGTTGTGAAGTAGCTTAATTAAAGATCCATCAATATATGACCTTTTCCACTTACCTCAAGCACTTTCAACGTTTTTCCTTAATTAACAAATGAATTATGCAGTAACCTAGGCTCAGCCAACAAAAGGCATTTGCTTCCTAATGTGTTTGCCTAAACAGCAGTGAAGAGCAGGCCTTCCTTTTAAGTGGATAAGGTACCTCTGTTCAGCTTGCGGTAAGTGTCTAGTTTAATTTAATTCAATAATCCTGATAAATGAAATAAATCCCTTTTGGGACATTCATTCCTTGAGTAGAGAGATAATTTAAAATGAGGTTCACAGAGAAAAAATTAGAACATTATGGTTGATTGAGCTTTAACAAAAAGCAGAAATATTAATACAGAGATCTTCTTTATGTTTATAATTTTTCAATAATGAATGAAGGCATCCAAGTGGAAAACAATCAGAGCTCGAAATGGATGACAGTGATTGTAAGGCTTAGTGAAAGAATGCATTAGCATTTTCACACACTCCCAATGCAAATTGTTTCACTTAAACTTTTTAAATACCATTTTGTGTTCTGACTTAATTTTAATAAGTTTGCAGATAAGGAAGCATAAGCAGGGACTTGAAAGGCAGATCGTGAGTGTCTGCAACACATTTCTCTGCTTTCATTCATGAGAGGAAGAGGGGGAATTGAAAAGAATGAAAGAACATGATCTTCTCTGAGAAATAATACATTTTCTGCTGAATTGAGATTACTTAAATATAATAAAAATATCCATATCAAACATTAATTTGAATTCAATATAGATGTGTATAATTGAATGCGCTGCTCGCACAATGCATCAGCACAAATTAAAAGGGGCCTTTTTCTGGAGGCTGCTGCTTATATTGAAAATGTTATACTCGTGCAATTTTGCCTGGGCTGAAATCCATTTAATAAACATGTTTTGTGCAATGCCTGTCTATTATGATAAATGGCCAAACTAACTTTGTTTGTGTATGACTCAGCCAAATGAATGAAGATTTTCAGCACAGGTCCAAGAACATAAATATGATCCGTATAGTTCTTCAAAATGTGCTGACTTTGATCATATTATATAGTTTGAATTTCAATAACAAATGCAGCTTGACTTCAAGTAATAACTTCAACAGGCTCTAATCTTACAATAGACAACAAATCGGACACCACCAGATATTTTGACATGTCAATAACTTTACTTACAGGTAGACCTTTTGTATTATCACTCCAAATATTAGACCTGTTGTAAGTCTAATTCTGCTGTACCTGTGTGACCACTGTGAACCTCTTTCTCCCCTCACAGACTTATGACTTGTTTCCGGCAACTCAAGCCTGCAAGTCAAATTGATTGAGCCGTCCTTGAACATCTGTTGTTCAGCCAAGCCTCAAAGGTAATCCCGCTAATGGCCCTCTAAGCTATCCACATAAACACACACATAAATAAAAATGTTTCCAAAGAGATTTGGTCATTGACTTGCTGCTAATCAATTCTGCAGCCGCATCTGTTGATGAAGGTTTGCGAGGTACAGAGCAAGATATATGTAGCGATCAATGCCTGGCACTACACTTGCTGCGCAATGAATGACAGTCACAGCTCCGCCGGGAGTCAACGTTTACACACAGATGGACCGGCCCGTGGGTTGTCTTGGCAAAAGGCTACTGTACACACATGCACACACAACAGTAAAAAAAAAAAAAAAAGAAAAAAACTGACCAACAGAATGTTGTACATCAGCGACACAAGTGAGAAAATTACGATCTCATGTGAAGTGGAGTCTGTAAAGTGAAGAGGACCATAATTTGAGCTGTTAAGCTCAGGCATTGGCTGATATGACAGCTGTTGGATGCAAGCCACTTTAAATAAGCTGTATTTTAATATCTCCATCATTGTAACAAATGTAACAAATTCAAAGGACTTTTTTACAGGACGCACTGCTTCACTTAAACTTGGGTCATAGAAGCAACACTTGACCTATGAATAGCATTATGGCAGATGGTGAACATATCTAATTATCTCTATTTTTTTTTCTTACGGAGATGTATCATTTCATAATTTATGTTTCATTTAAATAAGAATATTTTGGTCCAGTTAACAGCAACCTAAGGCATGGCGTATGTGTGTGTGTGTGTGTGTGTGTGTGTGTCAGAAATATCTCCTCCTGCGCTTACAGCCAAAGAAATATCTGCATATGACAGACCAAGCTGGGGTTTTTTTGGATCACTCCTGCTGCCAAGCAATATTCATAAATTTAATTTCCAATCTGCTCTACTTTTATTAGTTTGGGTGTTATTAAATGAGATTGCTTCATCTTATTATAATATATTTCCAGGGCCTGCGAATGTGGCTATGAGCTGATATTCAAATTCAATAAAATGGCCTGTACTTAGTGCAAGGCACTAATAAATGCCAATGTAAGATGCATATGAAGACGGGGCTCAGTGTGGAAGTCGCATACAGGCATTAATAATGCTGTGACTGCCCTTCAGAGGTGAGACATGCCTCTATTCACCCCTGTACTCCTCTGCTCATACGCCTGCAGAAGCCCAGGTGACCTACATACTGAGGGAAGCAGGATGAGAGTGCTGAGGAGAAGAGAGGCAGCTGTTCATATTTCCATGTGTTTTATTAACTAGACGACACAAATCCACAAAGAATGTAGACGCTTGTTTGAATCTGTACATCAGAGAAAGGACCACAGTATGTAAATCACAACTATGCGACTGACCTTCAACCTCACCACTGGATGCTGGAGGAGAGCAATCTGTTGGATCTATCGATGAACTGGCATCTGCACTATTTGCTGTAGGACAAAAATAAACAGATGACCAACAAGCAACATGACAATGCTGAAGTTGGTTGCGGTGTCTCACCTCTTGGCCTCTGCAGGGTTAAAAGTTGACGCCTCTCCCTTTTTCCTTTTTTATCCCCATAACCTGACAACTACTCTCACAAAGATTGCAGCTTAGGAAGCTTAGTGGCAGGAGCGAGTGACCTTTACTTTTATTATGAATATTTCTATTTCGTCGTTATTATGGAGTGAAATCTATGCATATGATCAGCTCGATGGATTTCTTTTTCATTAGTTGTGTAAAATGCCACTCAGTGAATGGAGGGGCATCCGTAGTCTCTTGCCAGATTACCCCCTCCCCCACCAGAGGGATCTGACAATTGGAATTAATATGCGCGGAGCTTTCCTTCTCCATTTGTTGGCTGAGGTTTTCCAGGCCACTTTATCAGGGGTAACATTATCGAGAGCTTTGCCGAGAGCTTCTTCATCATGCTCACATCCCAGTCTGCCTAAAACTTGTCACTGTCAATCACAAGGTGATAATACACATATGATTCTCTCATTTGGTCTAATAAAATCTCCAGGCTTATTTCAACTGCAGTCATTACATCAAATAATTGCTGCATTGAGGTTTTAGCCAGGCCATAGCCTCAGGGATAAGGAAATACTATTGCTATATGAAGGATATGGCAGATGTTTTTTGAACCCTTTATTCCCCGGTATTTCATATATCTAAAATGAGTATTACATTTGAATCTAGATATGGTTTTCTTTCCTTAAAGCTAACATTGTTATTACATATTATGTGGACATGGAGTCATCTTTCCTCACTTTTTTATCTGCACTGAAAGGACCAGTTTCACCAGGGATGGCCAATTGTAATTCTTTACTGTCATTTTAACCAAATTGTAGATCTGAATCAGAGGGCCAAAAATTCTCGGAAGAAATGGCCCGACAGAAGGGGACATATTTCATAGTAAATTTAAATTCTTATTGCCAGCCGTTATAGGGGCATCTGGAAAATACAGCTGGAACTACAGTGTAACAATCTTACAGAACAGAACGATAACATCTAACATTATTTAATGGATAAAATAGACAAAAAGTATCCGAGTGTCTTGCACTTGAATACTTTCTTTTCAAATGTAGGGCCTGCATTTGCAAAAGGAATAGGGATTTTGTTTTTCAATTCATGTCAAATAAAGGCTTTAATTTAATTTAAAATAAAATAATGTCCATGAGCCTGTAATTCGATTTGACCTGCCCCAACAATCTAAACCAAAACAACAACTAAATGTAAGTTTAAATGAAGTTTTAATAGATCTTTTAGTATAAATGACAATCCCGCGTCGAAGGGTCACATATTCAATTAGTTTGTTCAATCTCCTGACTTAATTACATTCATTAGTAGATTTGTTTGACTAAACAAGGTCACAATAGTTGATTAGATAAAGAACCCATGGCTAAGAAAAAAACTCATTACGAAAGAATGTGGTGTGGATATTTTCACCCTTGTTTGTGTGCGACACTTTATCTCAATGTCAATGAAGGCAATGCAGTCATAAACTTATTTGTTTTGAGGTGGTCTTTGATTTGTATGTGTCAAAAGGGTGACGATGACCTTGCCATGTTGGCTGCCCCAATAAAGAAGCAGGACACTAATTGCCTTTGTCAGTGAAGTGTACTTGGGACAATACACAATCAGATAACAATAATGGAGTCAATAATTTGTATTTACTCGGAAACTTGGACAATGTCATTTCTCCCAATTAATACACTCACCCATGCATTAAATTAGTTTTTTTTCCTCACTCAGAAAAATAATTAGGAGTAATTGTTAGGAAATCAATCAGCAGTGAACTGCCAATGAAGCGTGGTCAAAACTAAAGAAACGTGTTAAACAGATGGCTTGGATAACCCTCAAGGGCCTTTTGCAGTGCACTACAGCAAAACAGTATAATTTAAGGCAATAGACAATTTGTATAATTTATCAAAGTGCCCCTCAGTGAATGGATGGGTTTCTCTGTTTATTTAAGTTAAAGCTGATTAGATAATGTACATGATAGCATATTTCTTGAGAGACTGAATTTAAGAACTGAAATGAAAGTCTGATTGTTATCTTATTTTTAATTTTACATTTGGAGAGCACATAACCTAAGAGAAGAATGCATACTATTAATGTCATTTAACACTGTTTACAGTGAAGTATTGCAAAAATATTTATTGATGTGTTAAATTTGGTAATTTAGGAAAATATTAAACTAAATCTAACTCTCATGAGCATTTTTATACAAGAGAGCTGAAACTTCATACTGGAAAATGAAGTGACAATACAACACTTTATGTCCAATAAACCATTGTTTATGTGTATTTTTAATGTAACCTATTCACTAAGTAAAAGTTGAAAACTTTTAAAGGAGATAACTTGATGCAAAATTTTAGTCAACATGGTGTGAACATTGAGTGTTTCACATAAACAATTTACCTTCTTGGAAGCTGTCATTTGGACATAACACTGTAGTAGACAAACAGTGGTTAACAACAACAACAACAACAACAACAACAACAATAACGGGCCTTCCAGCTTAATGTGACAGCTGACACCATTCATGCTTAAGCTCTGTGCTGACCTGCTTTGTAAAGCTAAAAAGTCTACAGTCAGAATAGTATTTGGAAAAAAAACAAAAAAAAAAAACAACGTAGGCCCTGGACCTTGTTTAGACCTAAATTCTTGATTTTCTTTAAAGAAAACTATTATCAGCATTACATGCCGTCTAATGACAGCCACCTCTCAATCTAACTCTTTCCCTCTGAACGAGAGGTTTAATTTTCACTTGACAGAAGCGCCAGCAAATCAACTGCGAGGACTTCTGACTCATAGGCCAATCATAATCCTTACTTCAACTCAGAAACGCCCCTCATTAGGGTTAGATTGGACTCCGGTTTGTGTGACTGACAAGGGTTTCTGTCAAAGTATTTAGCCAACATTAGCTGAGCATTTTTAGGCTAAAATCACATCGGAAGACACAACATACCCGTAGAAGAGACTTTTTTAGCTCTGTAACAAACACGGTAAGTAAATTACTTAGCTGTCTTACGTCCTAGGGCTCAAAAATAAAGGAAAAGTCAAGTTGTTAGCAACCAATAAGGCAACATTGCAAGCTAATGTTAAAGGAAAGGTTTAGTAAGTTAACGCAATAAGGTGAAACAACTTTACAAGCTCGTACATTAACATTGGTTTGATTCAGGTATAACAAAGTGTCTGTTCAGATGCTAGCCTTGTGTTTAGACCGCTAACCTGAAGCTGCTCCGTAGTGTTTGCTAACAATAACTTGAAACTGTGTCGACTCGAGCTTTAACTCGATTTCTTAAACGTGTCAGTGTATTAACAGCAAAGGATACTAGCACTTCTAAACGCTCTCCATCATGCGAAAACTTACATTAGCTAGTGAAAATACTTACTGAATGTCGACGTTCACAAAACAAACAGTTAGCATACTTCATGAAGCAGCCAAGTTAGCATGAAGCTAAGCTATCAAACATTCACCCTCTTGCATTTCTCACCTCCTCACTGTGTCAGGATTATTAGTCAAAACATGCTGAATGATAGCTGTCAGCTTGGGCTCTTATTTAGATACGACGCTAGCGACATTGTTGGCCTCAGTGTTGTATGTCTGTGTTACATGTTGTGCTTGTTGAACCCATTTTCATGTCCTCTCCTCCTCACAGCAGCGGATGGCCCGGACAGCACCGACATAAAGAGAGGGGACATCAATCTGAACCTCTTCATGAGTAATGAACCTTAACCCCTTCTGGAGCATGTCTGCAAATACAAGTCGGAAGGTAACATTGAACATATTGTATCTCCATTTGTTGGACAGGAGAGAAAACCAAGGATCAACAATTGTAAACACTTTGTAGGAAAGCCACAAGCGTCACACCTGTTCATCATATCAAGTAATGAAAATAAAACGTCACACCAATTGAATGCATTAATGGGCTGTCGTCTATCATATTGCTCATCTGAGCTAACTCGATCAGAGGATCTGAAATGATTCTCTAAAGATCTCATGCTATTAAAAGTCAAGTATGTCTGAAAACACAGATTGATTTAACAGATTTGATGAATGGAGTTTCTCTCCCATCAAGTCAATGTGTATGACATGTGTCCCACAGAATAATGCTTTCTGAGTAGGGGGTATTGATGTGTAACATATTTTCAGGTTAGCTTCTGCTACATGCACCACTCCTCTCACAAACACACACAGCAGCTGGTCCCGCCTGGCCTCATTCTGCATCACCAACGCATTGTAAATTTGAGAACAGTGTCTGTGCTCAGCCTTCAAAACAGTGTTTCAAGTTTTGGACTAGAGGTTAATATTTGAGAAGCCTTGCTGTTTTATACAGCCTACAACTGGTCTCTGAACAGTTTATGATTTGACAGCCTAAACTCTTTTACTGGACTTCTTCAGTGTTGTGTTCTTAGCGGTGATAGATTTGAGCTAAGAAGAGAAATTCCCACCGTTTGTAGTTTTGATAACTTAGAAATCTGTTTGTAGGAAATGAGTTAGCCCTGTGTGTGCCAGTGGTTAGGTACATCTGGCACGTGCTCGTCTGAAGTTTCACAAACAAATGGTAAAGTATGGGGGAGAGATTAAATGTGGCATGGTGGCGCAACCCTGGTGTCGCAGGTAGAAGGCAAACAATGTTCCTTGTGTAATTCCTTTTAGGCCTTGTCACTTCATGTCTCGGTGAAGTCTGACTTGACTAAACGTGAAGGCGAGATCAGTCACATTTAGTGCTCCAGTCACTCGAAGCATTCCTGGAATACTTGAAGTTGTCCTCAGCAACTTTGGCTGAGCCTTACTGATTCATTCCTGCTCTGTGCCGATGTGTGTTTTAGGTTTACAGTAAATACTTCTCATTCTCGGCAAGTAACAATGATAGCTGTACATGTTGTTGTCTAGACACTGCTTCCTGATAAGCTGCACACCTGATGGAAAGTGTAACCTAATAGGTCTGTCACCGCACACGGTCATTTCCCTGGTCTATTGGTGTGCCTGATTCAGCAGAAGCCTTTTCTTACCTGGTTGTTCAGACATGTCTTGTCTGCTTTTTCAAACATGGAAATTTGGTTTATTCCTTTTTTTGTTTTAACTTCTAAACGCAGCAGAGACCTGACAACGAAGAACAGAGCGGGCACGGGGAGCAGAGAGCCAGCCCAGCCCGGCTACCCTTTGGCAAAAAACAGCTTCCACCCATCCCTAAGAATGCAGCACCCATTACCAAACCTACAACCACTGGCGCTCCAGCCCAGTCGGCCAATGGCACACACGCCTCCTATGGCCCCTTTTACTTGGAGTACTCTCTGCTGGCCGAGTTGTAAGTATTAGTCCCAGTGTCCGATTTTACACAGTCCTTTTAAAACAAATAAAAGTTAGCAGTTTGAAAACATAAAGACACATTCTGCGTTGAGTTATGAACATATCTCGGTAGAAAAGTTTGATGGTTATCTCTTATGTATTGATCTTACTTGTTGTCATGTGACCTGCAGCACACTGGTGATTAAGCAGAAGCTCCCTGGGATTTATGTCCAGCCATCCTACAAATCGGCACTAAGTAAGGACCCAATTTTGAAATTGTATCCATGTTTCATGTAACCACTCTCATAGTCTACTTTGCAAACAAAATGACAGAATAAGGCTGCAGTCACACTGCTTGTTTCAGAGAACTTTATACCTGTATTAATGAATACTGTTTGTCTCTGACTGTGTAGTGTGGTTCGGGGTCATATTCATCAGACACGGCTTGTACCAGGATGGAGTCTTTAAATTCACTGTGTATATTCCAGATAACTATCCAGATGGAGAGTGTCCCGTAAGTACTGTGTGCTTATTGGACTGATTTTTAAAATAATCTTTTGCTGTGCTTTTTTTTTTTCTTTTAAATTTCAGAAACCGATTTTTACAGAGGAGTAACAATTTGTTCTGTTTTATTTGTTTCAGAAATTTGTGTTTGACATCCCAGTCTTCCACCCTCTTGTTGATCCTGTGTCAGGAGAACTTGATGTTAGAAGAGCTTTCAATAAATGGAGGTATCTTCTCTGCTCTTTTAGCACTCATACAATGAACTCTGGATTTTTTGTTTTCTTTCAAATTAGTAATTTATTTGCTGAATAAATATTTCTGGTTGGTGCTTGTTAAAATATGCTAGGGGGTTTTTTCGCTCAGAAAAACATGGATGTAACTTCTTAAATGGCGTTTTATTTTACTCTCTTAGTCTTTATTTCATTTACATTGAGTAACATAAATGTAACATGAAAGTAACATGAACAATTTCTATTAGGATCTATTAGTTTTGTTTTTTTCTGGGGAAAATGTAATGATATTAACTCTTTGTTGTCTTTTAGACGGAATCACAACCACATCTGGCAAGTCCTCATGTACGCACGGACAGTTTTCTACAAGATCAGCACCACAGAGCCACTCAACCCAGAGGCTGCAGTGCTGTAAGTTTCTCAGCATGCTTTTCTCTTTAGGTGAAAGCTGAACCATCCAGTTGACACCTGATTTATTCCACAAGTGTTATTTATCCTGGGTGTACATGAAAAAATATATATATATATATATATAACGTAGCCAGTGTTCTCCGAAGCGTTTCTTTTGATTCATAGTAATGATTTTTTAATGGAACATTACTTTGTAAAGAGCAACAATTTGATATAATGTGTTTTTGGATACGAGTGGGGGAGAATACGGTGATGCGTCTGAGACGAACCAAAAGTGTATGCGTTTGTCAGATTGCTCGGTAGGAACACAGAAGCAGAGATGGGGAGTGAAACGCATAAAAACATTGTGCACGGCTGATTTTAAAATAAGCGAAAATGTGTGTAAATACGGTAAATGAAGTCTTTTGCGCCATTATTGGAGGCCGTGCTGCCACTCCAATTGAATGGTTGGGTAAACACTGGTTGTTTTATTTTGATTTTGTCTTTTACTCATTTATATTGAAGAACCATGAACAAGCTTTTGAACTAAAAAACAAAACAAAAAACAACCACATCAGGTCTTCCTTTCTTGTCAAAAGTTATTCCTCATGTTGCTCATGGAACATTGTTTTGTTTTGACTTTCAGATATGACAAGGATGTGCAATTGTTCAAAAGCAAAGTGGTAGACAGTGTGAAACTATGCAACAGTCATCTTTTTGACCAGCCCAAAATAGATGACCCCTACGCAATAAGGTTGGTAAACTCTTGAGGATTTACATCAGTATAAAGACTCTTTCTTCTTAGCTATGTATAAAAGTACTCTCTGACGGGGAAGGAGTTGACCTCTCACATTGCGACTCTTTTCCATTTAATAGTTTTTCCCCGTGGAACCCAGCCGTTCATGAAGAAGCGAAAGAGCGAATGTTCACATACAAAGTAAGTGAAAAGAAGTAACGCAGGAATTGTACTTTCAAGGATAGTTTAGCTGGATCATGCAGCTCACTGGAGTCCCCCCCTGATAATTAAAACCCAGAGGGTTTGGCTAAGCTGGAGTGGGTGCTATCAGCACTTTGGTTGTGCTGAGTTTATTGTATAACTTCTAATTTGCCTTTGTTGCTCTAGAGACGGCCAGACGATCACCACAAGGGAACACAGGTGTCAGGGTTATCTTGGGTGAAGCCAGGGTCGACGCAACCCTTCAGCAAAGATGACGGCCCTCCCCAGAGCTGAACCTGCAGTGTCGTTGAATCAGCCACTAGAGGGATCCACACGCATCAGATGCAATGCCTTTGGCTTGCATCAGCTGTTTCTTGGGATTGTGGTCCTTGAAACAGTTGGCAGAACTTTATATTATATCTCCATGTTATTGCTCGGCTTTAAAAGCTTTGTAGGCATCTCCTCAGACAGCTTTAGAATAAGGAAACAAAGTTTGTATAAATCAACGACAAATGGATGTCTCTGCAACATCATTTAGCCTGTGATGCACCGCAAAGAGCTTTCTCATTTAGATGATCAGATCCATGCAGATTTTGGGCAAGGTGATGCAACATGTTCTCCCAAAAGGAGCTGGTAAGTGCGAGAAGGGCAATTTGCGATCACATGGGTCACTGAAGCGGACAAAATGTTCTCTACTACTTGGTGAAATTGGCTCAGGACTGTTCATTCATAAGACTTGGAATGTTTTATTCACAATTGTTTGAATGAAACTTCTACATCCTCACCTCTCCGACTATCCAATTTTATTGAATTGTTTTATCCGTTTACCATTGGGCGATTTGTTTTTAATTCTACTGTGTAAACTATTGTCTTACATGCTTTGTAATATATACAAAGCAGAGCGACAAAGTTATGGATCTTATGAGTTGCTAAATAAGTAAGCTCCCGTGTTTTATTTTCTGATTTTTGAAATCATTTTGAATGTTTTATGTATAATTTGTTATTAAAGGTTTGGTGTGTAAATACTGGATGCTGTGCTCAGCTTTGACTAATAGGCATTTCATCAATTTTTGGGTTTTCTACGTGAATGGCGTGGTTTTCTTGGCTTTCTTTGCAAAGGTTAATAAATTTCCTTCCATATTTTCTTTTTAATCAAATACATTACTGCAGAAATTCTCTATAGGCCTGAATGAAAACCAGACATATATTGATAAGGTTATTTTTTTTCTTTTGTTCAGCTGTGGGATTGCATCCTTTCTGTTGCACCAGACTATCACTTTATGTGACTTTGTATGTGTAGAGGTCTCTGGTGTAATGGACTTGACTAAAATGTTAAAATAGCAGATTGGGTGCTTGACCTGTCTATTTATAATTGCAATAAAAAGCAAAGACATAACCAAATCTCAGTGTAATTCAAATGCTGTCATTTTGGCTGTTACCATCTACAATCTGCAGAATGAATGTTTTTTTCTTCTTTGTAACCAATCCTGCTCAATTTTGTCAAAGACTTGACTACATTTTTGAGTCACAAGATCTAATGCTTTACTCTGAAAACAATAAAGTAGACACATTTTGAATTGTTTTTGCACTTGGATCATTTGTTTTATTTCTACAATATACTAGCATAATTTATACTTTACAGTTATCAGTTTAATAAAAAAAATAAAAAAACCTTAAACACTCTAGGTTTCTTTTGGATGGTTATCGTCCTCATTTTACCTAATGACAACTTGTATAGGAAAACTACAAGAACCTCTTGATAGTACTTGTTTCAATGTATTTTTGTACTAGTATTTTTCATATTGAGGCCATACAAAATTTCTGGGGTCACTTTCCAGGTCAGGCCATTCAATAACCATTGTCATAATACTTAAGTGCCATGTAAGACTAAAATGTTACGAGTAATACAAGTAAATTATGACTCAATTCGACGTTTATAGTTTGAAAATAAAGGCAGTAACCAAAACAGCCAGTAGAGGTCGGCATGTATCCACAGAGGACATCTGCTTTTCCATACAGTCGTTTCTTGCATTGAGGAGTAGGGCCTACTCCGGGTGCATGTGCGAAAGTAAAACCTCTCTGGATTGGCTCTGGCTTGTACGCGGCCATCTTATGCAGTCTGTCAACATAAGGGCATTACACAAGAATTCATGATTTAATCAGCCACTCTGTCGGGCTGGTTGGGGGCGCAACCCTCCCAAAAGTATTCTCCCTTGAGTGTCGTTTGTTGATTTAACACGGGCAGCTGAAATTGTTGCAAAGTGTTGGAGGTCCAATCACAGAGAGGGTCACTTTTATGCAAATGAGGTGTTATCAGAGTCACGTCAGCAGCAGTGGTAGAGCCGCTGTGCCGTGGTCGCCAGCAGGAGTAGGCTACAAGTAACAACACAGTCACAACTTCGTCGATAAACACTCTCCCTGTATTCACGTCCGGAATTCAACTTTAGTGTTCGTTCCAGGTAAGCTTGAACACTTATTTTTGTGTTTTGTGACATACATTTCAGACTCGAGGAGTTAGGATTTCATTCAAGCCGAGGAGCTGTCAAATGTGTGACAGTCAGTGAGTGGGGCTCGCCTCAGCTGTCTGATGACACAGTGTGTAGGCTATCTACCTCGCAGGAATAAGAAGACCCCGCGCTGACTTGCTCAAGTTGTCCGCACTAGTTTCCCCTTATGTTTGCAATTTAAACAAATTATTTTTTTTTCTTTTGCAAAGTTTTGTTGGGTAAATTAAAAATGCGTTCGGCTCATAGGCTAATAAGTAAAGGCTACCCACTCCTCCTCCGCGGTTCTTGGTCCTGAACTGACAGCGACCAGTCGAGCTCAGTCAATAACTGCACTTGCATTTTGGACCCTGTAACTGTGGGCTGGGATGTTTCATTAGCAGCATTACTTAAAAAAAAAAAAAAACACAAAAAAACCCAACATAAAAATAGAAGGAAAGTCAGTCGACCACCAATAGCAGTAGCCAGTCATGGACACCATCACTGCCGACCTCTCCATCTATCTCCGGCCTCCGTCCTCCTCCCCCTCCTCCTCCATTTGCTCAGTGAGGAAGCGTCACGACACCTCTTGAATCCCTTGTCTTTCTAAAGTGACGCTCCGGTTATGAGCACGTGTGAACCGTCTGTTCAAACCACCCGGGGCGAAGGGATAAGCTAAAAAACAAATGTCCCGCGCGCGTTTACATTTGTTTTAACTTGGCTAGCAGTTGTGCTCAAGGTAGCGCAACAAATTGCCGCCTCGCTGACTGATCAAACAGCGCGCTGGAAGGAGCTGAAGCCATTGCTTGTTGAAGATGAAGAGGATGCGGCCGACTTCAGAGGTGAGCCGGGCAAGTCTTTTTAACGAAAGCGAAATTCTCTACTAAAGCTTTGAAATCTGAAAGAACCTGTTGCCAAGTGTCTTGACTTTGCTACTAAGTAGGTCAATGCGCGTCAACTTTCACATTTGATGTAAATGTGTTCGAACTTAATTGTCGTGGTTTTAAGTTGGTGAACTGAGGCGCTCATTGTGTTAACCCCAGAATGCAATGGCGACCTGCAGGTCCAGTTATGCTCTCAGGTGTTGTTGATATACCCTGTAGGGCTTTGGCTGCACGTGATTGGATAATGCTGACAACGTCACGATTATGGAGGAAACAGCTGGAAGGCGGATACGTGTGTGTCCCAGGGCCACATTCAGGGTTTTAAAATGCTGATGGGGCTTTTAGATATCAGGCTGAGGGATATGCTGGACGGATGCCTCCTTCGAAAGGAAGTCTTGATCACTAGTAGCTTTTTCTTTCAGTTTACCGGCTGGCACAAATTCCTTACTTCTTCTCACTTAAGCACCTCTGTGTGGCTTCGTCTTCAATTAATTTGGGATCTTATAAACAGAATCTCTGTCTCACAGGTATTTGAAATACAGTTTAAATTACAAAAAAAAGCGAAGTTGAGGGTTTCTGGTTTGTTTATTGGAGGAGAGGACACTGGCACCATGTTTTGTTTTTAGAACAAACCAAAATAAAGTCATCACTTTCATTAAAAACATTTCAAATGAATAACTCTTATTAGAGACGTTTTGAATATGACTAATATTTACTTGTGGCAGTCTTCTATCATACACTATTTTTTTTTTACCAAAAAAAAAAAACATTCATGCACATTATTTACTAAATATTCTGACACAGGAAACATTGTGTCTCTTGGCCTCACATTCCTCCTGTGTTTTTGATGTTGAGTGTTTTACAAATCATCTGTATGCTGCTTATGAATATAGTCATCCAAAGGAGAAACACGTGACGAGACAGTCCCGTGATTCTTCAGGAAACGGAATAGTAAACAATGCACATGAGTTACGCTGAACTAGGGAGTGCACAGACTGAAAACAGGACGGATTTCATGCCTGTGAAACAATTTACTATTGGTAACTGTTGACATTAATGCCTGGAAGAAGTGGTGGCGTCTAAGGAATGTGCCGAGCTGCATGACAGTCAGCCATGTACAGTAAGTCACTGTATGAACCGATAACACCATTTTTTTAAACTTCTTTTTGTTTGGTTTGTGATTTAAGATTATTTAAGGCTTAATGTTCATGGAAAATGTGAATTAATTAACCCTATTCTAAATGAATTGCAGAAATAAAGCATACTACTTTAATATAAAGGAGTTTACCAGTATACACCTGGTTTAAAACATCACACTGGGATTTTTCTTGCAGCATCAATATCACCTGGCCTCAGTCCTCAATCTCTATGGTAGATTCAATTCTGACAAGCATTTTTGAAAAAAGGTTTTATGGTCAGGAGTGTTGACAGAAAACGCCATATTCCTTTCCATTGACTCTGATCAGCCTGTCTATCACTTTAAATCTAACAAAATGTACTCATTCAGTGTCTCTCATGGAGGCAATGTCTGTTCATTCGTGCTTCTGGGTGCATAGCAAGTCAGCATATAATGACTGACCTGGGTAAGCTGCTGTCATCTTCCGCTTGTCTGTGGTTGCAAAACACAAGCACACGCAACACACTCGTACACACCCCACACACACTCAAACGACATCACCTGCCTGTGTCCCTAGCTGTTGAAATTCTATCAGCTGTCTGCACCTCCCACACATTCTGCAGTAGCAGGGCAGGCGGCTTCATTGGTTGTGGTGGTGGGGGGTTGAGGTACGCCTGGTTGAGGATCGTGTGTGTGTGTGTGTGTGTGTGTGTGTGTGTGTGTGTGTGTGTGTGTGTGTGTGTGTGTGTGTGTGTGTGTGTGTGTGTGTGTGTGTGTGTGTGTGTGTGTGTGTGTGTGTGTGTGTGTGTGTGTGTGAGATAGGAGGGGTTACAGGAAGATGCTCCTGCTTGCTGACGGTTGGTCTGAATCAGCTGCTTCGCTGCACGCATGAAAGGCAGTGTTGACGGATAATTGAAAGTTCCAAATTTCTCTCAGATCCTTTTGATCAAGCTATTACCTGCCATTTGAAAGCATGGGCATTCATGCATTTATTCTAAGGAAACAGATGGTGTTGTGTCATTTCACTGGAAATCATTCATGGACTGTGTGTAAATCAGGATTGTGATGACTCATTTGATTGCAAATGGTGCTCTGACCTGTATCTAGAGACCATACCTTACTTTGCAGTAAGTCACGGTTATCATTTCCTCCTATAAAAGTTGATATTTATGTTCCTTTCCTTTGTTTTATTTTTGCCAGGTGCACAATATAATGGACATGCTGTAGCTCTGGTCACAGTGAGGCTCATTGGGACCACATTGGATCCAGTGGAGTTTCAAAAGTTCCAGTTCACCTCCAGACTCTGCCATGGACTTCTTTAATGACCCCAACCTGTTTGTTGGGGGCTTGGAAGGGCTCGATGAGGAGGATGGCTTCCCCTCAGCTCCTTCACTTGTGGATGAGTTAAATCTCAGTGCTGGCTTTGAGCCACTCCAAGTGGGGCCTCTAGAGAAGCACCAAGACATGATGCCACCAATTTCAACCCAACAAACCATGCCTGTTTACGGTGAGCAGATGAGTCACTACATTGGTTTAAAGGGACAGACTCCTATGGGCCAGGCCTTTTCTGGTGCAGGGAGTCAATGTGGCGGTGGTGGGGGCATGATTGCAGATCAGCATGGCCAGTACCACAATGTCGTCATGAGCCAAGCACCTCAATCCAATGGGCTATACTGTAACAGTGGCAGTCCAATGTGGGGAAACCAAGACCAGAATGGGAATATGTACCACCCCTTGTCTCAACATCAGCAACAACAGCTTTGTCACCAGCAGCAGCAATTACATGTCCGACAACAACAAACACAGCAGCAACATCACCCGTCTCATCATCCGCAGCAGCAGCAGCAGCTGCATCAACAGCAAAGTCACCGGCAGCAGCTGCTACACCAGCGCCAGCACCATCAAATGAACACGCAGACTTTGTCTTTGCAGCAACAGCAGCATCCTAATTTCCCTTTTCACCAGGGAGGTCAATGTCACGTTCCCCATACTCAGCAGGTTCAGCACCAACTCGCTGTAGGAGGACCACGGTTCCACTCAAGGGCTCTATCAAATAAGCCTTATTTGGATCAGCAAAATGCTTCTCTGCGTGAGACATGCATACAACCACAGCAGCAGCAGGGTAGCTACCAGCTGCCCAAGGGAGGTCAAGCCTTCTCTGGAGCAGGACCGGAAGACCCTAACCTGCACTTTCCCATGCATTCATCACCCGTGGTTCACTCCCTGCCCACATGCTCTGTTACTTCTGCCGCTGCTTACCAACCGGCTCAGTACCCTGCCTATCCTGGAGAGCCAGAAATCACCCCCCTCAGCCAGCAGTCTTTGTCCACAGTCTCGGATATCAGGCCTACCACCACCTCTGCACCCCTGACTTCTACGATGCCTGAGCTATCAGGGACGGCAAATCAATTTCCATCCACAGCTGTTATGAGTCAGCAGCACACTCGGGCCTCAGTCAGTCGGACAGAGGAATGTCCTTTTAGGGTCCTACATTGTTCGGGAGAAGGCCAGGGAAACTGCAAGTCATTAGAGATGTTTGGCGAATCAATGAGCTGCTACCCGAGCACAGTCAACCACCTGCCCTCCGAGCAGCCTCAGAGCTGTGGGCCCATCAACACTAATGGATACAAAGCAACAGGAGACCATCTCCTGCAATCGCAGGCTCAGGATGGAGACATGGAAGGCCTGGAGCCTCCTGACCTACTGCCTGACCTAATGCCCCAGCTGGAGGCCGCTCTCAACCCACAGGAGGACTCTAGCTGTTCTTGGGCCAAGTCCAGGCAGGAGAGGGGAGATGAGGAAAGGACACCCCTACCTGTTGAGCTCAGAGGAGGGAAGGTAATACAATGCCAAACATTATCTGTCACTTTCTTTACAGCGCTGCAGGAAATGTTAGCCCCACTGCACAGGAGTAATCACTTAGGGGAATTGTGGTTGGGTGAAGGCTAATACATTGAAATGAATGGAAGGATTTGGAATTTATCTGTGCATATCAGTGTGTATTTAGGAGTAATTCTTTGCTGATTTAATGTGATCTTCCCAGCCTAGCATGGCAGAGAATCTGGCCATTCATGTAATGTTTAACTAACTATCCGAGATAGCACATGTGCTCGTGTGGTTGGAAGCATTCAGTCAGTGGTGGAGTTTGGGGGAGGTGGAGAGGCTGCACCTGGAGCCTTCTGAATATGATAATGGTCTGTCCAGCCTGGCCTGTATCTGCCCTGTGTTTCGACAGCAGGTCAGGCCTGATTAGGCTGAGAGTGGCAAGAGTGTCTTCAGGACTTAGCTGTAAGCATACTTAGGGCTATATCAAGATGTGGGTCAGGGCAAGCCAGAGGCACTAGCACACTGCTTCGCTGGAGTGTGGGGGAGGTTGCACTCTGTTGTGGAAGCCGCCACACTTTCTGAGTGTCTGTATACGTGTATTTCAGTGCACGTGCACATGCGAGAGAGCAGGCGGAAAGAAAAAGAGCGTGGTGGAGGAGAGTGGTTGGCACTTCAGGGAGGGGGAGGGGTTTGGAAGATGGAGAGAGCAGTAGCCCATGGAAAAAAAAAGAAGAGAGGAGAGCTTATGAAAGAAAGGGACAGAGAGGAAGAGCATGAGAGGGAGAAGAGGAGAGGGGGAGGTTGGGAGAATGCATTAGCTGGCTGTAACAGGCTTCAGGCGGTTCCTGGATCTTAGTTGGATAGTAACCTAGCAGCATCCACGCAGCCTCCTGGCCCACGAGTGACACATGACCAGCAGCAAAGCAACAGATGTTTCTTCACACTCTATCCACTTCAAAAGGCACATGATTTCTAACGAATCCTTGCCTTCTTTTAATATACATGTACAGCAGAACATTACTAATATAACATGTTGCAACAATAAGAATCAGAATCTAACCCAGTAAAACACGCTTCTTGAGGGTTGCAGAAACGGAGTATCTTCAACTAGACTCTACACATTGTGTTTTCACTGGCCCACTGAGTGGAAGTCTGACAGAGGCGTTTTCAAGTCCACAGACAACAAAGTTTTCTTTGAAATGGTGGGTTCTTAAAGATAATGTCAGCCTGCGTTCATTTATTAATTATTCCAATTTTACAGTTGCTGTTTGAAGGACTCTATTTAATCTCACTAACCAACCTCATAATTCTAGAACAAATGTTTTTGGTCCTGCCACCTGTGAAAATGTACACTTATTCCCATGAGACAAAACACACCCTGCGTGCCGAGTACTGCTTATTATTCCCCCAACAGGCAGTAGGCCATAAAACAACGAGTGGCCTGCCTCACCAGGGCTCATCCATACCGGCCATTTGCCCACTGCAAAGGTCCTTGATGGAAATGAGGCCATGAACCAAAGGCAAACGAGCAAGCCTCTCCTTTTCTGTGTCAACATCCAGCCCTGTGTTGATGCTTACAGGCTGACTGCGCTATTCATGTGCACTGATGTGTGAAGAGCCTGCTGATGGTGTGTTTGCTGAACAGGCGAGGTATCAGGGGATCTGCCCACTCCTCACTTCTGTGGTGAATGGGGCTAATTAGGATTTCCAATTGTTTTAAATGGTCAGCTGCAGCTGTAATAAGAACACACAGCTCAATCGAACAGTTGCAGGTTTGTAAAGCTGAAATGTTTTCATGTCAGAAGTCTCTCTTTATAAGGCCTCAAGGTTGATTGATTGTCCAGGTTTTTTAGATCTGACATGTAAATGTGTACACAGAACATTGTGAGTAATATTGTAAATCAGTGCTTTTTGTGTTGAAGCCAGATAATTTAAGTCCTGAGCTCCCTTAGGTCACTGTAGTTTGACATCTTGAGCTGCTAAGTCCACAGCTAGGCAACAGTTGTCTGCAGACACTGGTAAAATATTAGAACAGGGATGTATGTGCTAGACCAAAAAAAAAGTAAGGAGTGTGTCAACATTGAAACCACCATCTGAAACTTTAGGTTGTAGCAAAAGAAGCTTGTGTGCCATATTTATTCCAGAATCTCCACACTGCCTACAGGGCAAGGCAGTGTGTGTGTGTGTGTGTGTGTGTGTGTGTGTGTGTGTGTGTGTGTGTGTGTGTGTGTGTGTGTGTGTGTGTGTGTGTGTGTGTGTGTGTGTGTGTGTGTGTGTGTGTGTGTGTGTGTGTGTGTGTGTGTGTGTGTGTGTGTGTGTGTGTGTGTGTGTGTGTGTGTGTGTGTGTGTGTGTGTGTGTGTGTGTGTGTGTGTGTGTGTGTGTGTGTGTGTGTGTGTGTGTGTGTGTGTGTGTGTGTGTGTGTGTGTGTGTGTGTGTGTGTGTGTGTGTGTGTGTGTGTGTGTGTGTGTGTCACAGTGGATTGCACAGGACAGATGAATCATGTCAAAACCTGCCACAAAGCCTTTATCATAAGCAGCATGAAATCAATTTGTCATTTATCAAATGCAGTGTGAAGACAGATATATCTATATATATTTTAACACACTGCAAAAGATTTTAATTCAAGTCAATATTACCGTGCATTACTTCACGTAACTTTTTATTGTGTGTGTCAGTTACCCTTTTCAGATTGTGCGTCTGCAGCAGCTCTGTAACAAAGTTCCTACGCCTTCGGACTTGTACATTTCATTCTCAGCGGTGTAATTGATTGACCCAGTGTTTTGAAGGAGGAGATTTTCAGATATGAAAGTCTGTTGCAGTCCCTCATAAGTGACGTCTCTCAGGCTTTCTCAATTTAATATTTACTGTCTGCGCAACAGTAGCACCCTCAAAAGAAGTTTATCTGTCGTGTTGTGGTATCAATCCTTCCCTTTGGAAATGATATGTATAACTTACATGGGTTGCTATTTTTGCTTGCATGCAGGAAACATAGTTGCTGTTATTGGACTCCATAACTCCAAAATCTGTTATGTCGCTGCTCCTGTACTGTATACGGACTTGAGCTTATATAGCGCCTCTCGAGTCTTCTGACTCCTCAAAGCGCTTTTACACAGCATGTCACGGCATTCACACTCTGATGGCAGCGATTGCTATGTGATTAGATCCATCAGATGTAACTCATCCCATTCATACGCATTCACACTCTGCTGACGAAGCAGCCAGAGCAGTTTGGGGTGACACATCGGACATGTTGCCGCAGGAGCTTTGGACCGAACCCTCGACCTTCCGGTTCCAAATGAGCCACCATAGCCCCATGTTACTTTTCCTATTTTCTACAATATCCTTGACGGGAGGATGTCATGATTTAATAATTGCAGCAAGTAAATAAATGAAAAAGCAGAGACCATGGGTAAATAAGTTTATTTTGTCGGTCAGTTACAGTCTGTTTAAAAAAAAAAAAAAAAAAATCTTGTTTGTTTTATGTGATCGTAGTCTCATGAAAGTTTGATCTGCTCTGGTAAATGTCTATATCTTTTGCCACTATTCCCATTGACTGGTTTTGCAGTCTTTTCCCTCTGCTTAAAACTACTGTATGGGTGATGATGACCAGGGCTGCTGCAGCCACTACAGGCCCCTAGATGAATAGTCTCCTCCCCGTCTGCGTGTGTTGCTGGGTTAGATTTATTATCTGAATGGCTAACGCCTCTCACTCCTCTCAACCCTGCCTTGGCCTCTGAGCTGTGTCGCCACACTAAGCAACTTACTGTCGGAGGTGTGTGTGTGCATGCACTTGCAAGTTGTGTCTCGGCGTTTGATCTCGCTTTGTTGCTTACTGTCCTCTCTGAGGTTCACACAACTCCTCGCCAGACTCGGCAGGCGATGCCATAATAAGCCCTGAAACTTTACACCATGCATCACCCTGGACCTCACCCTACCACCCACATGCACCACACACATTTTGCACACTCGCATTAAAAAAACCAAACCTTGGGAAACCTGCTGCTTCAGTGGCCACATGGTGATAGGCTGTGTCATTCACACACTTTCTCTGATCACCTCCCCCAACCCCATTCTCTCGCCCTCTCTCTCTCTCTCTCTCTCTCCCTCCCTCCCTCTGGCTCGCTCTGTCAAGTGCTCTGTCTGTTTGCATCTGGCCTCATTGGCCTGTCTGATTGGAGGCCTGCCAGATAAGACAGGGAGGCGGGGGATAATAAAGAGGTCAGAGGTAAACAGGAAGTCAGGTGGTCTCTGCTGTGGGTGGGAAAGGGAGGGCTCAGCTGGGTGGAGCTGGGGTGAGAAAGAGGGAGGAGGAAGTTGCACTTGGATTGAGTGTTTCAGGAGCATGTGGGAAAGCTGCCAGCTCAAAGTGCACAGTAGGTCTGAATTTAAAGTGTGTTCTTTTATTCTGCTTTGCTGTCCTTCCTTCCCTCTCTTGCCGCTTTCTCAAGGGATTAAATGGCATTGAATTTATATATATATATATGTTTTTTTTTGCGTGTGAAGGGTGAGTGAGTGTTTGCTCAGCAACCAAATATCAAGGGTTTTTTTTGTGTGTATGTGACTGGAATGTCATGTTTTTGTTGTGACAAGACTCAACCTCTTTTGACGTGAGCTGATGTTTGACTGGCCAAGAAACCGGAAGGTTATAACACAAGTCTGTGGGTTTAGAAAAAAAACTCTTGAGCCGCTTGATGGAAAATAAGGGCATGCAAAACGGTTCCTTTATAACCTCAGTGAAGGGTGCAACAGAAGACTGTATAAAAGGCACTGGGGAGTAATCTAATGACCCCTTTGTCCTTGTGGTTACAACGGACGCAATGATGTTTATGTTGTGGGGTGATGAAGGGATTGTCTAAGAAAAAATGAGCAGCCGAATATTTCCTTGTGTTTGACAAAGTTTGCTGGTTTAAAGCCAGCTAAGTCGGCTTTTCTGTCCTACTTGACTACTTGACATGTCTTTCTTTCACATACTTTGACTTTGACAGAACTTAATGTCGGTCACATTGTACACAGAGAAAACCGTTGGCCTACTGGTTACTGATTTGTAAGTTTAGCAAACAGGTTCATGCGAGTAGGAAGTCATTCGCTAGTTGCCATGGACGCCAGGGTTGTAAGTGGAGACTTTGTTTATAGAGTGTTGTGCTTGTATTTTTGAACACTCAGTGGATGTCGTTAATTTTATTGCCCAGACAACAGAAACTGTCTGAACCGTCAACTGTCTTCATTCGGAGGGACTGAAGATACAGTAATCTAATAAAGGCAGACAGGAAGTATATTTGAATACAGAAAAACAAAGGTTTAATGCTGGCTCAAGTACACTAACATGTCAGATGTTGTTTTTTTAATATATATATGTTTGTATTTCCTTTTGTTTGAAAGCCCTTTTACAAAAGAGTGGTTGTTATTGTGTGATCATTATCCAGAAGTCGTTCTCTCATAGAGTCCTATTGATGTACAGGCTTCTTTTGGTCAGTGCAGTAAAATGTGCTTCAGGCTACCATGACCTCTATCAGGACCTGTTACCTACATGTGGCCTTTTGTTGTTGGTAAACCAAGAGCTCTGCTTTACTGAGAAGTGATTGGCTGAATATATATATATATATATATATATATATACCGTAAATTCCGGACTATAAGCCGCTACTTTTTTCTCACACTTCGAGCACTGCGGCTTCTACTCCGGTGCGGCTAATGCATGGATTTTTCTTGGGGGACAATGAGCTTCTGCCGCAAAAACATTTGACTTCGTCACGTCGGATCTTAATATCAGTCATTTTGCGCTTCATGCACGCACCCTCATCATGGAAAACACACGGAGAAATACATATGATGCAGCTTTCAAGTTAAAGGCGATCGACCTGGCTGTCAAAGAAGCTAACAGAGCTGCTACACGTTAAGATGACACTGACAGCGACAACAGAGACTGAGGAAGTGAGTAATGAAGTCATTCTGAGGCAGTGAATGGATGGACTTTTTCTTGTGAAATATATTACGGTCATCTTTTTCATCAGCCGTGTTACAGACACCGTCGGCTAGGCTTCGTATTGTAACGGTTCATGTTGTAAAGTCAGTAGTTGATAATGTGTTCATAATTCCGATTATGTGGAGAGTCGGTGAATGCACCAGCGAGAACGTGTTGAGTGGCTGTATGAGAGAACGCTGGGGGAGAGAGTTGGATTGTTACGGCAAGTTATGTGTTGCTCTCTGCTGTAAACGGCGTGGTCACGGCCGACAGTGATCGGGTTATTAAAAGTTATTATTTGTTATTATTCGTCGTCCTTTAACGTCCGTACGGACGCTACAGTATTTGCGGATGTTACCGGTAGCCTACGTCTGTGTAAATAGCTCTTGTTATAGCGTGAACACCTGCGGCTTATAATCAAGTGCGGCTTATATATGTACAAATACATTTATTTACTTATTTTTAGCCAGTGCGGCTTATATCCAGGTGCGCTCAATAGTACGGAATTTACGGTATATATATAAAATTGTTTTTTTGGAGTAATACACCAAAAAGTGTATCAGTCCGTGCATGTCTAGAAACTTCTGTCAAATGAAGGGACAAATAGTGTGAATGTAGTTACTGTTCAATGTATGAGAACATTTTTACAACTAAAAGTAAAAAAGTTTTACTGGATAAATGCAGAAACTGAAAATGTTGAATCTGACAGCGTTCTCTCTCTGTTTAAATCACTTCATGCTTTATGTTGTCTTTATCTGCTTGTGTCTGATATACCACACTCAGGGTGCGGTCACATTGGCCATCCACACTGTGCCCACCATGCCGCCTCAACCCTAAAATCCCATTCGTTTGGCCAGTGTGACCGTGCTGCACTGTGCTCAGGCACGGTACACTTCATGCTTGAGCACGCAGGTACACAACCCTGACAGTCTTCCTTATGGATAAATCCAGAGTTGTCTAGCGTTATCTGACTAAACATGACTCAAAATAACGTAGCAGTCATGTCCTCTTTGTTGTTCTTCGATGTGCAGACGCGGACTCGACTGCGTGTCCCTTTCTTGTTTTTCTCGAGCGAGTTTGTGAACTGAGCACACTTCATAATAACCTAAAGCAGGCATGTATTATGACCTTATGTCCAAGAGGTGATCGTACTCGGGATCTTAGTCCTTATGCAGTGTGACTGTGGGCCGTGCTGACCAGTGGAGGGAATGGCGCAGCGGGTGGGGGGCGAGCGTGCTTGAGTACAGCACGGTACAGATGGCCAGTGTGACCGCACCCTCAGAGTTGACAAAGATTTAGCTCAAAACACGTACATCAGATTAGTCCTGTTTTTTTTTTTTTTCCCCAACAATACAAATGTTTGGCATTCTAATTACACTTTCATGGATGTTTATTCATAATAATATTTCAAAAAAAACCCAAGGGCACATTACAAGCAGTGTTGAAAACAGACAATATAAAACAAACCAGATTTGCTTCACTCATCCCTATTCCAGGCATATATGGGACAGCACCCTTTAGTAAAAACACAGCATTCCTTGCAACAGCTTTCTTCCTCACAAATAATTTAAATAATTGTAATATTTTTCAAATGTTTCTGTAAACCTCGGCTAAAGTTTACAATCTTTCCTTTTTTTTTTTTTTTTGCTGTTGTGAGAGGCCACTCTGAAGACGCCTGCTGTCCACTCAGCAAAGGATTGAAATCAGAGCAGGAGGAAAATAATCCAAACTTTATCATATCCTGAAGGCTGCAGGCCGATTTTTGACCACCTCTGTCTTGCTTGTTTGCAGATGAACGTTGCTGCGTCTGTGTGCGATCCTGGCCCTTCTCTCACTTTGCACAGCTTCAATAATGAAGGAGTTGTTAAGGTCTGGCAGTTAGCCCCTCGCTGAATTCACCCTCTTTCTCATCCTTCCAGCTTCTCTGTCTCTCTGTGTCTCTGTGTGTGTCTCTCTCTCTCTCTCTCTCTCTCTCTCTCTCTCTCTCTCTCTCACCCTTTTGCATCCTAAAGAACCTCCTCTCAGCTCCTCCTCCAGTTTGCACCAGTGTTCCCATAAATGAACGGCATCATCCGGCTCGCTTGTTTTGCAGAATTCAGATTCTGATTCAGAGAGCACTACATTATTACTCAAATCATCCTAGCCTTTAATCAAACCATATCGATGAAGGGACACCGCAGCGTTAAAACCATAAGCTGTTAAATATGCAAAACACATCTCTCCTCTGAGGAACAGATGAGTCATATACGACACCTGCACAACTGTCACAAATTTGTAGCCCGACGCTACTTTTGGGTTCATGTTGTCAAGAGAAGAGTCTCATTTCAAAGGATCAGTGAAATGCTGTGAGGTTTCTGTGATGAATACACTTATATGAATCAGGAGACTAAAGAAAAAGTAGGGGTTTTTTTGTGTAGCAGGACTTTGTTTTCATTTGTTTCATCTGTTGTTGTTAATGTTTGTACATTGTATTTGTACTCAGAAGCCATTTCCACATATGCGATCCTGAAAATTCCTGGAACTTTGAGTGGCCGGCTACTACTGATAACTTCTCTAGTTGGTTGTTTACCAGGGGTGGAACGGTTTATGTATTCGTCACGGTTCAGACATCATAAGATAAAAATTAAGAAGAGAACATGAAGACGAGAAACAAATGGCATTAAGATGACACGGCAGAGGAGAGGAACTTTCTCCTGAATATTAGACATCTTGTGCCGAGGCAAAACAAAACAGCTTATCCCCGCTGTTAAAAAGATGAAATGAAAAAACTCTGGATGAGAAATCAGAATTGAGCATTTTCCATATTGTGGACGAATAAAGTTGAATATGTGACAGCTGCACCGGTTTCATTAAAGAAAAATGTGACGTGCAGTTCGAAGTGGGAAGCTTGTTTTTTTTTTACAGTGACACAGCCTGCTGCTTTGTGAATCACAAGTCAGCTGCTAATTGAAATTGAGAGAGAAGTCCCTCAGTGGATGGATTGCTGCTGGCTTACACTTTGGCTGATGCCCGCTCTTCTTGCACACCGTGCTGACCCCTAAAATATCATCCTTCATGCTGAGTGATTGCCCCCCCCCCCCCAAGCTGACACGTGAAGATGCAAGAAGGGCAGAGTTAGAATCCCTGATTGACACAAAGCCAGGTCAAGGCTTTACTCTGTATTCTGCACAAACCTTGAACTGAACTCACAGCTGTTTTACACTGTTTAGTTAGCAGCCAGGTTCACACAGGACAGATTAGACTGAATACATTTACAGTTTTAAAACTGTTTTGGGATGTAATTGAATGTTTTTCTTCGTGTACTGTGAAGTGATGATGGGAAAGGGCTTGTCTCCTGACCATACAGTCTCCTCACAGTCACCCCCTAGTGTTCACTCCTGTCCTAGATGCCTAGGCACAACATGCTGCACCTGGAACACCTCACATGAATCTGTCTGCACTAATCAACCTTTTAGTTAACAGTCGGAACGGCTGTGCTCAATTTGATGAATACAAGTTAATTAGCTTCATAAATAATTAGGGGATAATATTCCCCCTTTGTTAAATCCTGTTTGAGTTGCTTTGGACTGCAGCAGTGAGGTCCCAGCTTGAAGTGGACTGAATAGTTGTATCCACTTTACTGTTTATTGATCAACAATTAAGCAATCATCAGTTAGGCCTGCAAAATCAAATGAATATTAATCCCGTACTTTTCATTGGCCCTCCCACAATCAAAGAAACAATATTGATATTTACAATGTGTGCTCAGCTCATTGAAAACTCTCTCTAAGAATATTAAAGAAAAACATGAAACATCACCCTATTTAAATATTAAAAATTAAAGAAAGATTAAAATCCATTCAGGAAGTAAAGTACTCTGTACAGGTACAAGACTGTATAAACTTCAAAATAAAAGCACAGCAAAGATCAGATAACATTCAAATCAGACACAGAAACAACAAGAAAACATGCAGTTTATTTTCAGAATAAAGCGCTCCGTTTTGACAGTTCAGAACAACGACCAGATGTGTTCATGAGTTTTTATACCACATGCGTCTTTTTAGGTGGGATACATTTTTAGTCTTATAGTCACCTATTCACACTGATCGGCTGGTGTCTTGCTCAAGGACACACGTGCTGGGGATTGAACCCCTGACCATCCGATGGTGAGTCGGCTGACTCTCCCACTGATCCACAGCAGCCACTGTGACCACGGCTCATCTGGAGCAGCTCAGACTGTACTCTAAAAGTGCTGACTATAGATCACTAATGCATGGTGCTGTGTTTAATTGCTTGAGGAATCATTGCTGTGTATCACGTCTCTTTTCATTTATCAACCCTGCCTGTAGTCCAACACCTCATTAGTAGGGCCTTATCTTTTTTTCTTTTTTTTTTGGGAAATAGACTGAACAGTTTCATTAACAAAACCGTATGTATAAGATCTGTGATACTCTTGTTTGTTAGAAAAAAAACAAAGACAAATTCTATTGTTAGTCCAACAGGATGTCTTCAATAAAGTATGAAGAGTGAAGGAAAGGTTTAGCAAAGGTTGATTGTTAAATCAAAATAATCAGGCCTTAGGTTTAATATAGTAGTTTAGTATCTCCGTGTGTTGTTTAGTAGTTGACTCAACAAAATCATGTCGATAATTAACTGAGCAGCATTGTGTAAGCCCAACTGTGTGCCTCCAGTATCATCATTCAGTGCACAGAATCACAGTCGCCTTTAAGACTTGATGACATATTCAAGTTTATCTCTGTGCATGAGAGCAGCAGCTGGCTGTAGACTCTAAGCACCGGTGGGTGCTAGCCATCTTGTCATTTTCAGTCCCTGCTAGCTCTAAGCTTTCATTTCCCTAATGGTGACTTAGTGGAGTCTCTCACGGTGGCGCAGGCAAGAAATAAGAGCAGTGCCTATTAGCTAATACATTCCCTTTGATAGGGAACTAATGGTGTGTTCAGAGACAGACACCTGTGCCTCTAAAGCCAGCCTATCTCTACACACACACACACATACACACACACACACGCACGCACACGCACATGCACATGCACATTTTTTCCACTTGCTTCTTTTTACTAGCTCTCCTTCTTCCCTCCCCTTTCTCTACTCCCCTCCCCTCCTCTTCTTCTCCCCTCCCTCAGCTATTCTAAAAGGAAGCCACACCCCTCAAACAGAGCTGCCAGCCTTGTTTGCATATTAACCGTTTAGTTGCCAAGTGGCTCTATGTCATGTGGCTGATAGATACTTATTGTGCGTTTTTCAGACTTTTTTTTATTTGTATTTTTTTTTTTATGTCCGACACTTCGCCTATCGAATGGTATGTGACATATCAGTAATTTTATTTGGATTGATTATTCTTTATTAGTTTTTTTCCCACTTTAAAAGTGGAAATTCCACATAGTTCTGTTGTGATTTCAAAGGTGACTTAATCAAGTACACCTAAGAAAAAAAAATTATCCCGTTGTTTTCAGTTAAACCGTGAACAGAAGCCAGAGGAGATGTTCGTTTGTGTGCCCTGGTTGCGTTATCTTCCTGTAGATTTGTTTACCTTGGAGAGAGAACGCTGCCGTTGAGCTCCCAGTAAGCATGCGCTTTGCTTTAAAGTCCAAACTCCAAGGCCGGGCCTGACAGGTGGATCTGATGCCTGCTTGCTGCTGCACACCGTTAAAAAGGAAAGGCCAGTCTTATCACGTGTGTGTGTGTGTGTGTGTGTGTGTGTGTGTGTGTGTGTGTGTGTGTGTGTGTGTGTGTGTGTGTGTGTGTGTGTGTGTGTGTGTGTGTGTGTGTGTGTGTGTGTGTGTGTGTGTGTGTGTGTGTGTGTGTGTGTGTGTGTGTGTGTGTGTGTGTGTGTGTGTGTGTGTGTGTGTGTGTGTGTGTGTGTGTGTCTCTCTCTCTGTGAGAGATACGACGCTGTAAAAAATGTAAAACTACTCGACCTCAGAGTGATAGTGAGAAAACTTCCACAGCAAAGATGAAAACCTTGGTGTTTGTGTCGGTCGCTCACTCCTCCACTGTCACACACAAACAGTTAATGCAAACACATTCAAAATGACGCTACCCACACCAGTTGGTTTGTTTCTCAAAACTTTATTAAGGTTATCTGTGCAGCATGAAATTCATAGCCATATTGTGTCGGGGCCTACACAGCTCACCCACATAATTCACACCAGTGAGAGTAACTTGAGCAGAGAGCGAATGAAACAATATGATACATTACACACAACAATATACAAAAAAAACAAAAACATGCGTTCCTTTGAGGATGTCATGCTCTTATCATAAAATCAAGACATGGAAATATTCCGATGTATTAAAAAGGATACGCTCAAGATGCGTTTAGATTTGGAAGATCTTCGATGTGTGTCGTGCGTCATGGTGTGGTAATCACTCATCCCAATTATTACGACGCGTTTGCATTATGCGTTGCACAGACTAGTCCGCTCGTCAACTTTACAGCTGTGTGATGTGGCTTCATGTCGGATGTCGGCCGATCATTTATCAGGATAGAAAATCTCAAACTCTGACTGAGCGGGACTCTCACTGTGTGTTGGCAAACACGCTCCGGTTACCCAACTCTTGTTGTGTGACTTGTTGCACTTTTACGTGCTGTTGTTGCATCCTTTATTGCAACCTGCTGTTTTTATTTTATTTGACAAGTTTTAGCAGAATATATATTCATTTTTGCCCATCAGTATTTGTGTTGGTTGTAAAGTATTCTTCTTCTCCCATGGTTTTCTTGATAATATCCTTTGCGACTAGTTGACATAGACTTGACTTCTATCATGATGGTCAACTTAAATAAATCAAAAGTAGTGCTACCTCTAGTTTCTATAGTTTAAAGACTGGCCATCAAAAGACCCGTCCTTCCTCTTAGCTTCTCTTTTTTGTGTCTAGTAGTCCCGGCTCCTCTGACCAGCTCACATATTAATGCGTGCAGCTGCATGTTAAGTGTGCAGTACGCTGACTGTTATAGAAGCCTCATTTTTGCAGAGTAAAAGATTTGAAAGCTGGTGGGGCTCAGGCCTGACCCAGGAGTGTTGTGCTCTGTACCTGGCTCCAGGCCAGCCCTGTGTCTCTCTCTGCATACTCCCAATAGCATGTGCCAGCCGGTGCACATGGCCCTCTGCATCACGGTGTCAGCAGTCCCCAGAGAAGCGGGCTCAATCCTCCCAAGATCTTCTTCTGGGGCACAGGAGCGCTGCATGTCCTGGAAACTTCCAAGTCCCCCCCCCCCATCCGCAGCGCTAACAGGGTGACGAGGCCTTGACCTTTTGAGGACTTGAATCCAGCTGTTAGTCTCTGGACACTGTGTCTGGTAGAGTCAAGGAAACGTAAGTCTGCTGTATAACACGTTTTTATTTCTATCTGCAACTCGGTGTGCTGAATGTATCAGGATACCTCTGGGAATTAGTTAATCAGTAGTTTCAACTAGCCCTTCTGTATGATGCTGGCCCATAAATAAATCATAAAATCATTGGCAGTGACCTTCATGGGTAGAAAAAAAAGCATCCGTGTTGACAATCTGAGTGAGTGAAATCCAGTACTTTGGGGGTTAAGTTGTGAAAGTTAATGTAATAACTGCTAGCACCATCTGCTGGCCTACTTCCCTACAAAGAGAGAGAGAGCGAGCGAGCGAGCCGGGGAGAGAGAGAGAGAGAGAGAGAGAGAGAGAGTGAAAAACGAGTCTGGGTTTTAACGACATCTCTAATATTCATGCTGATGCATTTTGCTGCTTTGTGCTTTCATTTTCCGCCGCTCTGCCTGCCAGAGTCTCGAGCTCGCCACACACGCCCCAGCCAGGGAGAGGGGAGGGCAGCGAGGGACAAGTGGGGAAAAGGAGGAAAAAACAACCAGCTAAACAAGCAAGCAAGCTGACACAAAAGCCTTTCTTTTTTTTCTTTTTTTTTTTCTTCCCCGTGTAATAAATGGAGTAACCTACCTTATCCTGGCTGTGCGGAGAAGACGAGGTGAGGCACAAAAAGAGGGAAACGGCGAAGCAAAAAAAAAAAAAAAAAAAAAGAGCAAGAAAGAGTGAGAAATACAAGGAAACGGCACTGAGAACACGGAGAGCCCACACGAAAGGCAGGCGGAAAGAGGAATCAATGAGAGGGGAGGAGAGAGGAGGCAGGGGAAGGCAACTCTGACACACACACACACACTGAGAAAAAAAGAGTGAGGGAGACTCGGATGAAGCCGGACGACGGCGAAGCAACACGCAGCAGCAGAATGAGAGCTTCCTGGACTGCCACGCACCTCCTCTACCGCCCACAGCGTTGCTCCCTCATCACCCTGTGAAGAGACAAACGAGGGCGAGAGAGAGAGAGAGGGAGAGAGAGAGCTTCCATGCGCTCCTCTTGAGCCCTGCCCGCTGGGGGAGGAGGAGACGCACAGCTCCGGCACTCTCGCACTCGCCCGAGGAGAGAAGCTGACCGGGGAAGGAGGAGGGGAGGCAAACCAGGAGCGAGGGAGGGGAGGGGGGGACAGCCACGGTTCCAGGAAGAGCGAGAGAAATCGACTGTTGATAGAGGGGGGAAAAGAGAGAGTGTTTTTGAGTAGAAAGCTTTGAGCAAGCAACAGAGAAGAAGAAAAACCCGGCGACAGGGCAACGCTTTTGTTAGCCGGTTGGAGAGGGGGGAGGAAAGAGGAAGAAAAAAAACAGCAAAAAAAAAAGAAACAACACACCATGTCTACAGTGAAGAGGCCAAGAGGAAGGGTAAGTGAGCTGCGCTGAGAGCTGGGAGGGAGGAGGGACAAGGGGTGGGGGGGGGGGAGGAGGAGGGGCCGGCAGGAACTGAACAACCTTCTCTGCTACTGGCTCATGCTGCACTGCCGCCATCTTGAACTCATTGCTGCTTTTATTTTCCTCCCCTTCATACTCATTTGCTCTGCTGTGCTAGACCTTATCAAGGCACACTTTCCCCACCCCATCCCCCCACTGGCTCTTCATTCCATACATCCCATTCCTGCACTCTTTCGGATTCCTCTCCCCAAGCTGCTCTGCACGCCAGTTTACGTAGTGTATGGTGTGTGTGTGTGCGCGCTCGTCCTCCATGAGTTGAACCTGTCAGTCAGCAGAGAGCTCACTACATGTGGAAAATAAGGGGTGAGAGCGAGGGGAAGCTGGCCAGCCCAAATGAAGCTTACTTTACCTTTTCATGGGCTGTAATGGTCCCCGCCGTTTCCATGGGACTACGTGCTGCTAGAGAGATTGAAATCACTGCAGTGCTGGCAGGCTGTAATTTCAGTTATTTATAGATGTATTACACAGCTGCAGTGCTCTCACATTTGGTGCATTTTATCTTTTCTCTCTCTCCCCCCTCCTCCCCTCCCCTCTCTCTCTCTGTCTCTCTCTCTGTGATAGAAGCCTATTTTCATATTTTTTTTCTTCCTCTTGCTTCTTTCACGTGCTCTCATGTTCTTCCTCTGTTAAGATTTGCTTTCAAATCCCTCCCCCTGTCTTTGTTTAACCTTTTCACTTGAATGAGAACATTCCAGCAAATGTCTTCCTAATAGCCTCAGCACTGTTGCACACGTGAAAATCATAATGCAGGGCTTGTGTGTGTGTGTGTGTGTGTGTGTGTGTGTGTGTGTGTGTTTTTACCCGTTCTTTGCAAATGAATTCACTACTTAGTCAAGTCCTTCCCCCACCCTGTTGTTGAGATTCAGACTCATTCTTCTTTTTTTTTTTTTTTTTACTTAACTAGCAGTGTGGGCCAGAGGCATACGCAACACATTTTTAGATTAGGTCATCCATTTATGGGTTACCTTGCTGCTGGGCTCAAGGTCCACCTCAAGGCACAACTGTAGTCACAACATCTATTATTCACATATTATCATGTGTCAGCCAGGCTGGATTATTTATGTCTGCAAGGCTCACTGAAACCTGCTACACCTACAGTAGTTGGTGTTTCCCCTTCCTTTTGAACAGCTCGCACCGAAAATCATTTCAGTTGCTCCATGCTCGCCGAGTGTTCGAGTCACACGGTTGTCAGTGTCAGAGTTTCCGAGTCCTCTCGACCTGATCCACGTGAATTATTGTCTGGAAAGAGTGGCATTTCTCATAGTGAAAGTCTGCTTGGTGCGTGTTACATGGGAGGCAGGAGGTGTGAAGTGAGCGTCACGTGGGGCTGTGCGGACCCATCGTCAGGGATGTGGACAGCAACGAGCTCTGCTGTCTGAGACATTCACACAGCCAGGAGGAGTGTGTGTGTGTGTTTTTCTGAATGAGTGAAGTCGTAGTGGTCACATCACATGGATACAGTGTATTACATGTTCATAGAAGAAGAACGTAGAGTACTACAGTCAGTTCATGTCATGTCTGTATTTATTCACATCATAGCAGAGCTGGATGACAAATATAATACTTGATGTTTATGGATTTTATTTACATGTTACGGAAGACGATGTTTGTAGCATATCAGAAACTGAAATCGTTGCATGCAGTGCTAGATCGGACGCATGATGTGTGTTTTGCGTTGAAAGTCGCCGTGCACCAATGCAAACCGATAAATGGCAGCCAATAATGGTCCTGTGTGGCCAATCGGAAAACAATTTGGCACGCACCAGTGTTAGTATCCTCCATGGAAGAAAATGTCAGCAGTGTGGGAGTCTTCTATCATGTCTTAGGAAGATCAGGAAGAAGTCAGAGATGTTGGAGGAAGATTTCAAGTGGAGGGACCACAAACGGCAGTTTAACTGCATCTCATTTCACAGCTCAGTTACAGAAAAAGGACATGAGGATTTACAAAGAGGTAGTGAAAATCCCTGTCAGTTTCAGGCCTTATTTTTACACTTGGTGAATCTGTAGTTTGAATAAAGTCAGCTCGAGTAAAGGGGTCAGTCTGAACATTTGTGAAACACTGCTGTGTTTTGTTTTTCCTCCACTGCAAGCTTCGGTCACTCAGCTCTGATTTAAAGGGCAAGTGTCCGTTTTCTAGGTCTGTGTGTTAAAAAGTCAGGATTGTGTCATCTACAAGAGAAGACATTATGTCTGTAGTTTGAATGAGATCATTGCATGAAAGAGGGGGATTGTTCTAAATACTAATTATAATTCTTTCTCTCTGCTCTCCTAGCCTCGAAAGAATGCTAACGGTCCCAGTAGCCAGGTACGGGTCCTAAGTCCCCCGATGAAAAGCAGCTCATCGTCCTCCTCTTCCTCATCGTCGTCATCCTCATCCAGCTCCCCAGCAGAGAAGCGAACGCAGCGGAGGACGCATCATCAGATGGAGGCGAATATTCTGGACAAGCAGGAGAAGGCCAACAGAATAATATCAGAGGCCATTGCTAAGGCCCGGCAGCGTGGGGAGAAGAACATCCCCAGAGTTATGAGCCCGGAGAGCTTCCCCAGCTCTTCTCTGCAGCACAAGAGCCACCGTGAGCGCAAGCACAAAGGAAACGGCAAAACGCGGCCAAAAGAGAAGGCCTGTAGGAAGGTCTGCATTTTACCCTCGTCCAAGCCCAAGCAGAAGGCCAAGATCGGGTATGTAACCGCAGTTGTTCATACTGTAAAGCTCTGAAACGCTCGTTTCAAACAAATAATACGATGAGTGGAGCTTTCATCAGGTCAGCCAACCACTGCGGTGTTTAATGAGCCTAAATACAAAAAGTGACATATGCCACTGCAGTGGGTAAATTGTAAATGTACTGGCATCCCTCAGGAGAGTTACAGCACATTAAACCCCGAGATAGAGCTGCAATCATTTAGATTTCTATACATGTTCATCTTAAAAAAAGGTATTTCAATTTTTTCTTCATGGAATAGCAATAATTATAAGACATGTAAATCATAGAAGACGACAAGATGCACGTCTTTATTTTACAATATTTTGAATGGAGCAAAGCTTCTTTAATCTAAACATAAAATAAGAGACGTGTAGTTTCTTTGCAGACTTTTCTTTCTATGAGATCAACATTGATCTGAGGGTGTCATCATTTCTTCTGCACCCATTTCTTTATTTTTAGATTTCGAACACCGGTCGCATGTTCAGTTCTTGCCTTTTTACAGTTTTGAAGCCGCTTGTGTTGTGGTGGGTTTTTTTTTAAATTTATTTATTTTTTGCGGATACATTATATACTGTGTGAACATTGTGCTTGTCAAGATGGAAGCTCAAAGTTCGACAGCGTTTACTGCCCGCAATAACAATAAAGCAGGCTCAGTCATCAGCGCAGACATGGGAGGAGCAAACAAAGGCTGAATTTATGTGTGAAGTGAGACACTGCTGCTGAGTATATTCAGGCAAGTCGTGCTGATGTATAGATACTGTGATCGGCCTCCCATCCCCCTGTTTAAACTGCTATAAGCCACACCCGACAGAAGCTATTGAATTATCAGCTGGTGCAAATGTGAGGGCTGAGGCAGAGACCTGGAGGAGAGAGAGGTTTAAGATAATGTCATGTCAAAATGTTCTTCTCCATGAATCTATCCATTTCTTACCATGTTGAGAAAGGCCTGTTTACATTCCTTTTCAAAGATGAAGCATGAGAGAGCGTGACAAAGGTCAACAGTATACACCACTCACAATAAGTAAGGATTATTGTTATTTACATGGCTGCATTTCCTATTTGGTCTGAATTTTAATAAATTAAGTAATAGTTCCATTAATGAATGAAAATTAATTTTCATTAGTGTAATATTTATTACCCTGACCATTTAGACAATAACAAAATTAGTCCTCAATAACCAAAATTGACAGTCAGTAGCTCCACTAGGGGTGGCAATTTACTGTTATCTCTGCAGTCGAGTACTCTTTCATTAGGTAATTAGAGTACTCGACTGCAGAGATAACAGTAAATTACTGTATAGTATATAGTACTGGCAGATTATTATTATTTGCATGATTATTTTTTATCACTAAAAAAATCTTGCAATCAGACGCAAGATTTTTATTCCTGTAAAATGACATAAACATACAATATTTAATAATAAATGTAAATAAATAGCCAACGACAGAAAGCGTCATGTCACGATAGCAGCGTAGGCTATAATCTTTGTGCTGTGTTGCTTAACACTCTGAAAGAACAGTCCCGTACCTGTTGTTCTCCGTGATGGTAGCTTGTACTCCGGTTCGTCAAACACCCTGAGCTCTCTCAAGCTCCTTCTATAAAACTTAATGGAAGTATATCTCCAGTTACCGTTTTGGTAACAGGTAGCAGGCTAATGACGTGTGCTAACAGCGCTAATGACGTGACGCGAGACTGCCTGTTTGCTCTCCGCTGTTTTCCAAAATGTGTTTTAAGTATCAAGCATCATTTCTTTGGTAGGCAGTTTCAACGTCACAAATCTTGCACTGAACATCCATTTCATCGTTTTATCATCACTTTTCTTGACTGACATGTCGCAAGTGTAGCAGACAGTTCTGTATTTGTTGTGCTTTTGCTTTCTGTCTAATTTGTCCCTTGAGAGTTGCCGTAACTGCCTATTGTTTTTGTTGACATCTGACTCAAGTGTGCTGAAGCCGTGGCCGGAGAAGTCATACTCCTGTATCCCGTTCACTATTTTCCTTGCTTGTGTATTCAGTGAGGCGAAAATAAAAAGCTGGGTTACAAGAATAACGCTGTATGAGCCAAAAGCAACGCTCGCACAGGTGAGCGAGTAATGACTTGGAACTCGAATAATCGAGTCAGTGGCGAGTGCTCGTGCCCATCCCTAGTTTGCACTATATGCTACAATGAGAGCATGACAGCGGCCTCTCATGCTCGAGCCTCATGATTTTGTTCTGAGGCAATGCTTTCCACTCCTCCACAAGTGCTACACGCAGTTCTGTCAGGTCACTTGGGGGAAGTATCAATTCGCTGCTTCAGCTGGTCCCAGATGTGCTCTATGGGGTTCAGGTCAGGGGACATTGCTGGTCATACCATATGAGGCACTCGGACTTCCTGAAGTCGAGCTGTGACCATTCTGGCACGAGGGATGGCGGAGCATTACCATCCATGAACAGAACGGTGGGGGTGCGCTGGTGGAACTGGGGGATGATGATGAGTTCTATGATGTCTCTGAGGTAAGAACAAAGATATTTCAAAGAGTTTGAGATATTTGTCCTCAGTTTGTCTTTGCTTGGCCGTGGTGGAGACACATTCGTTTTACCATATCAGCATTTAATCAAATGCGAGCTTGTTAGTCATGAATAGCAGCTGACTGATTGGTCTGACTTTTGCTATTTGAATCTTGATTCAATGATGTCATCGTTGGAAGAGAAGGTCGGCTGCTGTGTAATCCATTTTTATTCACTGTAACCGTACTCGGCCTACGAACAGAAAAATAAAAGCTCCAGATCAGGTTGAAACTCGGCCTGCTATTGTCTCAGTTAACCTTTTATAGCTTTCATGACATCATACATTCCAGCCATTTTGAATCATTCACGTCATTTACTCTAGTCATAAGAGAGAGTCCTGCCAAATCTAACGGAAGGATTACAATTTAAGGGGCCTTGAACTTATATGACATTTTTCTCAGCCTGTGGAGTTTGAATAAATGCTTGTATGCTGCTTTTTCCTTTTTTTTTATCATTGTAGGTAATGTGTACAAGAATTACAGTACATCCATTTATGACGTGTCTCCAACATAGTAAGTTGGTGAAAGGCCCCTTCACGAGCCTTTGTTAGCACACTGACTGGCCTCCTTTTGTCCATATGAGCAAAGGAAGATTTTAGTCTGCAGAAAGCAGGAAAGGTCAACATTGATATCACAGTGTGAACGCTGTCTCGTCTGGTCTAACCCCACTATCGGCCACTGTTGGACTATGGCAGTGATGTACATCAATATGACAAGAGGTTTGTGGGAGTGTGTGAATCTTTCACATGAGGTGCAAAGATTCAAAATCAAACCAACCCCGAGCTTCTTCTCTTTAACCAGAATGTGAAGAGTAAAGAGCAGAGAGTTGTGTTACAGCGAGGCTGGACGCCTGGCTGTAATAATCAACAAAATATGACTCGTTATGACCACGCTGTTGAAAAGGTTCTTGTGTCATGTGATGTAAGGAAACGTCACAGTTTGAGTTGTCGGCGTGTCTCGGCATCGAATCCTGAGAAGTCGGAGCCCGTCGCGGTCTAATGGCGCTGTAACGTCAACACGAGGACTCGAACATAAATACTACGCTTTTTGACATGACCACATCGTTCTCCCTTTGTCAACACTTTTTATCACGCAAAAAGAAAAACATCTGCAGGTGTATTATTTTAAACATTAGAATGAGTCATCCCTTTTTATTTATAAATGAACATTTAGTCAATGCGTAAAAAGAATACATTCCTGTCGGTAAAAGAAGTCAGACCCTTTTTAGACACGTACGCAATCATTTACGACATCTGACTGTAGATGTGGTGTGAGTTGATGCAAGACTGACAGGAGGAAGCTTGTCCAGCTAACGGAACCCATTTTAAAACTGTGAAGAAAACGGAAAGAAAGTACCTGCATTTTAGTTAGTTTCAGCAAGTGTAAGAAAAGACATATACTGTTGTGAATGTGTGACAATGGGGAAGACAAATTTGTAATTAAAGCGAATGTCAGTAAAAAGTTTTGCAGATGTTCGTACGGCAAGGCTCTGAGTTTAATGCCACACTTTTTTAATCTCTGTTAGACAACAGTGGCATGCACACTTTAAGTGAGGTGTTGAAGACAGATAACAGAAGAGCCCTCAGGACAGACGTGTAGTGCAGGAGAGCCCCGTTCATACGCACGCACCGCCCAGGATCTCCCCATACAATATTAATGGAGCTCAGCTGCAGAGGTACTAACCTTCTGCTAGAGTCATTATTTCACTCTGTTGAGACAGTGTGCTGGCTCTGTATACAGGAAGCTAGACATTGTGTGTGTTTGTGTGTGTGTGTTGACTGTATGCTCAGTCTTCCATTACATCTGACTCTTCTTTAAGCAGGGAAACGGGGCTTGAGATACCGCTTTTATCCGAGTTGTCTCTGTACTTGGCGGTTCGGCTTCTGCGAGGCCACCGTGCTGTCGCTGCTACCTGCGTTTGTACTCGAAGCATCCGCTCCGTTTAATTGCCAGTAATTGCCTTCTGGATCACTTTGCTGCCTCACTCTGCCAGCCGCCTGCCGAGCAAGTGAGGGTTCACATCATCATATGGAAACACTGTCTGACTGATGAAACATCAATGGAAGCAGCTGATCAAAATATGGATGCAAGCAGCTGCTTTGACAGGTGGACGGGGCAACATGACACGAAGCCAAGAAAAGATCACTGACCAACGAAAAACAAACAACTAGCATTTTACTGTACTGGGATATGAAGGAGGAATATTAAGGAAAACACAACAGCTTATCACATTTCTTTTTCTTCCAGTCCCAAGTGATGTTTTAGTTAGCTTAAATACTGTTAGTGCATTAAAGCTGGCTACTGCCAACATGTAGTTAAACAGCTTGAATGTGAAATATATTTTTGATACCGTTCTTCATTAAGAAATGACCCGTGGTGCTTGAACCTTTATCAAAGCTTACACAGACTCAGAGACACATGGACAAGGATGGAGAATAACCCTGGAGGAATCCCATCAAAATGATTCGTTAATCCAGACCCCCCCCCCCCCCCAAAAAAACCTTATTTATGTCATTTAAACAATTTGTTTGAAAAGGAGTGAAAGTGTGAAAGCTGTGAGAGATCTGCACTCAAACAAAGGCCTCATTCATTGCACGTCTTCTAACGTCATTAAATGTTTCTATGATACATTCATCGTGTTGTGTATGACACTTTGATTGTAAAAGGGTGTCACATATTTCACCTCGAAGCGCGATGATAGGACCCGTTTCTCAGTTTGTTTGAATTGAGATATCTTTAACATCCGATCTTCTGCAACTCAATTTTTAACAATTGCAACAACGGAACTGGTAGATTTTTTTTGTTATTATTTTTTTTAACAGCAACATATTGCATTGTTATATTTACTGACACAATCTCTCCTTGTGTAAGGAAAGGGTTATTTAGCAGGCCAGGCTTCACTGATCACATCCCTCCACAGGGCTGGAATTGGCTTTTCTAGGCAGCCTACCTGATGAAAAATAACCTCATGTAATCATCAGATGAAAGCACCGTGCCGCTCTTTCCCTTTTTTTTTTTTGTTTTCTCCCTCCTCCCCCTCCTCCTCCTTTACATCCCCCCCCCTCTCCCCATATAAATTTCCAGCCTGCTCAAAAGCTCTGCATCCAGTGTTTCCCGTAAGCAGGCGTGTTCTAAATCTGCTGATACTATACAAAGCAGCAGGGTTGCAGCAAAAAATATCAAACAAAATGGAGCTTGTGAGATCAATTACGTGATAGAAAATGGAGGTTCAAGTCTGGTGTATACGCTGCAGCGTATAGCTGTTCATATTTCAGTGCTGCCTGCTCGCCGTCTAATCTCTTTTCCCCCAGTTTTTTTTTTTTTTTTTTTTTTTTAATTGAGTGTTTTCCTAGTTAATCCCTTGCAGGGTGTGTATGCGTACATGTTCACACGTGTGTCTGCATGTGATACATTAGCATGTTTGTGAGGTCTGTGTTGAATGTCTTTGTGTTGAAAGTCATGCCCGTGTACTCATTCTCGTGTGTCGGTATGTGTGTGTGTGTGTGTGTGTGTGTGCGTGTGTCTGTGCGAGCCATTTTCAAAGTGTTTGCTGTTTAAGCAGCAGTCCCCTATGTGTCCATGTGCACCGTGCTGATAGAGTGTTTGTCTCGGAGAGCGGGCTTGATTATGCTTTTACTACTGTCTCCAGTTGTGTGTTGTGTGGCACGGAGATTATAGCCTTCCATTCATAAGAAGGGGGATTTCCTGTCAAGAACCAGCACTACTGTCTCAATAAGCCCCTCAGGATGAAAAAAAGAAAACACACACACACACACACACACACACACACACGCACACACAAACAGAACACACTCACGAGCCGTTCAAGATGACTCAGTAACACACAATCAGAATTTCTGAGGTAGACACAATTCAAGGCGATGAAAGCCGCGCCGAGATGCTGAAGCACCACATTGCAGTCTCGGCCCGCGAAGCACTACAGTATCTTTTCATAACCTGAATTTATTAAAACGCAACCCTCTCTCTCTCTCTCTCTCTCACACACACACACACACACACACACACACTCCAGGTGGCAGCATGCCAAGTAGGGCAGGACAACACTGGGGGGACAAGGGATGGAGGTTATTTGGCACAATAGGAGGATGGGAGCCAAGTAAGCTTCCAACAGCAACGAGGCTATCATTTTCATGAAAACCCCCCCCAAAAAAATCTACTGTTAGCCTATCAGTGAGGCTCGCTCTGTAATGTCAGAGCAGGGGCGGCTGTAGTCTAATTAGAGATGCAAGATTATGTCTGGAGGATGACCTCTTTAAATCCTGCTGGAGATCCAAATAGATCTCTCTCCTCTGCATCAGTAGCAAACATAAAGGGACTGTCTAACCCTGACCCGAGCGGAGTAAAGAGCGTGCAGATGCGAAATTACAGACAACAAACATGTTGATCAGAGGCCAAAAACACCAGTGGGAGTGGAAACTGAAAGATGATATTTAATATTCAAACAACAAGATGTAGACCGTAACATCCAGAGTTCTTTAAACAATGAAAATAATGAAATGGAAAAAAAAGAAGCTGAACAGGAAATGAAAAAAAGAAAATACGAGCACACAAACCACTTTCAAAACAAAGTGTACTTCATTATATGTTATATAAAGTATAATTCATTATGTATGGCTTCCCTGTCCTACTTAGTCAGTGCTGTCAACACTTTCAACAAGTGACTTTAATGGTTTCAAGAAGAATACAAACACATTTGTTTCTTCTGAATTCATAGAAACAGATTTAATATCCCAAACAACAACTCGACATGTCCACAGTGATAGAGATGGATATTATTGGATCATTGAACGTGTGGGAAAAAAAATAGGCTTGAATCGATTATTCTCATATAATACAGCTGCATTATTCTTGTGAGTTAAAAGTAAGGCTTCTATTCTCCTTTCAAAAGAACGTTTCTCACAGTTTGCTCTTTAGATCCAAATAGTTTCAGTATTTGGTCGATCACTTAATGATCCTCACATGTATGTATTATTTATCAATCAAGGATGGTTGTTTTTCACTCACACGTTGCCTCTCTGACAATAAGGACTTGATATTCCTGTTTTCTCCCACTGTTTTGATTCAATGAAAATGACATGACAGCTGTTGCAAAGCTCCCTGCCAAATGGTTTGGCATTCTAATATTTGTTATAGTGTGCCAAAAAACCAGTTTCAAAGCAGGCTGGCCAATACGACCCAGTCTGTTAAGAGGACTCACTTCGACATTACCCTCAACAGTTGTGCATCACCTGTGTGCAGTTAGTTTACAGGTTATACTGTCAGGCATGTAAGGCCAGATATATGTTGTAGTTAGCTCTGCACCAGCCTTTACCACAACACTAAGACATCCTTCTCCTCTAGTTCAAGGTCAGAAGTTGTGTTTAGCGTTTGATCTTCCTGTGCAGAAAAGCTCTTCATCCAGTTCTTCACATGAGGGAGGCTTCTCTCTCACCCTCTCGAGCCGAAACCAAAGGCCCCTCTTTTCAGCAGTGAGAGGAGGATATGAATGCCTACATTTCCTCCCTGTCATTTGACTTAATACATTTCAGCTTGTGGAGAAGCTACCCGGTCCAACGGAGCGTGAGCGTGTGCGTGTGCGGCGGCGTTAGTAAAACCCTGGGTGGTCCTGTGTATCAGCCACAGCTGGGCGGAACAGGCTGTAACCATTGCTTAGATGTGGCTTTCTGCTTTGCGTGTACTGTATTTATCCGGAATACATGCTTTCATCATACCAAACCTTCACTATGCCATGTGACTTATGGAAAAGCCATGTTTCCATATCAGGATGCAAAGGAGCCACTTCACCATCAGTGTTCTGTCTCTGTACTGGCTAATCTTGATGCTTTCAAGTGTCGTGTTTCACAGTTCAGGTTCTCCCATATGTGGATCAGAGCGATGCTTTAGCCCTGTTATATTCTGTTAGCTGCTGAGCTGCTGCCTGGTAATGTGACACTGTTAATCTGCAAGGCCCGATTATGGGCCAGCTTTTATTTGGTAGAGGAAGAACATTGTGTGTTGTGCCATTCAGCTGCTTCCTAATGTGTTTTTTTACTCTTTTCTTCTCGGTGGCACAGCTGGATGATTTTTTTTTTTTCCTCCCTCCATTGTGCTGCTCTCTGACTTGGCACATTCCTAACCCATTCATTGTGTTAGTGGACATGTACTGGTGTTGTTTTCTCAGGAAGTGATGTCACCACGGACATTACCGCCCACACGGCTAATTACCCTCCCAAGGGCAGGTTGCATGGCAACCATAAAGTGTCATTGTCGAGAGGATTTGTGAAGTGTAATATCATCCAGACGGGGGAGGGACAGCAGATAGATGGGACGCTTTTAAACACAGTGCTGCCGGAGGAATCCACCGATTTCTATTGGAAAAGCTCATGTACTGTATAACATTCATGTGGGTGAAATGTTGAAAGCAACAACAACCGTGTGTTTCTACTAATCTACCTGGGAACATTTTCTTTTCTTATTTAAATCGATTAAAGGCTCTGTGTCCTACCCTCAGCATATACACACATCATTCATTTAGAACATCTATTAGGGTTTAACATTAGCTCCTTTGGCTACTTTAACTAAGGCCAACATCTCGTTTCCCTCTGCAGTCCAGAAGGTGAGCAAGTTAGTTCAGAAGAGACCTACTTGATATGAAGTCAGGATTCTCTGTGCTTTATTACAAATGTACGTTTTCCCACCTGCCACTGTGGCACATCACTGAACTCTTTCACTGGCTACTTATGATCGATGTTTGCGCCTTCTGTGGAAAGATGAAAAATGAATGAATCCTTTGCCGTGGTGGCAGCCGGGTACTTTAAACTTTTTCAGCTGCCACAACCAACAGTTAGCCTGCAGGTGGCAGGTGCTAATTTTCCTATCCAGCGTGGCTACTTATATATATACTTACTGTGTTCTAAAGATGGGAAGACCTCTGAGTCTGGTAGTTTGCAGTTACCAGGATGCTTAACTCAGGAAAAAAAACAGGAATATTGTGCACTTGAAACTCCATCATCTCCATACATTCCTCATCCCATAAAAAAAAATCCATCTTTTCTAAGGCCTGACTTGTTGAAGGAGCTTATTTTATATGCTGTTGGCTAACATACCGCCAAGTTGGCTCTCTTGGTGTCTAACAGAATGACTTGTTGGCTAACATAAGACGATATTGGTTTGCATGGAAACCTTTAATGCTATCTTATATAAACAAGCCCCACGGGGACTTGTTTCCCAGTGGAGACAAACCTGGGCACGCAACAGTGTGTCTGAGTGCCTGGTATTGTACGTGTGTGGATTGGGGAGCAGGTTTTTTTTTTTTTTTTTTCCGTGTGGGTTTGTGATGCGTTTGCGAGCACATCGGAGAGTGAGAGGAAAGATGCCTCCGTGTGTGTGTTTCTGTTTGATAGCAGCGCTTGTATTTTTATTTTGTCCATTAATATCTCAACACCCCAGAGATTTGGCACCCGTGTCTTCCAAGAGATATTACATGTGGAGAGGCGCGAGATGGGAAGTGCGTGCATATGTGGTGAGAAAGTGTACGGAGAAAAGGTCACAGAAATAATATGCGAGTGCGTGTGAAAGAGGGAAGAGAGAGAGTGCTGGTGAAAAATATAAGCTCGGTTTGCAATCTGCTGCTATCGGATATTACATCCCAGCAGTCTGTCTTTGTGTTGCAGTTGTACATGGGGCCATGGTGAATATTTGAAAACTCACAAACTAGCTATGGGGGGCTTAAAGGGAAAAATGTTTGCCAAATGACGATCAAATCATATGAAGCCGGTCTCAATCCTCAGGCTCTGTGGGAGCTTAAGCAAATCACTGGATTCCTTTCCCCATAAACTGAGGCAGCTCCTGTAGCGAGCATGCTAATACATGAAAGCATTTCCTGCCATACTTTAGCTGCTCACCCAAGCAGTCACTGTAGCTATAGCAGGATCAAAAAAAAAAGAAGTGATGCTGACAGCTGCACAATGAGCTTTTTTTCTTCTTATAGAATAAAGGCTACTGCTGCAAATATTGTTTATGGACTGCACTGCAGCAGCTGCCAGTCTGTTGTTTTCATCACAGCGCTCGTGCAGGAGGCAGGAGTCTCTCAGCCGAGCGTTTTCTTATCAACCCACCGAACTTTAATTTAAATGCTGTGATGAATTAGATGAAATGTACATTTCTAAGTCTTTCTTTAAGCAACACGTTCTGAGCTTTATAGGCTGCTGTGTTTGTTGCTTCTGATCTTACTGGCCACAAAGATGGGAGTCGTTGTCACCCACAAAACCTGCTTCTTCTAAATGTAATATGAAGCGAAGCTGAACACGTGAAGCTCAAACAGACTTACTGTAAAATACCCCGTCTGTTTCCGTTTCTCAAACGATCTTCATGCACTGTGTTGTGTTGGTACCAGCTCAGTTTCACTGGATTGAGGAAGACACGTTATAAAGACAGTTAATACGGAGATTTTTTAGCAAGATCCATAAACAATGGCACGCTTGGATTACGGCTTAATGTATGATGTATTTGTATGACAGTAGCATGCAAAACAAAGCTCACTTTACAGGACTGAGGGTCGAACTCATGGTTTGTTGTCTTTGTCTCCTACAGGAAAATTGTCATCAAGATCGGGAAGAAAAAAAAGCGAAAGCCTGAGTCCTCGGAGGAGGAGTCGGATGATGACCCTCTGCCGAGACACACTTCTAAAGTGTCATCTAAAGATGTCGACTCTGTGAGTTCCACCACACACACACACACACACACACACACACACACACACACACACGCTCACAAATCATTCACAAACAATTAAACATAAACCCACAGTAAGCGCTTTGCCTGGTGTCCTTATAGTCTGCTTCCCTGCTCCACTTTGAGCCGAGGAGGATTGACTCTGCGGTTCACTCAGAGGTCATGCAGTGGGTGGCTATCTCTCGTACACATTCTTAACTGCGTGGATGATTTTTGATCAGAGAGCACAGTTAGAAAGATCTCGTGCACATACCTGAATTAAACAGCTTTATCATTTAAATGAAGTGTCACTGCCACGGCAGTCTGTGAAATTAAAAACCAGCAGGTTTTTACGGTTAGTTTGATAACATAACACTTAGCTAAATTCAATTATCTAAATCACTAAATCCAGAGTGATGCTATCTTCTTTCTATTTTCCACTTAATGTATTGTGGTGGGAATATTAATGATTGCCCACCCGAGGTTAAACCTTTTTTTTTTTTTAAGTAAAAAAAAAAACAAGAACACCACCAAGTGGAAGAGTTTGAGCTCATCTTAATAAACACAAGAGACAATAAGAAGTTTACCTGACTTTGAGGCAATTTTAAAAAAGCTGTTAAAAAAAACAGTATGTTAATGTTTCACAGTTTTTTAATAGGTTAGGGTTTGTAAAGATGAAACGATGAACACATGTCAAACAATATATTTGAAAAAATGTTCCGTGTGGGCATTAAAGGGCCAACCCTTTTTTTTCCTTCTTTTTTTAAATTTTTTTGGATCAATGCCAAATAGCCAGTGAAATTCTAGAGAAAGAGGTGGTTTTATTCCCTTCTACCCGAAGGGATCAAATATTTTCACACCCAGAATGCACTGGGCTTGTTGCTTTCAAAAGCCACTTTGAGGCTTGTCCCTATTGGACATACCAGCCTTCGAGCTGTACCTCTCCCTCACCCTCTTGCTTCTCTGCCTGCTGGAATCCCTCTGCAACGGAAACGGGGTTGAAACAGTTTTCCTCCATATCCACAGTAATAATAATATTAGTAATAGACGACACAAATAATGTATGTTGTTGAAAAATGCAACGTAACTTGTACTTTGATATGACTTGATCTCACCTACAATGAAAACCAATGTCTGAATAAGTAGAGATTAAAAGCCTCTTTGTCCCCTCCTTCATCCCACAGCCCCTCTCTCTCTCTTCTCTTTTCATCCTATCCAGACTATTGGCTCTGATATAATTACGCTGGTTAAGTAGCACCCCTGGCCTTAATTAAAACAGTCTGTTGACGACTCACTTAGGATGATCCTGTTGAAGAAGTCAAGATAGCGTGGCCGACAGCTCGAGCAGTCGCCTCAGGGGGGGTTCAGCCCTGTCGTCACGGCACGTGGCACCTTTGACTTTCCAGCTTCTGGTCAGCTGTGGCTGGAGGATGTGAGGGGAGAACTCCATGGGGAGACTGTACTCCACACCTAATTAAACTTAGCTCAGTGGCATTTATTCCTAATTAACTACATATTATCATTAGGAGGGGCTCATGTATTGATGCAGGATAGAACATCCCACACATGGGATAATTATAAAGGCTTGACAGGAAGGAGTTGAAAGAGGCTGGATTGTAAAGCTCTGTTTCTTTGCGTGGGTTCTTCTCAGACTTATTGGATAGAATGATTTTCTGATTTATTATTTTTTTCCCTTGTAATGAAGTTCAGATTAGTTCTGTGTTTCATACTGAGGGCTCACATGGATGAGAAAGGATGTTGTGATTTTTTTTCCTCATTTATAAACTATGACATGGACATAATGGGCATGCTTATCTGTGTTTCATATATTAAAGGTGAAATCAATCATGAAAAGTCATTCACAACTTGAAAAAGTCAATGTTTTATCAAAGTTTATACAGTGCCGCCGTCACTTTAAATGCTATTGAATGCACATTTGAAAGGGCTCCAGCATTGAGCCTCCATGAGCAGGAAGTGGACTCACACTTGATAGTAAATGAATCATTGCACATGCGAGAGGAAATGGTGCGCACTATGCGGTTTTTCAGCGTGGTTTCTAGCTGAGTTTCTAGTCACTCTGAGATGACACTCGTGGAAAGTGACACCATTGATCCTTTGATGTTATACATGCTGTGTTACACACGAAGACGGTTCTGGTCATGCTCATAAGACGATGCATCTTCACTTGTGGAAGGTGACCATATATTTGTCCTGTATCCTGAGCTTCAGTGTTAGTGTTACAGATGTGAAATTGATTTAGGATTTAATTCAGATTAGCTGCATACCTTTTTTGGTAAAACAACGCTTCTCTCTATTTTGCCCTGCTTTTTCTAGAAGAGGCGATCTAATCGCCAGGTGAAAAGAAAGAAGTACGCTGAAGAGCTGGAGGCCAGGCTGTCAGATGAAGAAGTCAAGGTTATTGTCAAAGCCAAGAAAACCAACCCAGCATCCAAGGCGCCTTCTCTTCAACTCTTTGTAGTAAGTAGTTCTACGTGCTTAGCTCCTCGTAGCTTAGAGGTCAAATTGATGTTTAATTATTTGTATTTTTTTTCTTCGAAAAGCATAAATGTAAAAGCAGCCATGTAGTCTGCATTGTTGAGTAATCTCACAATTAATACGCACAAGTAGCCTCAAAAACAGCCGATTCAGAGGACTGTTTTTGAGGCAATTACCCCTGAAAAACATAGCTGAAAAGAACTTGATGTGCTAACAAAACCATTTTTGTTGAGATGCTCTACATGCGCAGTGAATTACAGCACAGCCTGTTCTTTTCATCTCCTCTATGTGACGTGCAAACCAGGACCCCTGCAGTCTCTCTGCACAAAGAAGGAAAACAAACACTTGGTGCCCATTTTATAGATTTAAACGCACAAGGAAAAAAACAAGGAAGGCTAATATCATGAGATCACCGTGGCAGTCTAAATCTGTTGTTTGCAGATGTACTGTATATATACGGTAAATACAGGTTAATGCAAAGTGCTGCTGCAGGAGGTGTTGAACGATTGTTTACTGTCCACTGCATTCGCAGGAGAATCCCAGTGAAGAAGACGCTGCAGTTGTTGACAAAATCATGTCTTCTCGTGTCGTCAAAAAGGAGGTAATGCAGAGGTTTTTACGATGAGCCTTTTATTATTTCTACCACAAATGATTAAACTGGATCCTTTGATTCGGTTCTAAATGCACAGCTTTATTACACACAAGTTCATTTAGCGATCCAGTTCTTGACTTGTATTTACGGTTGTGTGACTTAAATCTCTCTGCAGGTCTCTCCGGGCATTGTGGTCGAGACGGAGGAGTTTTTTGTCAAATACAAAAACTAGTAAGTTCTTGACTCGGATTGAACCTCCTGCTGGAGAGTTTAGGTTTATAGTGGTGTTAATGAATCATGCCATAACGCTACAAATGCAACTTTTTTTTTAATGCCACACTCCTCTTGTCTAACAGTAAGAGCTCTTGTTTAAAGTTTACTGACACACACTTTACATCATAACGAATGATTTTTATATCATCGAAAAAAAAGAAAAAAAAACACGCGATCATATAAGCGCGCCACTGTGACATTTTGTGTCAACCAAATTAGATTGCGGAATTGGATTCTTTCCAAACCACAAAAAAAATCTGTTAAACGTATGATCAGATTAGTTATTCCTCACCTTTGTCTGAATGTGTTTTTGTTTTGTGTGTGTGTGTTATCAGCTCCTACCTACACTGTGAGTGGGCCACAGAGCAACACCTGGTGAAGGACAAGAGGATTCAACAGAAGATCAAACGTTTCAAGATGAAACAAGCACAGAGGGCCCTGTTCTTTGCAGATGTAAGGCTATGTGTGTTTGTGCTTTTGTCCATATACAGTATACTACACACACACACACACACACACACACACACACACACACACGCGCACGTGCACACAGGCACTTTGGTGTGAGCAGGTGTGTGTATGGCATACATCCTAACAGACACTGTGTGTGTAGATGTATATTGTGTATTTCTTTGTGTGGGAAGGCACATCTGTGTGCATACATTAGAGTTTCTTTACCTGCTCAGTGGACACGGTAGTGATGGTAGTAATGCTTGTCTCCAATTACAGATGGTGAGTGGGCGCTCAGGTTTATGATGTCTCCTTTTTTTCCTCCTTGTTTCTCTTGCTGTCTCTCTCAGATGGAAGAGGACCCCTTTAACCCGGACTATGTGGAGGTAGACAGAGTGCTGGAAGTGTCATATTGTGAGGACAAAGACACAGGAGAGGTAAAGTAAATCTCCTTTCATGTGTTAATCATATCTGTTTGCAGCGTGTGTGTTTATTTGTGTCTACCTGCCTGCCGTGTGCTGTGAAAATCTCTCGGTTTCAGTACACCACTCCAGTGATGCCTTTATAAACCAGAAGTGCCCAAGGCCATCCTAATAGGCTTCCTCGCAGCCTTTGTTAATATCATAAAAGCAGAGCATGGCCTCGTTCTAGTCTTTTGCAGCTCTAATTCTTGTCTGCCTGCTGCAGGAGGTGGTGTATTACCTCGTGAAGTGGTGCTCTCTGCCTTACGAGGACAGCACTTGGGAGCTGAAAGACGATGTAGATCAGAGCAAGATTGAGGAGTTTGAGCTGCTGCAGGCAGTCAAGCCAGACTCGCGCAGGATGGTAAGTCATGACAACGCAGCATCCCAACTAATCGCAGCATTTACACCTTCCTGTTTCAAGTTCAACTTCAGCAAGAAGAAAACACAAATAGGCTTAAAGGGAGATACTTTCTGACTTTATCCCAAAGCATAAGCTCCATGTAGAAAACACACACTTGGTAGTTTTTATCATACAGTTAAGTGGCCAGCCATCACAGAGCAGCATGTAATGTGCACTGCCTGGGATGAGCACCGTTGCAATATTCCAACAAGTGTTGTTCAAGCTATTTTTCATCTTTCAATATTCACATCCCTGTTCATTAGAAAAGATCACACTTTAAACAACTGTCACTGTGTGTCCACGTTTGTGTAAACAGAATGCATACGTTCAGGTATGACAATACAAGGTTTAGAGCAATCGCCACCAAAAGACAACCACATCTTGTTTCTACTCAGACCTGCTGATTTCATGTAAAAACAGCAGCACTGCCTGGCTTTTTCTTTATCTCTATCTCTTTTCCAAACATCTCCCCTTGTCAATCCTTCTATTACTATTTTCCCCCTTTTTGAAACGCAGCCGCAGAGTGGCTTAACAAACTGTTTGAAATTCTTGCTCAGGATCGGCCCCCGGCCAATCACTGGAAGAAGAGGGAGCAGTCGAGGGAATACAGGAACAGCAACAGCCTCAGGGATTACCAGCTCGAGGGGGTCAACTGGCTCCTCTTTAACTGGTACAACAGGTCAGTTTGTAATACCTGCACATACACGCACACCAAACCAGATCCTTTACAAAGGCAGTATGATAACCACTCGACACGTGAGCTAGCCTAAACCCCTCAGAAACACTACTTAAAGGAAAGACAAATAGTAGAGTTAGCATATAATACATCTTAAACACCAAACTAAATGGCATCTCTTCACATACTGCATACATGCTGCTAAAGCTCCATGTGAACCGTACACTAGACTCGTATGTTTGATATAGATTCAGAGATTTTACATTGGCATTCTGTATTTCAAGAGGAATCATCTGGGTGCATTGAGACTACACATAATGAATCCTGAGTCACTTTTCCTGTTTGTTCGTGTGTGTGTGTGTGTTTGGACCGCGCTGTGTTCACATTATTTGGTCAGACCTGCACGGGAGTCAAATTTCCTGTCAAGGTGCACAATGCTGCAAGGGCAATTGCTTTTTTTTCTCCGCCTGAGACGGCGAAAGAAACGCTGCTCGGTGTCGATGTGGCGCACATGGTGTGAGTGTGCTTGTTTTAACCCTGGGAATTGGATTTATGTGTGAGCATGCAGGATTTTGCATATGCCTGGGCACAGAGATTCATCTGAAGTAGAGAGCTGCTTAAGAGGCCAGTGGGAATATCTGCACGTTGCAATTAGCATCAAGATATAATACCCCCACCCACTGGACAGCTGAATAATGGTTTGCTGGAGTACACCACGCTGCACAGGCAGTTGTATTTGTTTCTTTTCTCTTTGGTGTGTTATTACTGCTGATCATGTCATTTTCCCCTCCATTGTAACTGCTTATTATTTTAGCATCATGGGATTATTCTTGATTGCGTCTCTTTGGGCTTTGATTTCTTGACTTTTATCAACTCCCCCTTCCCCCCCTCCCTCCACCACAACATTACTTTACAAACATTGTAACGAACACGTAAACGCTGATTCCACTTTTTTTTCCCCCCCCTCTCGAAACGTTACGTCCACCCATCAGACGAAACTGCATCCTGGCAGATGAGATGGGCTTGGGAAAGACCATCCAGTCCATCACATTCCTCGAGGAGATCCTCCGCAGGGGCATTAAAGGGCCGTTCCTCATCATCGCTCCCCTCTCCACCATCGCCAACTGGGAGCGGGAGTTCCGTACTTGGACCCACCTCAATGTCATCGTCTATCACGGAAGCATGGTCAGCCGGCAGATGCTCCAACAGTACGAGATGTATTTCAGGGATGCACAGGTACATTGCTGTTCTTTTCTTTTCTTTTTTTTATTTCACGATTTCTTCTGGGCAACACTAGTCTTATTTCCAAGAAAAAGAATGTGTCATATGTGCCTCTCTGTTGCCTGTAAACGCTTGCAAATTTGACCGAAGAAAAGCTACAAGGAGAATCAGTAATAAATGCAATGACTGGCATTCATCTTATAATGTGACAAACACATGTGAATTATCATCAAGATTGAGGGCTCTATGAATCCATCCAAACCAAATGTTCCTCTTTTCAAAGACAGACGAGCAGAAAGCATTTGCTTTACCTCCAGACAGGAAAGCAGTGATTCTCTTCAATTAAAATGATCTTGAGTGCTTTTTAGAAAACAGCAGTATGAAGTCCTGCGAGTAACATAATGATAGGTTTGAAAACAGGAGGCCTCTTTATTACAATAAGAGTGGGTTTATGGGAAAGAGAGGGGGGGGGGGGAGGCTGAACGTGATTACCATGTGCAGCAGAACGCCTGGATACACCGGAACTCTGGATGTAATAAAGCAAACTCACTTAGCGAAACGTTTCAGAGGAGAAATCACCTGAAGAAAGTGTGAAAGTGGATAGACTCATGGCAGGCGACGGATAATGAAATATTGCACTGGATAAATAAAAGATCTGTGTTAATGCTGTGGGGGGAACAACTGGCTGAAAAAAGACTTTTGGCGACTTTCATTCAGACACGGCAAACATTATTAAAGCAACACGTGTTTGTTATTGTTGTCTTTCAGCGCCATGCTTGCTTAAAGTAAGGCATGAGAGCACAACATGTAAAGAACAGGTTTATTTTACTAATGTAGTGTGAACTTCATTAGAAGAGGGGCACGTGCCCAGCAATATGTGAGCCGCTGCTGTAGGTGGTTAGTGAGCCTTGGGCAGAGGCTTCCTGTGGTTGGTGGGCCATGTGATGTGTCACAACAGGCAGTTCCAAGCTCTTAGTGTTCAGACGAACCGTGGGAGGAAATAATGCGAGAGAGAGCAGTACAGAGCGATGCCGCCACCAGGCTGTCTCCCAGGCAGCCTGTGATGTCACAGCAGCAGCCCCCGAGGGGAGCTCTCTGTCAGCACTGCTCAGGCATATTAAAGAGAGAGAGAGAGAGAGAGAGAGAGAGAGAGAGTGAGAGAGAGAGAGAGAGAGGCTCCTCAACTGCAATCTGTTGGCTGGCTGTGGGAGGGGGTTACTGGATAACTGAGCATCCCTAGAGGAGTGTTGTCAAGGCAATAGATACAAATGGAGAGGCGGGGTGAAGCAAAACCTCCCCAGACAAACAAACAAACAAACAAACAAACCAGACTCACCACTGTGTGTGCTTGTGTCCTGGTTGCGCTGTAGATGATTTCCAATGAGAATGAAACACAGATTAACAGTCGAGATTAACGGCTCCAAGGCTGAATGGAAGAACACTACTTGCTCCTCTTCTTCCGCTCTTTTAAACACAATAACATAAACCTCATTGAAACTCCCAGCTTACATTTACTTTTCTACATCTATAGAAATTAAGTTTGTACACGCCCTTATATAATGCTTACATCTCGTTTTTTAATGCTTCATTCAAATGTTAACTGTGTCCCCCCCCCGCCTTTCTTTTTCCCCAAGGGCCGTGTGATACGAGGGGCCTACAAGTTCCAGGCTGTCATCACCACTTTTGAGATGATCCTGGGAGGATGTCCCGAACTCAACGCCATCGAGTGGCGATGCGTCATCATCGATGAGGCTCACCGCCTCAAGAACAAGAACTGCAAGCTGCTAGAGGGCTTCAAGCTTATGAGCCTGGTACTTGAACCACCACCAGACATACAAGCAAAACTCAATGTTATCACATGAATGTGTGCAGTCAGAAACCCTTGTGACATATGAGATGCAATTTAATAAATGGACTCCTTTTGTTCTCCTTCAGGAGCACAAGGTCCTGCTGACAGGTACTCCTCTCCAGAACACTGTGGAGGAGCTCTTCAGCCTGCTCCACTTCCTGGAGCCGGCACGCTTTCCCTCAGAAAACACTTTCATGCAGGAGTTTGGAGACCTTAAGACCGAGGAGCAGGTGAGCCAGCTGACACAAACAGTGCATGTTTTGACGTTCTTAATCAGCGTTTTCTAACTCAACCAGTGACATTTTCTACACACACGCACACACCCAACATGTGGTGGTGAGTGATAACAGATCACGGAGTATTAATGCTAGTCTTCGTTGGACTTTGTATTTGCACAATGTCTCACAATAAAAAAAATTTTTTTACATTTGTCGGCAGAAGAGAGGCTCATACTTGAAGTCAAATATGAAACATGTAATACTCACCATGCAGCACTAAGTCTAGAAGTCAGTTGTGCAAAATCCATTTCATAGTGGTAGCTGCATGTGCTCTTGTGTTCGAACTTTTTGTCGTTAGCGTGTGTTTTTGTCAAAGTTGGAAATTCAAGATTTGACTGTTTCAGTTTGAATCAGAAGAAATAAAGACATTTTATCAGGGCACTTTTTGTGTTTCATACAGTGAATCATACCATTTTCTGACCCTTCTAACTTGAACTATCTTTTTTCCTGTTTGGATCCGCAGGTACAAAAGCTTCAAGGCATCCTGAAGCCTATGATGCTGCGTCGATTAAAGGAAGACGTGGAGAAGAAGCTGGCACCTAAAGAGGAAACCATCATCGAAGTTGAGCTCACAAACATTCAAAAGAAATACTATCGAGCGATCCTCGAGAAGAACTTCTCTTTCCTGGCTAAAGGAGCCGGCCAGGCAAACATGCCCAACCTGGTCAACACCATGATGGAGCTGAGAAAGTGCTGCAACCACCCCTACCTCATCAAAGGTAGAGCAGTACGGCTATTTGAACTTACCTACAGGTTCATGAAGGAGCATGAACTGTAGCAGCTGCTGAAGATGTGCAGTATAACCATTTCCTGTTTAGTCTTCGGGAGTTGTTGTGGGCTACATTTAGAACATTTAGAAGCTCACTTTAAAGCGGGACCATATAAGGTTATTTCATGAGACACCTGGTGATCGTCCCTCGAAACAGCCGTTGAGCTGTCATCAGCGGTTGTAGAATCTTTTGAGTGTTTATTTTCTCCTCCCTTCTTAATGAAACCACACTATCACTCCTGAATGAACGGCGCTTACTTTTATGTTAAGAGCGCGAGTGTTGCTGAATTTTTCCGTCTTTTTGTTTGTCAGGAGCAGAAGAAAAGATCATGGAGGACTTCAGGGAGGTGTACAGCCCCACTGCCATGGACTTTCACCTGCAGGCTATGGTGCAGTCTGCAGGGAAGCTGGTCCTTATTGATAAGCTGCTGCCCAAGATGAAGGCTGGAGGCCACAGGGTGCTCATCTTCTCCCAAATGGTGCGCTGCCTGGACATCTTGGAAGACTACCTCATTCAGAGAAGGTAATAAAAAAAAAAAAGACTTATTCTTTGAAGCTCGGAGGAAAACTTCTTTACAGCGAAAGCCTGAAATCATTTCCTGGAAGTTCGACTTTAAAAGAGCACTGAGTCTCCTACTTTTAACAATCCTTACCCTTACTATCACATGACCCAAAAAGTTTGATTTTTAAACTATTTTAATCCTGCAAAATGTTTGTGTTTTAGACTTAGACTGAACTTTATTGATCCTTTTGGGATGACTCCCTCTAGGTTCCAGCAGCATATACAATAAAATAAAATTTAGCAGGTAACAAAAAAAGTAGCAATATAAAGAATAAGATAGAATAAATAATAGAACACTCTTCCGTTGGAAAAAAAGAGAAGTGGAGTTTAAACTTCTCAACTCAAACATGTGATCAAACATGTGATCTCTAAGTGTTCTAACCGAATAAAAGGAGCCCCTCCCCCTTTTCAATAACACACTGCAATGTCTGTGAATACAAAGACTAAATACAACAGGTCCACAAACCGTCTATAGTATAATATTCTGGACTTGTATCAGGTCCTTTCAGCTACTTGATACAATCGGAGGCCCTGAAGAGTATGAGAGTGTTTTTTAGATTCACATCATGAGCTCAGTTCTTGCTTCCCTTTGTTGTATTTGCATCGCCTTAGTGTAAGCAGTATCTTGATAAATTACAGGGCATCATATGAAAGCTGAAATGGAACGAATGGTCAGTAACAATCACGTGGAGGTTTACAACTCGCATTTAGGTTTAGATTGCGATGAAAGATATGGTAATTACAGTTCCAAGTGGTTCAGCTGCATCTCATCTTTTTTCCCTTTTTTTTTTTTTTTTTTTTTTTTTTTTCATTCTCTTCCATTTTCGCTTTCCTGACTTTGACTCTGTTTTTGACTTGTCTTTTTCTTCTGGCTTCTCACCCGCAGCTGGCCTAAACCCTGAACTATTGTAAACATGTGAGGTGCTGTTCAGCTCAGACCTCAGACAGGGTTCAGCAGCAGGTTATTGAAGCCCTCGGGGCTTCACTGCTAAACACAAGTGGTGGTTTCTGTGAGTCTTCTTACTGGGAGTGGATTACCTTGGAGGAGGGCGGGGGGGTTGGGTAGTGGGAGGAGAGGGAAATGGACACAAGATGAAAGGGCATAACCACTCTACAGTTTTGTCTTTGAGCACACAGATTCTGCTCTGTAGAAGGAAAGCAAAAAATGTACTGGGAGACTTTAGAAACTGGGTGCTGTAGCGACTTATTATTTCAGGCTTAGTTCAACACATTTTCCCCACATTAAAAAAAACACACAAAAAACTAGATGTTCTATGCTTATTATTTGTTTGTAAGTCCTGACTCAGTGGGGTTTTTTGTTGTGCACATTCATCACAGCTCAGTGTCTCTGTGTTGCAGGTACTTGTATGAGCGAATAGATGGACGTGTTCGGGGGAACATGCGGCAGGCAGCCATCGACCGATTCAGTAAGCCTGACTCGGAGCGCTTCGTTTTCCTCCTCTGCACAAGAGCTGGTGGCCTGGGAATCAACCTCACAGCTGCAGACACTTGCATCATCTTTGACTCTGACTGGAACCCGCAGAATGACCTGCAGGTACGACAGCAACTCACTCACAGCTGAAGTTACAACCAGCGGCCATTCATGTTTCAGCATACAGTCGATTCTGCACTTTGATCTGCCCGTGTAAACGCCAATTATAAAGTGCTTTACACGCTGTCCAATCGAGGCAATAAGTGCACATTCATTATACCAGATACCATCATTTATGAGGATTTGAAATCATGTCAAACTGCATATGAAGTAGCTTTTCCTGTCCTCCACAGGCCCAGGCTCGCTGCCACCGTATTGGTCAGAACAAAGCAGTCAAGGTGTACCGTCTGATCACCAGGAACTCGTACGAGAGAGAAATGTTTGATCGCGCCAGCCTCAAGCTGGGTCTCGACAAAGCAGTGTTGCAGAGCATGAGCGGCCGAGATAACAGCCTCGGAGGAGGCACAGGGGGAGGGGTAAGTTTTGAGAAGTATCCAAATGATTTGAAATGGAAATGGGAGATTAAATCAATGAGTCACGTTGATTATGTTCAGTTCATTTTCAAAGAGCAGTGTTTGTTTGTGATTTTCTGTTCGAGCTGGGCACGAATGTTTTTTTTTTTTCTATTCCACTATCTCATCATCAAATGGTAACACTAAAAGTAGGAAACCACAGAAGCCATAAGTATCAGAAATATTACAGAGTGCAGGGTTTTATATTTTATTTAATTGGGTTTATCTATCCATCTAGCCTTTTTTCTTACTCAGATAAGCATCAATTTTCATCTTAAATCTTGAGGGATCTTAACTGAGAAGTTTCTTTCTTCGTCAGCCTCCGTCTATCTTGTCAGCGTTCTCATCTTTTACATGTAGCTACAGCTTTTAACACTCAGGTCCTGATTCACAGGAGCATTGCACTGCTTTCGTGTCCACTAAACCTGTGCCGATAAATCGTTGGGACAACGTCTAATTCTCAAAACACATACAGGGGGTTAATCGCTCCCCTTATTGCACTGCAGAGCAGGTTGCTGGTTGCATGTATTTAAATAAACCATCACGCATTCAATTGGGGAACTTTTTTTCTTTCTGTCTATGCAAATAAGTGTGATTGCAACAACAACAAAAAATAGTCTAAGTTACAAACACGGTGCCAACAACCACATACAGTTGAGAGCAGTATTCATAGGAGATCTCGCATACAAACTTTCCAGTGATCAGAAAAATGATTCCACTATTCTGAAGCTGTTACGCACGAGGATGTGAGGGTTTTTTTTTTTTTTTGTTTGTTTTTGTTTTTTTTATTCTTTAGTCTGCCCTTGCTTGCTACATTCAGAGAGGAAGTCTGGCATTAAAATAAACCCTGACAAACTTTCTACAATCGTCTTTCTGTGGACAGAAGTGAGCTCTGTCAGAGTGAGCAGAGTAAAGGTTCAGCCTCTTTTTCTTCGCTTTCAGACGACAAGAAGAACAAAGTGCATGGAGCACGACTGAACATCTTTAGCTCTGTGCGCTTTGTGTAGACCTTGAGACCGAGCAGATAGTGTGGGCAAATGTTCTTCATTTTTGAAAGCGTTAGCAGCTGCATTCTAATTGAATCAGGACCTTATTGCATTATTACTGGGGAAAATCATGAAATAAAATAAGCCTGTCTCTCACTCTCACCGTGACAACACTTAAACCACTGTATGGTTTAAGAAAGACAAAAGTTTTACAAATTAAATTCAAAAGATGTTGTGCTCTTTCAAACAATAATATAAGACAACAGTTTGCTTCATCAGCGGCCCTGAGTGACATCAGAGAAGCAGTGCAACAGATGGCAGACAACAAGAAGAAGCAAAACAGAGAAAATCAAATGTGCACAAACCCTCAAACTTACATCTGGCTCTGGAAATTTCTTCTTCAAGTGTAACCAATCCGATTAGAGTCTAATCTCTTTGTGAGGGAGTGTGTCAACAACATGTGAAGTGTGTAGGTGGATGTTTAGATAATTCTCAGAGGACACCAACCTCGGCTGAAGAAAAACGAGGTTGAGCAAATAGCAGGCCTCCTCTTCCAGTCTGACTTCACAAACAGCTGTTGAGTTTCAATACTGCGTTGCTGATGATAAAACTTGATATGCAACAGGTGCAATACAACAGGCGTTTGCTTGATTGTGTCCTGTTTTGCAGGGTACCTTTTCCTTATCCTGCAATAAGTAGTAGTAGGTTGTAGCTCACAATCAGGTTGTTTGTCACCCCATTTGAGTTCATTACAGTTTGATTCTGTTGCTCGTAGGCGGTGCAGCAGCAGCTGTCTAAAAAAGAGATCGAGGATCTGTTGCGACGTGGTGCATACGGAGCAATCATGGATGAGGAGGACGAAGGGGCGAAATTCTGTGAGGAGGACATCGATCAGATTCTCCAGCGCAGGACGAAGACCATCACCATCGAGTCCGAGGGACGAGGATCTACCTTTGCTAAGGTGACTGTTGTGATTTAAATTGAAACTTTATATTAAAAAAAAGTTATGTTTCTGGAGTTCTAATTGCATCACCTGTGATAACTGGATACATTTAAAAGGGTATTTTGATGAGCAGTGGTTAATCATGAATTCATGGATTGTTAACGTAGACTCCCATGTCTGTTTTCAGGCTAGTTTTGTGGCGTCCGGAAACCGCACAGACATCTCTCTGGATGATCCCAACTTCTGGGACAAATGGGCCAAAAAGGCGGATGTTGACATGGAAATGGTCAACGGAAGAGTATGTCATACAACACTATCATTGTTAACTAGACAGAATTAGGGCATTGCTCACAAAGATTAGTTGCACCCTCATAAAGATACAATGCTCAGCCAGTAGAGCGACGGCCTTTCTGAGCTGTGATAAAGTCATGAGATTTTTTTTTTAAATATCTATATATAAAGTCTTGTTCACCCTCCGTTTCCCCCCCCCCTGCAGAACAGCCTGGTGATTGACACCCCTCGCGTCAGAAAGCAGACGAGGCCGTTCAGCGCGACAAAGGACGAGTTAGCCGAGCTCTCAGAGGGTGAAAGCGATGATGATGAGTCCAAACCAAAGCTCAGGCGAAACCATGACCGCCTCAACAGCTACGGACGCACAGAGTGCTTCAGAGTAGAGAAGAACCTGCTTGTTTATGGGTGAGGCGATCACATTAGCCGTGTGTGTTAAGTTAGCATCTCTTTAATTGTAAGAGAATCTTTCTTTTTGTGACAACTTTCCTTCAATTTATTTTTTTTTTTCCTTTTCCCTTTCGTTGTCCAGCTGGGGCCGTTGGAAGGATATTCTGAACCATGGGCGATTTAAGAAGCAGCTGACAGATTGGGATGTGGAGTCCATCTGCAGGGCCCTGCTGGCTTACTGCCTGGTGCATTACCGCGGAGACGATAAAATTAAAAGCTTCATGTGGGACCTGATTGCCCCTACTGAGGATGGTCAAACCAAGGAGCTACAGAATCACCTGGGTAAGTCTCTGCTTGTTCAGCATGAATTCAACTGTCTATAAAACTGATGGTGACAAATGAAGAGGTTAGACAGTGAGCTTTTTTTTTTTTACATTTCACTTCTCATACTACACCTATAACTGTAAACTCCTTGTGTCCTCTAGGTTTGTCTGCCCCAGTCCCCAGAGGAAGGAAAGGGAAGAAGATGAAGACCCAGTCCAGCTCTTTTGACATCCATAAAGCCGAGTGGCTCAGGAAACACAACCCAGAGCACATGCTTCAGGACGACGGCTACAAGAAGCACCTCAAACACCACTGCAACAAGTAGGTGGCAACGACATCCACTTCACCTGTAGTTCCCAATACAACTGCATGAACTGTACATCAGGAAAGGTACTGATCATTCTCAGTTATCTAAAACAGCGCTCTAACTTAGAAGAGACACATTGGATATATTTTCCAGGATTGACTTTGCGTGCAGCACACAAAGAGACTAACAGTCTAGGTTTGAGTTGTTTCATTGCCTGTGGGAGAGTGTGCATGACTGTGAGTGTGCATGTGTCTGTGTTTAAACAGTTTTGCTATTACAGCTCCTGGCAGGTGGTCATTATTCTCTTCTAGCACAGATTGTATCAGTTCCTTTTTAATACAATGAAGCCTAAGTGAAAAATGAAAATACAATTTGTGGCTCAAACTCTGGCACCTTTCGAGCCACTGTAATTAGGAGGCACTAAAACATCTATTGGAGCCGACAGAAGACAGATTCATTAACGGACGTGCATCACTTTGAGTCCAGACTGACTGATATGATTGTTAATGGGACTTCAGCCCAGCTAATGGCTGTCATAGATCTCTCTTCTTTAGTGACAGAGGGAAAAGGATGGCTGCTATAAAACAAAGAGATATAAAGCTGAAAACATGGCTGCTACTTCTTTCTATAAAGGATTGGGGGGGGGGGGGGGGGGGGGTGTTCATTTCTGGCTGCAGAGCACTGCAGCTTCCATAGAAATGTTTGTCATTGTTTCCTGGTCCAGTTGTGCTGAATCCAGGGATTGTCTGATATGTGACACGCAAATGGGGACACACACACGGTCAGCAGAGTTAGCTGACTTGTGCATTTTTCAGTTTGAGGACCTGGAATGTGACTGCTGGGGGGGGGGTAGTGAGGTTGGTGCTGATCGTGCTGATTGGCCTCCTTAACTGGACAGTTAAGCCTCTACACAAGAGTGAGGAAAAATATAGGAAGTGGACTGTTTGCAGACAAAACAGTTTCACACCTGTACTTTTTGCTGTATAGATTTAGAAAAAAAAACTGTATTAAGACTTCTACACTGTGTTTTGTTAAATCTGTGAACAGATCACGAGGGATTCTTTGCATGCCACTCATGTCATTCATACTTGGCTTAGTCACCTCCAAAAGACAGTGTACGACTCTGCTGAGATCCTCTGCAGCCTCTGAGTGAAGCACATTGCACAACACGCACACACAAACACTTTGAAGAAGTGACAGCCATGTCTTTGACAGACAGACGCGCAAGCCCTGAAAATGTCGCTGTCTGTGATTTAAGGCAGGATTTTGGGCTCATTTAGAGAACTGAGTTCGGGCGAACATAAGAAGGAATTCCAACTATGAATGATTTCTGTCATAAGGCGGTCCACACGTCTTTCACTGCTGTTTAAACAAGAGCAGCAAGAAGAAGACAACAGGTTTTACTTTTAGTGCTAAATGACTAAAGAAGTTTACAAATAATCAATTTACCTGCAGAGGTATTCTATCTGTCTCCTTTCTCTTTGTCTTATGTGTTAAATTGTTCAGAAATCAGTAGTTTCACAACATGTTTAATTAGGATCAGTGGAAATCGTTTTCTCATCTTGTCTGCTTAAATTGCTTTGAAACGGTTTTTTTTTGTTAACAGGCGGTTGTAGGGCGCTTCATTCACAAATTTCTCTGGCATTTGACAGTGTCAGAGGAGTACACTGTATCCTCTGAAAGGACGCCATACTGAGAAGAACAATTGTAAGACAGCTTATGACTACATAGCCATGCAAATCCTCAACAGAGAGTTTGGCTCTCATGCCAGAAAGCCTTAAAAAATAAATAAATAAATAAAATAACTCCCATGCCCAATTTTTCCAACGGCAGACATTACATGACAGAATTTAATAATCATTATGTGTTCAGACAAAATGCTAAATCTCAAGGCATACCAGACGTTCCAGCCTGGCACACCAGCGCAAACACATTTCCCACCACTTGACTGTGTCTTCGCTCAAAGCCCTGCTGGCTGTGATGTGTGATCATGCATCACAGAGCTAATGTCTCCCCTGTGAGTCAGCCTCCCTCTACCTTGTCAGCCTCGGCTTCCCAGCCTTCATCTACTGCCAGAGCACGACCACATGACGACTGGCGAGAGAGAGAGAGAGAGACTGTCGACTGTTCATTCAGACCTCAGAGCCGTGCCGTGGAAACGCTCATGACTCTCTGTGAGGTCGATACGATAATGTCGACTTCAATTAAGCCATAATTCACATGATTTCGTCTGGCTTAGTCTGTGTTGTGGCAAGCGCTTTGAAAGGCTAGCTTGTGATTAATAGCTGAACACACACACAAGCTGTGATCAAAACGCATACACATGGTCTATATGTTCAGTCGATTGTCTGCTGTTTGTGGATGTACAATTACACAACTAGACAGCTGAATTTAAGAATTCACACATTTCTCTTATTTGCATTGTGATCATCAGTTTACAGCAGAGGTGTGTGTGTGAGTGTGTGATGGTACTGCTCGCTCAGCGTTTGTTCAGCGGGGGGGGGGGGGGGGGGGGGGGGGGGGGTCAGGGCTTTGTTGTGACCAGTGGGTTTTCTATGCAGGGTGCTGCTCAGGGTCAGAATGCTGTACTACCTGAAACAAGAGGTGATAGGGAGCCAGGCCCAGAAGGTGCTGGATGGTGCGGACTCCAGGTGAGCTCAACTTTAAACCTACTCATTACTCACAACAGCTTCCTGTCCCATGCTTTGTCATCTCGGACCTTTCCGACTTCTTTCGAGGCTTAAATAACAATAAGTACAACAAGCAGCACAGTAGCTATCACCTTTACACTCTGTCCACTAACATTTCTGACCAGTTTGATTTGTGGATTAGCAGGATTCTCTTCATCACACAGAGGGTCAGGAGGCTTTAGCAGCTGTAATAAAACACCACAGAGACGGTTACTGGAAAGATCAAATCATCAAAAATAGAGCTTAGCAGTAACACTGTGAAATAGATATTTTTCGATGTGAGTGGTACATATGATCGTTAGTATCTGCTGTCAGCCTAGTGAAGGAAGAATCAATGGACCAGAGAAATTAACAACACAGTTGTAGTGCTCCACCTGCTGGTGAACAATGGGTGTTTCTGTTAAATTAAATATTTCCTCACAAGTGTTGTCAAAGATGGTTAATCGAAACATGTCACCCTAAATTCATGATTGAATTCAGGAAGCTTTCACACTTCTTCAGTCATCTGTAGGATTTCTGTTTTCACCTCTTGAGTTGCATTCAAAGCAAAACAGACAGAAAAAGACAAAGAGCCCTTGTTTATACTGAGTTTCATTCCATGTTACTTTAGAGGAACAGATATAAAACCAAAGGGGAAAAAAAGTAACACACTAAAATTATTCTGATTCCCTCCTCCTCCTCCTCCTCTTCCTCCTCCATAGTGAAATAAAGATCTGGGTGCCAGATCCTGAACATTCTGAGCTGCCAGCTTTGTGGTGGGATGCTATATGTGACAAGTGTTTGCTGCTGGGCATCTACAAACATGGTAAGATACGTCAGCTCTTACTGTAACTTCTTGTATTCTAAAGAGCTATACTTTGCTGTGAAGTGTCTGTATTGACTTCACAAAGTGAACAAAAAGTGACATTCTAGTCAAAAATGAAGTTGTAAATCTGAACGATCACCCAGGTTGTGTCTCCTGGCTTTAGCCTATCTGACAGTTCCCATCTTTAATTCTTTGCTGACCGTGTGATTTGCTTGTCTCCTGCGTGCACTCCTAGGCTATGAGAAGTACAACACCATTCGTGCAGACCCGTCTCTTTGCTTCATAGAGCGCGTTGGACGACCAGACGAGAAGGCCATCGCTGCCGAACAAAGAGGCAATGATTTCATGGATGGGTGTGTACAGCATGCGAGTCTTGACTCTGACAAATCATTGGGTTTTATTGTTCTGGGCACAAAACAAATAGATGTGTATTTATGTGTGTGTAGGGATGTGGATGATCCAGAGTACAAGCCTGCTCCAGCCCTGATGAAAGATGATATGGAGGTTAGTCTACATGAACCAAAGGCGGGTGTTGAGAGAACAAATTGTCCCCTCTTTGTATTTCAGCTTGTTCATTATTTCTCGTTCAACCAATCACACTCTGAAAGGCTGTAAAGTGTGTTTTTTTTTAAAACCTGCCATGAACTTCTCTTGCAGGATGATGCCTCTTCACCTGGAGACTTGGTTGTCACAGACAACGCTGGAGGTGAGCTTTAGATTCTTTTAATCCATACAAAAATGTTCATTATTTGCACAAATGCTAACTTCCCACATCCACGTGGCAACTTTAAAAGCTCTACGATTTAAGTTTTTGAATTCTAAGAAATCTTTTCTGAATTGTCTTATCCATATAATCATTGATAATGTGCTAGTCTAATTATGAAAAAAAAAAAAAAAAAACGTCATGTCACTATGTAATACTCTGATCCAGATGCAGTTCAAATGACGGGAGGTGAAACCATCTACTGGCCCTCACCCTCGGTGTTGACAGCCAGACTGAGACGTCTGATCACAGCCTCGCAGCGCTTCACGAAAAGCCGGCAGATCCTGCACATCCACCAGACTCAGACTCAGCCTCAGACCCAGCCCACCATGATACTGTCAGCTCCACTCTGCCCGCTGCCACCCACTCTAAATGACACCCTGAACCCAAAGATGGTTGCTAAGCTTGAGCGCCAACAAAGGTCAGAGCAATAAGCAGATCCATGTTTGGAAAACAGATATATGACTGATCTAAAATAGTTAAATAAAAAAGAACAATGTCTGATTGTAACAGACAAATATTGCTCTTGAGGATTTTGAACGTCATTTTTTTCCCTCCCATTCCTCAGATGGACCAGGAGAGAAGAGGCCGACTTCTACCGCGTGGTCTCCACATTTGGTGTAGTGTTTGACCCGAGTCTCAGCCGCTTCGACTGGACCAAGTTCAGGGCAATGGCTCGGCTGCACAAGAAGACTGATGAGAGCCTGCAGAAATACCTGTGTGCTTTTACCGCCATGTGCCGAAGGGTGTGTCGCCTGCCACCCAAAGAGGGAGGTCAGTAGTTTTACCAGCTTATTTACATGCACACACAATACCTATAGGAGCATCCGTTTAATCTTTATGTGGGTATACATTTCTACACAGGTGGGGAAAACGGGTTTGGACTTTTAGATGATCATGTCAGGGTTCATTTTTTGGTTTTGGTCACAAACTTTGCTTTTTTGTAGAAATAAAAATATGTATTGTAAGGATGTGGAATCCATACAAAGCTGAAGTCTTCAGAACATGTATGAAGTATTTATTCCTCACACTTGTATTCTCTGTAACCTGTCAGATCTACACGTGTACTGTAGTATATCCTTCACTCACTGCTGCCTTTAACTGATTGCGTTCGAAAGAGAGATCAGTTTTACCTTAAAGAGGCAGAGGGGTTGAGCAAGTTAATCATTTCCAAATAGCAAACAGTGTGATGTTTAAACTCCAAGCACAGACAGGTCTTTGGGTTGCTTCTGTTTCCTCTCACTCACTTTGTTTCGTTTTCTTCTGTGGCTGTGTCGCAGACTCTGCGGTGGACCCGTCTCTGACCATCCAGCCCATCACGGAGGAGCGAGCGTCTCGCACCCTGTACAGAGTGGAGCTTCTTCGCCAGGTGCGGGAGCAAGTACTCCGCCATGCGTTACTGTATGAGCGTCTGCCACTGTGCCAGATGAGCTCAGATTTACCCGTGTGGTGGGAGGCAGGTACTCATGACCGCGACCTGCTTATCGGTGCCGCCAAACACGGTGTCAGCCGCACAGATTATCACATCCTGAGAGACCCTGAGCTGAGCTTCATGGCTTCCCAACGTAACAGCCAAACAAAAGCTACACAGCAGCAATCCCACGCATCCACCCCGCTGCTGCAGCCCCAGTACCAGAACACTAGCTCAGTGTTGACGGGCTCTCCGCTGCCTCCACCTCCCCAGAAAGACACTGAGCCCGGTGCGGTTGTACCCAAAGTGGAACCTGCCTCAGAAGGAGAGGAGAAGCCTGGGGACAGCTGGAGTCCTCCCCAAGCTCCACCTACTCCCACAGGTCTGGAGGAGAAGCCCGTTACGGAGGCCAGGGACAGCGAGAGAAAGATGGTGGCCGCACGCACCAAACCTCTGACGCCCAACTCCTCCGAGAGGAAACCCAAGAAGGCTAGCAAGAGAGGGCGCAGGGAGGCGAGGAGAGGCTCGGAATCGGACTCGGATGGCTCCTCCTCAAGCAATTCGTCACGCTCCTCTTCATCCTCCTCCTCCTCCTCTTCTTCCTCTTCACATTCCGGGTCCAGCTCCTCCTCCTCTTCTTCCTCTTGCTCCTCTGGGTCTTCATCATCCTCGTCGTCCTCGTCATCCTCTTCGGAAGATAGCGACAGTGACAGAGAGGAGGGGAAGAAGAAAGGTGAGTAGATCTTACTCTTTTAAAGACGCAGGATACAAAAAACTGGAATGTAGAATAAGGGTCTTGTTAACACAATATGACACCACGCCATACCATACTGGGAAAGATCAGCAGAAAAACACATCAATCAGAGATAGAGGATAAGAGCTGGTTTTATTATAATTGATAACTAATGATCCCCCTATGTCTGCCTCTCTATCTGTCACATTCTCAGTGCCTGCTGCAACGAGTGTAAAGGGCTTCGACGAGGACAGCGTTGCATCTCTGAGCACTACACAGGATGAAACGCAAGACCCCCATGGGACTGAGAACGGCATCAACAACAGCTCCTCTCACCCTTTCCAGGGAGGGGGGTACATGCTTGCCGCATCTTACTGGCCAAAGGTAAACAACTGTTTATATGCGCACACACGCCATGAGTCATTTTGGCATCACGAAACTGATTGGCTCGCAAAGAATCTAAACATCATTGTCCCTGATGATATTTAAATAAAATGTTCAAGCAAAAGGGATTATTTGATCATTCAAATGTGGAGCTTTCTGTACTTTTTTTAAACAAAAATGTATGACCCAAGCGTTTGAGTGTTGATAGTCTGCTGTCGCTTCTCCAGGATCGTGTGATTATCAACCGCCTGGACAGCATCTGCCAGGCGGTGCTAAAGGGCAAGTGGCCGGGAACACGTCGTGTGTACGAGCCAGGAGGTGCAGTGGCCTCCTTTTACACCACCAAGCTGCTGGACAATGCCAACAGCCTGTGCGAGGACCCCTCCGCCTCACCACAGGGGTCAAAGGTGACCAAGCATGTTGCAGAAAACAAGGAGTTCTCAGTAAAACTCAACGATGTATGTTGATTTCTCCCTTATTCTCCTCCGCCTCCCTCTGCTTCGCCCTAATCGTAGGACCCTACCACTTCTGTTGCCATGACTGGTGTTAGCTGCCGTGTTCAGCATGTTTCTCTGGTTTTCATCCTTCTTTCCTTCGGGTATGATTAGTGGTTATGACTGCCCGGCAGGAGGAGAGATTAATTTAATAACAGCGTTCCTCTCCTTTCCCACACACTCAATTTGAATTGGGCTCTGAGGCGGTGATTACTTGAGCACAAATCACTCAGTCATGAGGACATAATGAGTTCAGTATGAAGCCTCTCTGTACTGAAGGGGTCGTGCTTATAATCTGATTGAAATGGAGACCTCGGCTGTGGGCGTTTTCTAGTATGCATCGAGGCATGTGGCCATTGACTTTGACTGGCTTCAGACTTGCTTTCGATTATTTCTTTGCATTGGATGTTTGTTTTGTTTTTTTCTTTTTGAACAAAATCTTTTCTTGAATTATACCTTTAAACACTTGCTGCTTGTGACCTTCATAATCCTTGATGCTGACAGCAGCTATCTCTCTGGCATGGCTTCCCCCGATGCAGTCCAGACTATGACCAGACTAAACCCACTGTCCCTACTAGTCACTGCCCTCTCCTGTGTCCATGTGTCCCAATACTAACAAAATAACTGCAAAAATGTTCTCTTGATGTAAAAAAAAGTTGATCAATAATGAGACCTTGTGAGAAATATACCTTGAATGATAAAGTTTTTGTAATAAAAAAAAAAAGAAGCTTTTACTTCACAATCCATTAGATGAAAAAGCAGTGAAAGTTTCCGTACACAGTAAACAGTCGGAGGAGGATTTTTTTTTTTGTTAAATAGCACACTTCTACTTGTTTATACCTCAGTTAGTTTTCACCCTAACGCTTTATCCCCCCTCCCAGACTTGTCTAACATCTTTGTTGTGTGTGCGCAGCAGGAAGGAGGTCTTAAACTGACCTTCCAGAAACAAGGTCTACCTCTGAAGAGGCCCCTGGAGTCTGAGGAAGGTCCCCAGGCCCAGCAGCAGTACCTGGCCCGGCTTCATGAGCTGCAGAGCGCCTCGGACACAGGCCTGGCAGACATCACCAAGCCTCAGTGCAGCTTCCAGACTGGTGTGTTGAGACCTTTTCATGCACACACAAAATGTGTTGACAGAAGTCCCTTCGAGTTTCCTTGACTACCACTAGATGGCAGCAAAGTCTGGTTTCAGTAACTTAAAAGACCCGGAAGTTAATGCTCATCTTTTTGGCCTTGCGAGTTTAATTCACAGATGGTAACAGAACAGAAAATGTGTGTTAAGTCTAAAATACAACATCTGACCTTTGCCCTAAGTTCACAGTAACCAGCCAAGAGTGGAAAAAAGTCATTAATAGAACGACTCTAACATTTAAGACAGTTCCTAATGTAATCAACAAACATTGACAAACTAGATGGAAGCAAACAGGTCCTTGTTTTTGTTTGCAGCCCCTCCTGATCTTTCCAGTCAGATGAGGCTGAATGGTGTACTGGATGGCCAGCCGGTGGTGAAGAGACGGAGGGGACGGAGAAAGAACGTGGAGGGGATGGACCTGCTCTTCATGAACAGGAGCCGAGTTCCTGCTGCTTCAGATCAGGTTAGCCTCCTTCACTCCTTATTTTTAATCAAAAGCAGTCTTCAAAGTGAATAATGCTCTTATTATTATTTTACTTATTTTGATTATTCAACCAATGAATAAACAATAAGTCAGTATACCTTCGTGTTCTGATCTGATCAGCTGTACCATTAATAAACTATTTCTTGTGCCCATGTTTTTCCAGATGCCTCCAGGGTGGGGGGGTATTGGCCAGGTGGGCATGGCTGTGGCCTCAATGCCAGGCTTCAGCCAGAGCACCAATCAGATACCAGCAGACACTGACAGCAGAGTCCCTGTCATCAACCTCAAAGATGGCACCCGGCTTGCTGGGGACGATGCTCCCAGGAGGAAAGATTTAGACCTGTGGCTAAAAGAGCATCCTGGATTTGTGGCAGACACGGGAGCCTTCATCCCTGTGAGTACTTATCATCACTTCACCTTAAAGGTTTCTGCAGAGTTTAAAGAAGACTGTTTTGTAAATTAAGATCTGGATCATTATAAAGGAAAATCACAACTATAATGTTTGTGAGGTTTTTTTATTATTATTTACGTTTATTTTTTTTAAGGCAGGTAAAAAACTTAGCTTCCTCGTGAATTCAAGCACAGAGGGACAGTATGACTATGCAAAAGCCAGTGAACCAATCATCCTTTAGTACAGAAAATAGACTTTTCACCACGAGTATCATTTTCTATCCAGGGGGTAAATAAGATGCAGATGCAGTTCCACTTCCAGGATGGTCGTCCCAAACAGAAAAGGCACCGCTGCAGGAACCCCAACAAGATCGATGTGAACAGCCTGACAGGAGAAGAAAGGGTCCAGATCATCAACAGGAGAAACGCACGCAAGGTTTGCTTGTGTTTTTGAGTGTTCCTTCAAAGACTTAAGTGTCAAAACTGGGTCGGAGCTTCACTGTCAATCTGTTTGACAGACTGGAGGCTTTTACCCTCACATGGCCCAGTGGACATTTTTTGTTTTACTCTAATGAAGCCAGACAGTAATGTATTTTCTATTTTTGAACAAGGTGCTACAGGAAGAGAAACTGAAGTCATGTATTTTTGTTGTCTTGCCCTTTGGTTCATGCTGCTGTAATCTGTCATGTAGGTCGGTGGAGCCTTTGCTCCTCCTCTGAAGGATCTGTGCCGCTTCCTTCAGGAGAACCCCGAGTACGGTGTCCCACCTGAGTGGGCTGATGTTGTCAAACAGTCGGTGAGTGAAAAGTAACACATCTATGTGAACAGCAGGTTCACAGCAGTTCACTATTTTAGTTTAAGGTCGTAGGACCGAATAAATAAGTCCTTAGTATGTCTTTTTACAGCAACGTGTGCTGTAATATTTGTAATGACACAGGTTTGTTTCGGCTGTGTAACAATACCAACCACATCATCTCATCAATGTTTTTTTAGGGTTACCTCCCAGAGAGCATGTTTGACCGGATCCTAACAGGACCAATTGTTCCTGAGGAGGTGAGCAGACGTGGACGTCGACCCAAGAATCCTCTGGCTAAGGCAGCAGCGGCCGCCGCTGCAGCAGCACCCAACCCTGCGGCCTCGGCACTGGGTCTGAACCCCCTTCTGGCCAACGGCCTCCTTCCTGGAATGGACCTGAGCAGCCTGCAGGCCTTCCAGCAAAACCTCCAGAGCTTACAGTCCATGCAGCTCAGCGCGGGCCTAATGGGACTGCCGTCTGATGCTAGCAACCTGGCTGCAAGCAACCTTGCTGCCATGTTTCCCATGATGCTCTCTGGTATGGCTGGAATCCCGAACCTCCTTGGCATGAGCAGCTTGCTCGGGAAGCCTGTTCAGGAGGGCACGGGAGGCTCTGAAGAGAAGACAAAGGGAACCATCAGCAGTGTCGCAGGCGAGCCGTCAGCCTCTAAAGTCCCCTCTAACACCTCAGACACCAAAGGAGAAAGGACAGAGGGCTTGAACACAACTCCTTCCTCCACTTCCAGCTCCTCTTCCTCTGCCGGCGCCCCACAAAGTGCTTCAGCTGCCTCTGCAGCCTCCAGTCACTCACTGTCTCTTAACCCCTTGTTACTCTCCAGTATGCTTTACCCAGGGATGCTTCTCACTCCAGGCCTTAACCTTCCTGTGTCTGCCACACAGCTGCAGAGCTCAAGCAGGGATTATGTCCTTCCTCCTGCTCCTTTTCCTCCTCAGCCTGAAGCCTCCCAGTCATTGCCACAGGAGACAGAGGTGCCAGCAGCAGAGAAGGACGGAGAAGAGGATGACGAGGAGTTAGAAGAGGCTTTGGATGAAGACGAAGAAGGAGAGGAGTCGGCAGAACAAAAAGAGAACAGTGGTCCTGAAGGTTCGGGGAAAGCCAAGTCATCTTCTTCAGAATCTGGGAGCTCTTCTTCCTCATCAGGCGATTCAGACTCCAGTGATGACGACTGATCCTCTGAATATATAATTATAGATTTATTTATGTATTGCCTAGAAATGTATACATATATTCACATATATATGGATTTTCCAGCACTTATGTTGCGATTTCTTTACATGTAAATACAAGAACTAACTAAAATGTTGTGTAATAAAGACAAAGACGTAAAAAAAAAAAAAAATGAACAACTGACTTAAAGAAGCTGAAATGAGATTTCAGTTTCTGTTTAATGGTACAGTCTTGTTTGAGACATTTTGCATGTCAGACTTTAGTAGATTTCTGAACTCTGTGAACTTGTACCACACCATTATGTACAATTGCAACAAAAAGGCATTATTGTAATTATGTCAGGATTTAATTTTATTAAAAAAGTGAGACTACATCAATATGCTCTTTGAGCTGTACTATTAATATATTTTGATTGTTGGGGGTTGGGAGAATGAGACTTGACAAACACTTTGGTTTTCTTTTGTAAATAAAACTTTAACAGTTTTGTTGACACTTATGCTTTGCAGATCATACATTGGATATGTCAGCAATAACTTGGGCAGCTAATGAATGTCACTGAAGCTGTAGATTCTCTGTCTGCCATGTTCCAACCCAGTGCACAACCCAACCTCACTCACTTTCACTGTTTTTCACATCACGTTCAAAAGTGTATGGCCGCATCTGTTCACATCCTTTCCTGACGCTCCGCTCCCTCTTCCATCTCTCTGTAACTCAGAGGGACATCTATCAAAGTATTACTTTCTTCAAACAAACAGCATAAGCTTGAATCCTTGAAAACGGATTCCCAATTCAATTCTCTGCTGTTTTGTTTTTTTGTTTTTTTTATAAAGGTGTCAGTGTTCACGTGAAATGTCTCATTATAGAAACTCCTTTTTTTCTTCACTGTCACCTTAAAAACATGTCAGGCGCACTTTAGCTGCTCACAATGAGCTCACACCCGTTCACTCGCACATCTGTCGATTTTGACTACAGTGTCTCATAAACTCCTCAAGCGGAGGAGTGGGGGATGGGGCGGGGGGGGGGGGACAACCTTTTACTGTGTGCCAAAAAACTGCCCTTTGACTATTAACAGTCCAGACATTGTTTTGAGGAAGATTCCAGGAGTCTTGATGACGTGTATAATATAATTACATCCCGCCGTATTTGACTGCATCTTACCTCGACTGTGCTAAAATGATTGGCTTCACTGTGCAGATTTACATGTGTTTGGGTGTCTTTCAATGTCCATGTGCAGAAAGTCTTAGTCTCTGCTCAAATGTATGTCGGAGGCCTTTTTTTTTTTTTCTTTTTTTTTTTTATATATATATTTTTTTAGAGCTTCCACTGTGTTAACTTCTTTGGCTCAACTGCTCCTTTCACCTGGTGTCTACAGTTTCCGTAGCTTTTCGGTCTGAATGTCGACTCTAAAAGAGAGCGCCTTGCAAGCTAGTGGGGAAAACGACCAATATTTTAAATCTCAAACACTCACAATAAACATTTAGGGAATAACCGTTTATTCTGGATTATGTGTGTTGCATGGTCCCCCTACAACCAAAGTCTTACAATACAAACATGGCACATGCACAAAATAGTTAAAATCTCGCCTAATATTGAAGTGATTGTCACTGATTGCGCATTCAGCTTTACACAGTGCCACACAGGCCGGATTCAGAAAAGGTGAAGTGATGGCAGCTTGTGTTACTGTGAGTTTGCAGCTTGTTGTGTTTGTTTCACTTTCTGCTTGACTGTGCTTTGGAAATGAATGGAGCTTCATCTAGGTGTAGAAGTGCCCTTATCCTGTACCTCGCTCTATCGTTCTGCTTCCGTCTGACAAAAGGACAGCTCAAATTTGTGCACCATGCTTGTGCTTGTTCATCATCTCCGCTCATGTCAGTGTTCGGCTGTAACCAGGATACACACACATACAACACTCAAGCCGAAGTACCTTTTTGCAACCTTCTCTAGCACAACAGTGCTTGCTCTAGGACTGCTGTTACACAGTGGACTGTTAGATGTACTTTTTAAAAGGATTTCTGAGGTTCAGGTTTCTGTTAGGACTCACAGAGCGCCCCTCAAGTGTTGGGGAAAAACACCCCACTGACTTTACTCAGTCTGTTTAGTTTCTTAAGTACTGCTGTAGCATCGTTCTGGAGTGGCTAAAGATCTCTAATGTTGCTTTTAGCGGTTTTCTTGTATGCCTGTTATTTAGACCTCTTCATGGGTTTTGCTTGCAATGCAATTGCATTTTTTTATATAATTACTCTCAATATAGTATTTTTCTATGTCTGAGTAATGTAATTAAACATGCCTCTGTCATTTTTGTACATCTGCACCCCTGCTCTCTTTAAACTCGTAGTGCCCTTATACAAACACCCAGCCATCGCTTCTTCTGCTGTAGGTGATCTGAGGACTGTTGCTTCTTTTTGTTGCCTCGCGGTGACGTGATGTTGATGGATTTATTACTGTGCTGAACTTCTATAGGACACAAATGGAAAAGATGGTAGATGTAAGATTGGACTTTCTGCTTTCATTTTTCTTACTTTTTTTTCTTTTGTTGTACTGTACAAGGACTCTCCAAACATTGCAATGCTAGAGAGACTGTCTATCGAGACAAAAGTACATGACCAATATGCAAGAGGAAAGACAAAATACACTACTGCTGTACAGGGAGGTTTTCTTTCTTTTTGCATACATGTAATCACTGAGATGACAAAACTAGCATCACTGGTTTGTGTTTTTATTTCAGGCTTGATTATATCCTATAAATGTCACCCTGGTCAGTTTCTGTCTTGCTTTTTTCTTTTATTGGACAGTTGTAATATTTGCAAGATGTGGTCTGTGTAGTCAAAATAATTCTTTATGAAGTGCAGGACAACTTGTCTTAAAAGTCATTTGTAATTTATTGGATTACTTTCTATGAAGTTCTATAGAGGAAATTGAGGTTTAATTATTTTTATTAAACATATTCTTCTGACTATCAATATAAAGTGTGCCTTTGTCAGTTGATGTGTGTGTGTATTGAGGGGGGGTTATAACTTTCTATTCTTGCTATAATTGGTTTTTCAACTCGGCATCACTCCAGACAGCAGAAACTTAAAAATACTTTATAGCTTTTTTAAAGTTAAAGTATGTTTTTAAAAAATGCATAGGCTATTAATAACAAATAAGAAAAACAAGTAGGAAAAAAATAGTAGTTTATGGTTTCTAGTGTTAATAAGCTAGGCTATGAGTATGCAAGTTAAGAGAAACTGCTTTACATGCTAAATGCATTTAGAAGTTTCAAAATAAATGGTTGAAGACAACATACTTAACACTCAATTGGCAGGTTTATTAATAATATTACTCTGTTGGACAAACAGAGTAATATATATTGTTGTTGTCCATATATTAAAGGCCTAGATAGCGTTTCATTTCCTCACGGTGGCGCTCACTCACCTGTGTATTCGTCACTTTAAAGTCTTCACGCCCACACGTGGGCTGTCTGGACATGTCGGCAGCTGAAGTGACGTCACAGCTGTTTCATCAGCCCCGGTTATTTTGACATCTGCGGCAACAGAGGCACCTCTCCGTCGATATCACCCGGAAGTAAGAGACATTTAACGGGTAGGATCCTTTATTTAGGTCTTGAACTCTACAGAAGTACAGACGACTCCTGGTAAGTGATTTAGAGCATGTTTAAGTGTTAACCTGTCTTCATGTGTTAAATTAGAAGATCAACAATATCGAGGCTATGCTAAAGGCTGACAACATAGCGGAATGAGACACTTCATCCTGCTGCTGCTGCAGCTCGCCCTCTAAAGTTAATAAAAGAGCTATTACACTGTATAAAGCAGCTCTTTAGTCAATTATTGTCTTAAGAGTAGCCGTTTATGTTCCTAGAATCAAAGTGAATTTATTGGGTTGGTCCCTTTAAACAAAAAAGACTCAAATGACACAAATGAATGTTTTTATATGAATGAAAGCATACACTGTATTTCATAAACGTGAATAATAAACAGGCATTTAGTTTTACTAATTTGAATAAACCTTTAAATCTTTAATCAAGATTTACCTCGTCAAATAAATGATGGTTAAGCCCTTTAAATGACTTATGCTTTCAGGAAACATGGACGATGCACATGTTCAAGAAGTGTCAGTGGCTTTTCTTACTATAATGTTTGGGCTATTTTTGTTTTAAATAAACTCATTTGTCATGGAAGTAAATAGTAGTAAACAATTGTGAAGGACACGTTTACTGTTATTACAGTGTTATGTGATAGTATCGTTTGTTTAGGTACACATTGAGTTTGGCTACTTTGTGAAACCTTTAAGCCATTATAAGAAGTCTTGTCACCTTTTTTTAGTTTGAATTATTGTTGTGGGGTTTAATATTTTAGCCTTTTTGGAAGATGACTCTATTTTAGACTTTATTTAAACTATTTGAAATAACACAATTGCTATGTGTAATATTTTTTTTCTGCTTTATTTACATGCTTTGGACTGACATGTTTGTTTGTTTTAATAATCTGTGGGGCTTTTCCTTCTAGCTGCATTAGTCCTTTTAATGCTCCAGCGAGGACAAAATGTAATAGCCTGCTTGAGTATTAGAACATGAATGACAGGGATCACGCACAACACGTCATTTTTATAAAAGAGGAAGGAACTCAGGAAGCAACACCAGGAATGGGCCACAGCTATAGTGTGTTGTTGCGTGTCTGTGCAGGTCACCATGGAAGCCACAGGACCGAGATGCTTTGCACCCAGTGATCACCTGACTGCTATTTTCAGGTAAGCTCTATATGATCAGTTGTATTTTGTTGTATGGGATCGTAGAATGACAATATACTGTTCATGTAGTTTATTTGAGAATAGAGCAACTTTACCAAGCTGCTGACAGTGAATGTAACATAATAAACCACAACACTTTGAAATGCATGTCAAATTTCTAGCTTCTGTTTTTAATGGGGCAATAGCCTTCTCATTTCAGATTTGATGTCACTCTGTGATACCACTTTAATAGCGTTGCATGATTTACAAATCACAATACATCTTATTTGTTTTTCATTCTGTCCGATACAGGCGGTTTTAGCTATCAAGGAGAACCCAGTGTCAGAAACATGACCATATAAGGAGTTCATAAGTTTGTGCTGTCACAAAATCTCCATGGCAAAAAAAAAAAAAAAGTGAAATTGGGTTTAGATCGGCCTGCAGACTGATCTCTGAAGAGTGAAGTATTACTTGGACAAAAATGTTACCAACAGACTGGAAACTTTGCAAAAGTTTATGGAACAGGGCAATACTCCCTCTTTAGATGTTTTGTTTCGGTAAAAAAGCCTAAAATGAGGATTGCATTGAGAACAAAAGCTTGATTATTGTTTGCCATGTTTTGTTTTTATTTTATTTTTTTATTCCAGGTATTTTCTAACCAACATCCCCTGCTTATTTAACTGCTGTGCTTTTGTACTCACTCTTATGATTCCTCTAAAACAGGGAGTGCTCCAGAGATCCTACTGATGTGATTCGAACCCGACTGAGAAGCATGTTAAACAGATTTCTTCAACACCAAAAGAACATAGCAGGAAATGAGGGGACCAATGGTAAGCTTTATTCAATCATCCAAAAACAGTTGGGTGACACATCTGATCTAGCTGTTCTCCAATTTAAACCCCAACATGTTAAGATGGAAGTCATTAAAGACAGACAAAAACAAGGAGTAAACACTGGATCTGTCAGAGAAAACAAACTCTCTGATCACCGCAGAGAAGAACCTTCAGGTAACAGCAGTTTACCTACATGTAGAGGTTAAGGGAGCTTTTTTTAACAACAGATAATATATTTTGCAATAAATCCATTGTTGTTCATACTTTTCACTTCACTTCTAATATGAGTGACATTTCTGTCAGAGTTGGCAGGAAGGTGCTGCCGCCAAGCTGGGATTGGGTATTACTGGATCCTGGAGAAACACGCCATTCAAGAGAGGAATAGACTGGGCATAACTGACCTTTCAGTGAGTGTACTGCCCTCTTGTGGCTAAAAACCCAAACTGCTGTCTAACAAACTCAATTACTGCACTGATCTGTGTAGGCTTTGTGTTGCCCTTTTTTGTTTTATGATTGTGACTTGTGTTTTTGCTTCAGTGCATTTTGAACAACGAACTTTACCAGTGCTGTCTGGTGGTCTGTTGTCTGGAGATGGCCATAAAATCCAACAACCTACGGAGTGACTTCCCTCTGCTTCTTGAAATCAACAATCTGGCACCATACCACTTTGGAAAGGTTTGTTTCCATACATGTATGCTTACAGAAGCTGTAAACCTGTTTGCATGCAATCACCACAACAAAAAAATCATATGTTGTCTGTGTTGTCTTGGAAAAGCACATGGGATACAAAAGGGTGTAACAAACAAACACTTTTGACAATGGTTTAAATTAAAGTGAAAATCTGTGACAACTCTAACTTTGAGAATACCTCCCTCCTCCATGTTGTTTCCCTTTACTCTGACAGGTGATTGAACTGGTTTTGCGATTAAGACAGGGCCTGTCTCGGACTGTCTTCAGACACCTCGCTCAACTGGAGGAGAAAATTCTGGAGAGCATGGCCTGGACCAGCGACTCACCTCTGTGGAGGGACATAAGGGCAAATGATGGCCGTCTGCCAATCTGCCAACAGGTTGCAAAAATCACTCAGACACCGTTAATCTTGCATCACTTGGGAAAAATAGGATTTAAGCATTTTCTTTGACTGAATAATTTTCTTTATGTGCGGCAGCACATAAACTTCCATTGTTAGCACAATTCAAAGACAGCAGCGTACAACATTTCCAACAGCCATCTGCATTCCAAACAGTCACATACACAATAAAAAGTCAAAAGGACATACCAGCCATAAGGAAAGCAAAACATAGTCATCCCATGTACAATGGATCCTTACATACACCCATAACAGCAGCACATAGAACATCCACAAACATGTGGCACACACATGCAACACACAGAAAGGCAAACATCCGATATACAGCATGTGCATGGGACAGACAGTAATGAGCCAGCAGATAGAGGTTTGGAAAAAGTTAGTGCACTCAGAAACAATTGTCGGTGAGAATGTCCAGGAAAGCCGACAGAAGAAAGAGAGTGCCCAGTTGGAGAGTTTTTTGTAAGTTGTTCCAGTCATTGGCTGCAGCAGCCCTGAATGATGTTTGACCAATAACTGTATTTGACTGAACAAATCATTAATGATTAACTTAGCATCAAATGTACATTATGTAATTTTAAAGGAAGTCTTTGTTTGGCATGCCTCCTAACAGTTTGAAGACCTGAGCAGGACTGTTCTACAAGCTGATGGAAACCTACCAGGAGGTACGGTCCTGGTGCAATCTATTTCAGCTACTTTCTGATCACATATTTTTAATTGTCTGCATAGATTGCTTCTTTTAATACACTCTTAATGCATACTAAAAGTAATCTTACTGTATTGACTGATCACTTCTGTTTTTCATCAGTGCCTGCAAACCATGTGGAACAGCCTGCAGCTCAAAACAGACCTCCAATCAGCTTCTCTTTGTCTGTGTTTGCTCGTAAGGTATAAACATCTAACAACACGTTAACAACTTCCCTGGTGTAAGAAGTGACTGGAGAATTTTTAAGTTATGAGACGGCATTTTGGCCAATGGCTTCAACCTCCGCTGCTTTCCAGAAGCACTTTTTCCCTTCATTCAACCAATGTTGACCCTTGCCAATGATGATATATTCAGATGCAAATATATGTTTTTAATTCTTTGCTTGAGGCGTTCCCAGCTTTAGCCCTACTTGTGTTTGATATTATATCCTTGCTTTGTTTGTTACAGTATGTACTTATCATATCTGTATTTTCTGCATCATGGACCGTCATGTTACGTTTTAGTGTGTTGTTGTTGTTTTTTTCATCTTTTTTTGCCTTAGGTTTACATGTTGATGAACTTACGTCTGAGGGATCTTTGTTCCAAACTGGCCATTCCTGATGGGCTCTGCTCGAAGATCTGGACCTGTTTTGAGCACTCTCTGGTCCACTTCCCTGACCTCATGTTAGACCGCCACCTGGACCAACTACTCATGTGTGCTATCTACATCATCGCTAAGGTGGGCTGAAACCTATGCCACTCTATTTCAATGTAATTCTTTAAAAGGAGGATAAAACGGAAGTTAATATGGAACTAAATAATAACGTATTAAAATCAGGCTAAAACAGACACTTGTTATTTGAGAACCTGGAAAAGATTAACTAATGAAATTTGCATTTACAGATTACCAATATGGATTTAACCTTCAGGCGCATAGCTGCATGCTACATGTCTCTGCCACTTGCCAGCAGAAGTGTAAGTTGTTGTTTTGTTTGTTTGTTTGATTAGTATTTTGTTATATCAGTTAAAATCCAGTGCCATTGACCTCACAATAACATAATTCACATAACAATGACATATTTGCTCCATAAAAAAGTCCTTGTGGATGAAGCAAGTCAGGATTATGGATCATTTAACTTTAGAGGGGAATCAGTATTAGAAGCTTTATCTAATTTCAGTTCAAAAGTGAGTGTTTAAAGTGTTCACGTGATCCACATTTTACTAAAGCGGGCTGTTTGGTGTTGGCGTTGCAATAGCTTTGTTTGAATTGAGTGAATACTGACATTTTCTGTTCTCAGGTCTACAGAAATGTGCTGATTTCCAGAAGAAACACAGAGAATTATCCAACCGGGAAAAACAGTAAGAAACATTTTGGTGTAAATGCCCATAAATATTGAATCTGTTAACCTGAATAAACAGTAAGGTCTTAATAGCGTGCCTGATTTCCCGGAGGTGAATCAATTGCTTTGGTTTATACACTTTATTGGATGAGGAATTTCTTGACTTGGAGTCAGAAGTTCTTTGGATGCTGTCTGGCTCCACCACCGCCATATTTCCTGTAGTTAAAGTGCTTTAAAGTTGCATAATATTATTTCAGTTTGAGTTGGAGATGTACAGTTTACGGATGGCTGGTTGAAAAAGTAATAACAATTAGAACAAATATCGTACATAGTGATAAGCTAACACAAGTTTTTAACCACATTGTATAATCTGCCTTTTGTTGGTGATTAAAGAAGAGACAATTAACTGTAAATTCACTTTTGTTTCTGTTGTTGATTCCAGACAACAGTGTTTCTGCTCTGACCCCTGACACACCATCATCACATAATCCATCACCACGTCAAGAAGAAAGGGGAAACCTTATTAACTTTTACAACCACGTCTACAGAACAAAGATGGCAAACTTCGTCCAACAGTTTGCTCCCCCTTCTGTAAGTTTGCTACTTTGGACAAACTGAACAAGAGAGAAATGTAAAACGCTATGGTCATGAAAAAACAAATGAATGTAAATGAAAACAGTTGTAATACGCTGGATTTATCTCTTAAGATTGTTTTTTTTTTTTTTCTGTCACTGCTCTGTAGGTTGGCACTCCCCCCGTGACCTCATATGAGCAGCAGTACAGAATAACCCCTCATAGATACAGACTGTCAAGCAGTCACCACATCTACATTTCACTGTACAACAGAGAATGGGCTCCCCAACAGGCATCTGGACTCAGCTACTACTTCAACTCAAGCAACTCTGAGGTCTGAGCACAAACTGCCCGAGACATTCAGTCATCAATTTGTCACATTGACATCAGATTTTTCTGCTTGTATACAGTGCAGATTAAACATAATGGAAATTAGCGCTAAATAATCAAGACTTCAATTCACTGTTTAATATTTTCCAACTATCCCTGTTTCCACAGCGTCTGCATCAGATCAATAACATGGTCTCAGGCAGGATCCCCAGCAGGCGGTCACATGTTGCTATCTCAATGAATGGAGTAGAGGAGGAAGAAGAAGGAGATGATGGTCCTCCTCTGAGAAGGCTTCGTTTGGACCATCAGTCAGCCTTTCACAGGCGACTGAGAGATGTGGTGAATGATAGAGTTGCAGGAAGAGACCAGGGCCAACCACCTGCAGGTTCACAGCCTAACCTGCACTAGAGCAGACGTGATAATGCCAGATGTTTGAAGAAAAACAAACACTTAGTAACTCTGGTTTTCTTTGAAGGTATCTTTAAAAAGAAATTTAGGATAAAGCCAAATGACATCTTTTCTCTGCATTGCTGGTTTTCTGACACCAACTCTGTGTTCTTCTCTTCAGTTAACACTCATTATCAAATCAGCTCATTGACCACCAAAGCTTATAGGTTGTGGTCGACTTGGGCAGCTCTTAGAGTGGATCTGTATGCAGATGTTGTAATCAAAGTAGGGCGAAACTGGATGAATCCAGTTTCAAAGTGGAAAGGAGGTAACCAAGTGTGCTGCACTAAAAAGTGAAGGACAACCATGGCCCAAGCTTGACAAGCCCTTTACAGCACAAATGAGAAGTTTCAAAATATTATCATGTCCTATTTAATGATTTATGATTCAGAATCCTGATTCACTGAAGGATTTTATGATGTGAAAAAGTGCAATACTCAATTTTTTAATGCTTTTAAATAAATAAAAAATTAAAAAAGACTGTAATCATTTTGACTGTTATATTATCAGCTATAACCTTAACTAATTGAAACCCAAACATGGCTGTGTAACAGTCATCCCAACTGAGGAATCTTCACATTTTCTTAATTTCTTGACAATATGTTGGGATTGTTTTAAGCAATCAGTGTTACATGTACATGGATAAATAAACATTAATTTTAATTCACTTCAATGACAATATCCTTAATCATGCCTGGTTTCACCCTATGGTTTTGGACAGTTAATGTTAATCTGTGCTCCTTCTATATTTGAAAAACAAACAAAGTACATTCAGAAGTCTTACTGGATCTGCAAAAAAGTTAGTTTATTGCTTGTAGCCTGATGGCTTGCTCTCGTGGGCGTTGTCAACCTGGTGTTCATTGGGATCAGTGAGAGTGGCCTGCAGCGCTGCGCATTCTGGGAGTTGTAGTATTTGATTCAAATCAGTTTAAAATAGATTTTCTGCTTTTTCTCAGTCAAGAAAGCACCAAATTAAAAAAAAACACATTTGTACTACATATATGACCCAATTTCACTACAGATTCATGTTTCAATGGGTAAAGTATCCCTTTAATCTGCATCTTAATTGTCTGCATTGACTGTTCAATGTCTGTTCTCACACCACTGACACTATACTTCCACTGTACATAAATAATCAACAAGTATTTCTTGAAGGTCAGCACTTTGTTTCTGAGGTTCCTAAACTGTCTAGAGGTCTCTTTTAAATAGCACATATGTTTCTCTCCTGCACAGGTTATGTACATTTCTTGATACCAGTATGAGTCTATTTTTAATTGCACAGGTTTAATTTGTAATGTTTATTCTTGGTCACGTAAGTGGCTCTAACTGTTGTTTTGGGCTTAGTATATACTGGATGCCTTGAATTTCACTCTGGATCAATAAAGTATCCCATCCATCCATCCATCCATCCATCCATCCATCCATCCATCCATCCATCCATCCATCCATCCATCCATCCTTCCTTCCTTCCTTTCTTCCTTTCTTTCTGAGTTTATAGGGTTTAAAGGGTTCATAAAGATCCTCATTCTATCAGAGCAATGCTAGCTAGTGTTAACCTTTTTGTACATGTTTAATTACCAAGCAGCTTTACTAATGGATAGAGAAGGGTCTGTATGCAGGCTGCAAGAGAGGGGCGGAACTCATACCTGTCCAAATGTCACAGAATTACATGAGATGTAAAAAACCGGGATTGATGATATTGACGTAACGACCGCTACGCTTCATCGATCCAATCAGTGGTTTTAACAAGCTAGCAAAACCGTAGCTTAAAAAGTTGTTTATTAACCGAATATTTGCAAGAGTACCGAAAAACATGACGAGAGGCTAAGGCAGATTAGTAAGAGTTCTCTGCGTGGTGACGTTTAATATCCCATATAACCTCTGTAGTCTCATTCAGCACTTTTTAGCAACCAGCGTTTTAAGTTTGTGTAAAAACATAAACATTTAAAAGTGGAGGTCTTAGCTAACATAGTTTATCTTGTCTAACAAAACGTCAACATCTTTTAAGCTTGAACATGTTTCAGGCGTCTTACCACAAACCCAATCAAAATCTCCGTAGACTTTTAGAGTTTAGAACCAATGGCGCTTAAATGCTTACTCACTTCTGGTTTTAGGATCCCTCATACCTCATTGTACGAGATCTGCCCTCATATACATCGTTGGTACGAGATCCGCCCACACAACTCTAAAAGTCTATGGGGATTTTAGATGGGTTTGTGGTTAGACGCCTGACATAAGATCTGTTGTTAACACAAGCTTCCATGCTTTGTTAGAGGAGATAAACTACATTAGCTAAGTTTATCTAAGCTAAGCTAGCTGTGAGTTTTTACGCAAACTTAAAATGAGACTTTAGTGATTGTTGGAGACATTAAACATCATCACGCCGGGAACTCCTTCACTAGCCCTCTTTACAGCATTCAGTCATGTTTTACAGTGCTCTTGCAAATAGTAGGTTCATAAAAAACGTATTAAGCTATGGTTTCGCGCTTGTCAAAACTGCTGATTAGATCGATGAAGAACAACCGTTGTGACATCAAAATCATCAATCCTGTTTTTTACATCTCGTGGAATTCTTTGAGATTTGGAAAGGTATGAGTTCTACTCCTCTCTCTTATGGCTGAAATCTAACATCCACAGGCATTTGGCATATTATTTAGTAGCCAACACCCACTATTTAGGTGTGGGTGTTCATCAAACTGACAACGCAATGGCAGAGTGGCAGCCATCTTGGTTGATCTGAGTCCCTTTCTGGTCCAGCCCGAGTAGATTAGGTAGGTCACAGATCCAATCTATTGAATAAACAGAAAGTGACAATAAGGTTATATTATCTATAGTGTAGTTTTCTAATCAAATACCGCTGGTGTGGTCTCCATCACACAAAGCAGTCTATCTGTCAAATTAATCTAGAGATTTTAGCTTTCCCTTTATGTTCTTACATATCTGCTCTCCGTTAGCCCTGACTTTATGGTATTGCATGAAATAATTATTTCACTTGTGCTTGAGAGAAAGCACAAACTCTGTGAGTCTGTTTGGCACACAACCCTTGTCTGTGTTTATCAGTAACTATGTTGGCTATCTACCATGTTAATACTCCACTAGTGTTGCTTAGGAGGTAATAATGGCTCACAGCAAAAGGCCTGTAAATGAAAACCGTACACACAGAGTCAGGTACCCAAACTGAACAGGAAGTCTTAAGGTTGCCATAGACGACACTAAATCCAAAACAAATATACAAGTGTTTGAACAATCTATTCACCTCTGGAGTCCCAACAGCAGAACAGCACACTGTGGGTTGTCATATTTTGCCAAAATCATGGGCTGCAACACGAGCAAGGGCAGCACGGTGGTGGATCCCTCGGAGAAGCCAGAGGAGAGGCCAAAGACAGCTGCTTCAACCAAAGAGGAATCTACAGAGGAAACTAATGGAACAATGGTCAAAGAGATGGATGAAAAAACAGAAAGTTCCAGCTGAGTACCATCTTCAAACCTCATTGTGAGCTTGTCTCAAAGTAAGAAATACTATACATAGATCATCTGAAAGTTGTGGTTTTGTTCTCATAACATTTTTCGCCTATGTTTTCCTTTTAGTCGAATATGTCTTTTTGCTGTTTTCAAGTGATCAATGGAATAAGGTTAAAGTACCTCACCACAAAGCAAGCAATTTATGACCAACACATTGGGGTCACTTTGATACAATCACCTCTATAACCTGACTGCCATGTCTTTTCTGAGGCTATTTGACATGACAAATGAGCTGTGTGGTGACTGAGACAGGCTGTGTGTGTCCTTTTTTCAGTGTGTACAGATTGGCCTGTCAGGGGTGAAGGAGGGCCTGTCAGCAGGAGGAGGAGGAGGCGGCAATGCTGCACTACTGTCCATCAACCTATGTTTCATCTGGGCCAGCAATGCACACAAATACACACACTTCTGAATACATACAGCTGCTGTGATTACAATGCTTAAACTTTTTTTTGCGATAAATACACTAAACCAAATACCACGTTGTGTTTATTTTTGTAACTGTACTTTACTTTGAATCTTCTTCATTATCTATTTCGATTCTAAAGGCCCCTGCTGTGTTCTTTAGATGGCTTTTCACAGCTGCTATATGTTTTCTCTGCTTTCCAGCTCCTGTGAAGCTCACACACACCTCTGGTCAAAGCTTATAATTACAACACACTCCTTGACATGCTTCAAATTCAACTGAAGGCTCAAGCAGTAACCCTTTAAGACTTTTGGCTAGTGTTTCAGCTGTGGATTTCTTGCAGCTTTCCATCATGTCAGATACAGTGAGAGCTCTATACAGCAAAATCATGACACACTGCCAAGTGTTGGGTTAAAGAAATATTTAAGTTATTCCTGGTCTTTGCCACCAGGGGGCATGCACAAGCATTTATCAAGTTATATCTTTCACCACAAGAGGGCAGAAGTGATCTTTCCACAATACTCTGAAGACATCTGAGGCAGGCTCCATTTGCTGAAGACACTTAATCTGAAATATTGGTTGTAAGTTTATTACCTTCTGGAGAATGGAGTTGGAATGGAATAGCTATTTCACAAAGACATATCAAAAATACCCATCTCAGAGGCAGTGGGAAATTACATGAAAATATTACCATTATACAAATGGAAAGAGTGATTGAATAATGTGCTGGGGAAGATAAATGAAAAGCACTTTGTTGGAAAATGTGGTACTAAATAGGTTTTTAATTTCAGAAGAGGGATAAAAGAAGGCGATTTTTTTGCCCATTTCACTGCCAATTGATTAGTGGTTCCACATCTGCAAATAGAGAAGAGGCCTTATCATCTCATTATCAGTTAATTAATATGCATGCACACATGCCAATTATCTTTCCCTCTGACATTAAGCAAAACTTAGACATTGATGTTTTAATGGTGCCAGAATAAAGACAAAATACACACATTGATTGACAAAGCCGGGAAATGTCAACAAAGACAATTGAATTAAGAGAAACATGAGACACTTGATTATTATATTAATACTTCTCAGCAGCTTAGCCATTGACTGTATAAAACAGGAGCTGAAATCCTGAGATCTAGCAGAGTTTCATTTAGATGAACTCTCTCTTCAAATATAGAAAAAGGGCAAATCTTATGGAGCAGTTTAAGTACGCATGTAAGGCTAATACTGAGAATCCATTTTGGAAACATTTTATGTGAAGGACATGCAGACTAGCGAGCTATTAAATTTTCCACTTTGCCTTGACTATTAAAGGACCCAAGGCCACACGAAGTGAAGCAAACCCAAGATGAAAGTTATATTAATCATTATTCGGTTAACTGTACTGTGTGCGCTGAATTTATGTTCATGAGTCACAAGCCAGTGTTATGTGCCAGTGAAATAGGCAATATTATGGAAGGGAGCACTATTGACATTTTTCATTTCTGCATAAATGCTTCTGGTTGAGCATTATGCCCAAGGCTGTTAGAATATCTCTCTCTCTCTCTCTCTCTCTCTCTCTCTCTCTGTGTCTCTCTCTTTAGCTGTGCTCTTAAAGTTCAATGCTACTATACTGTATGTGATGATGTTGGAGTGATTCTGTGAAATAAAAAAAAAAGAGAGAAAAAAAAGCAGATAAAGCTCTCCTGGCTAAATCCAAACCCAGGATCCATGTAGTTCCCACGTATAAAATATCATAGGACAAACTTGTGCCACTGGAGGCAGCTGCTCACAGGATTGTGCCAAAAAAAAGAGGGCAAACAGAAAATGAGAAGGGTAACTAAAGAAAAAGAAAACTCTCTGGGGTGTAATCCCCTTACTCAGTAATGGACCATTTATATGATATGTATAATAGGCTGCCACAAATATTCACAAGCAGTGGTCTTATTTTAAGCCAGCTTCTCTTTAAAGATATGTTCTTCACAGGGTATCTTTTGTGAATATATGATCAGAGGCCCGACAGCCTGGGTCTTTAATCTTACACTGGCCTTGAAGAATGTCACTGATTCCAACACCCTCTCCTATCCTCCTCATCCTCCTCCTCCTTTTCCCCCACCATCACTACCACCACAACTGCAACAACGAACCAACTGCAATGCACTAACCTATCTCTGGATGTTCAAAAAGCTTTTAGTTTTAATTCATTTGAAGGATTATTAAAGGCCTTTGACATGCTGGTTTATACGTGCACATAGCAAAGACTGTCCCAAAGAACTACTCTCCTTTTGAATTTGTTTTGTTGATCCTCCTGTAAAACAACAGGTGTATATTGTACAAAGTCATTGTCTCTCTGTGGTGACATTATCTGCAGTGTATGTCCTCATACTAAATTATATTTTTTGAATCTTACTAATGTTAAACCTGTTTAGTTGGAATCAACTGACACATTTAGTAAGTGAGATCCCTCTACAGGATCAATTTTAGCCATGAATCTTGAAAGTAAGTAAGCAATGCTAAAGAAAGTGTAATAGCTTAATACAGTGGTGTATTGGCCTTGATCAACACAATGCTGTGTAATCATTATCAACTTGTAAATTACAGAAGCCCAATTTAAAGGAATTCTTGTTGTTCAACAAAGGATAAAACATGTTGTTCAAACTAACCATTTGAATTTCAGCAAGGAAAGACAGAAAGGAAATGCTGTAAAATGCCTTAGCAGATAAACAAATATCCGACCAGTTTTAAATATCAAGTTCAGTGAGCTTGATGAAAATCTTTCTGTTTTTGTGCTTTATAAACATCCACTGCCACAAATGTATCATTCACAGATAACTGCTTACAGCATTACATTTTACTAAATTATGTAATCCATTGAACCAACCATTTACTAAGACCTCAAAGCTAAAACAATTAAACTTATAGTCACATCTGAAAAAGCACACTTAAACATTAAACCAATGTGAAGACTTTTTATTGAGTTATAAAACTGACTGAAATTTATTGTGATGACTTTTTATGACCAACAGTACCAAATAAGACCATCAGCGATAAGACATACCGTTTCTAAATTCTGGGGTTTTTTTGCACATATTGCTGCTGTAGGGGGTAGGGGTCACACAATGATGATTCACAGCAAGATGAAAAAACAGCTTTTCATTCACATTTTCCACAGACAATATTCAAAATGATTGAAAGCTCAGAAAGCTGGAAATGATATTTCTTCAGAAATCACTCCCTGTGTGTGTGTACAGGACACAATCCCAAAATAGATAAGAAGTACCACTTTGTCCACAGGGCACGAAAATCAACACAACGTTTCTCAAAGGAGCTTTAAAACGACTTAATAAAAGCCGACTTATTAGCAGAACAGCTGCGTAGGAGTGTTTTACAGATCAAAAACAGAAATAAATGTATTTTTTATTATTTTATAATAACCCTGTGGTCTGATTTAGTGTCAGTTATATTAATACACCACAGAGTCTTAAATAGGTGTGAAATAAAAATCAGCTTCCGGGAAAAACAAAAAGGAAATTAAAGTAGTTAATAGCTGTTTTCAAATAAGGAAACTTCTGCCTAATACTGATTAACCTGGATCATTCTGTAAAATATCACGGCTAATTTAGTGAACAAGCGGTTAGTGGACTTCTCGTAAGGGGATATTGCAAAAATCTGGGAATAAATTCCTTACCAATAGATTTCTTCACAAACGTGTTCATAAAGGTGTCTTATAACACATAAAAAAACATTTAAATCCAACTCCCATAGGAAAATCCGTGAGAGCGGCTCAAAGTCGGGGTACCTGGAATAGTACTTTATTGGTACTATATACTTATTGGTGAAAACTTGAAAATGTTAACCTTTGCTTTTGGTAGCTTGTGAGGGGTCAAACTAGGGGTTCTTTAGGATTCTGAATCCATTGCAAACATTTGTTTTCAAAAAAAATCCATTCCTTGGTGGAGAAATTGCCACGCCCACTTTTACATGTAAATTTACAATAGCTCTATATGTTGATTTTAATATCTCGAATACTAGTTAAAAAATATACTGCACCACATTGCTAAATGTATTTGGGGTCCAGGTCTGAGCTTTCTTCACACTCTACTGTTCTTAAAGTGGGGACTGGGACCCCCTGGGGGCTCATGAGACACTGAGAGGGGGTTCACGAGATGCTGTCCATCACCAAATACAAAAGTTGATTGATCTAAAATTTCCTATCTTACCCATTATGGTGGAAAAAAACCCCATTCAAATATTAGTTGAATTTTAACTAATGGTTCAAAAATGGTTAACAGTGGCAAAGTAATGTATGCTTCCCAAAAGTGAAACAATGCTGGTGTCTGCTGCTCCCTGTGAATGACATTTGACACCTACATAAACTTGAGTGTCTGTTAAGGAAATTGTGAATGTCCACACAGTCCTGTTTATACATTTTATTATTATACAGCATTTCTTACATTGCTCTGCTGAAATAGAGACAGTGGGGTTCCCCGGTCTCCAGCACAGTTATTGTGGGGGTCCAAAGCTGAAATGTCTGGTAACCTCTGCTCTACATTATCATTGATACAGTTCTTGCACGCTGTACATTTGTCATTTAGCTTACACTATGCCCCACTGACCTGAGCCAATGCAGGATTTCTCTGAGCCCAGCCTGTCCTTTCAACTTTGTTTATGGGCTGAGCCTGACCAAAACCATACAAGGTGACTTTTATCATTTGAGTTTGCACTTTTCGAATCAGATATCTGTTTAGATAAGATCTTAATAAGCACAACAAAGAAGCATCTATTATATAGAAAACAACATATTTATAAGGTTCCCTTAGAAACACGTATCAAAACACAACAACATACTATTTTTTACAAACTGTCTGCTCGTCTCCGAGTTTCTAAGCAGTAATCTAATAGTGTGAGTGTACCTGTACATTTAGCTCTGGATCACCTTGGTCCTGTGTCTCTGCTTGTGTTGTTACAATAGGCTGTAAATATGAATGGCAGAAGCCTGAGTGACGTCACATCACCTATCTGTTACTGCAGGGGGCTTTGGAAGTTAACCTAACTTTGAGTTAACCTAACTTTGAGTCAACCTAACAACAGGCTAAGAGCTGGAGCTGAGGCAGGTTTTCAGCATTTTGACAACCAGCTACACCACGCCTGCCTATCAATCAGGTCAGCTACACACCTCATTGTGAATAACTCTCATCCTTCATCCAATCAAAACTGATGAGTCATCAAAACATTCACCCCCTGTACAATGTGTGTGGATGGAGACATGAGCTAATCACACCTATTTGTTTTTGAAGCAGGCTGTAAACATGCTCATGTCTGCTGTAAAAACAGCCTTTTTGAATGGGTGTGTATGTGACTTCCTGTGCCGCTGCAGTCAGCCTCTAGTGGACACTCGACGTACTGCAAGATTTGACACTTTCACATCGGCTTAATTTTTCAACATTAGAGGTTGTTGCATAAATGCACCAGGTGCTTTGCACTTGGTGATAAACGTATCATATCTGCTCAAATCTGTTGATCAAAACAGGAGTTCTTGGTTTTAACAGTGAACTTTTTGCAAGTTACTATAGCCATTAAAGAACTGGTATCCACATTTTCCAGTACACATATCATGCACCATCTGTTACTCTTTACCTGGTGTCAGTGTGTCTGGTTTGATACAGGTTCTTACGGAAGGCGGTGGCTGAGTTAATCTAACTCGAAACTGTACCTCCAACAGATAGAGGGTGAAGCTGCAAAGCAAACTTTCCAGGCCTATATCAAAACCTGGGACTGGAAGGTTTAGCAGAGTCTTTTGAACCTCAGTGACTATTGATGGGTGGGAGGAGTTTATCGTTATAAGCTGGTTCAAACACAGGACCCAATGGCTCCTGAGGAGCTTTAATTGTATGGAGAAAGGTGTTGAATGTACCTTGGCATGCAGAAATGGTAAATGTACAGCGTGCAAGAACTGTATCAATGATGATGTAGAGCAGAGGTTACCAGACATTTCAGCTTTGGACCCCCACAATAACTGTGCTAGAGACCGGGGAACCCGACTGTCTCTATTTCAGCAGAGTAATGTAAGAAATGCTGTATAATAATAAAATGTATAAACAGGACTGTGTGGACATTCAGAATTTCCTTAACAGACACTCAGTTTATGTAGGTGTCAAATGTCATTCACAGGGAGCAGCAGACACCTGCATTGTTTCACTTTTGGGAAGCATAAATTACTTTGCCACTGCTATCCATTAGTTAAAATTCAACTAATATTTGAATGGGGTATTTATCCGACATAATGGGTAAGATATGAAATTTTAGATCATTCAACTTTTGTATTTGGTGATGAAAAGCATCTCGTGACCCCCCTCTCAGTGTCTCATGAGCCCCCTGGGGGTCCCAGTCCCCACTTTAAGAACAGTAGAGTGTGAAGAAAACTCAGACCTGGACCCCTAATACATTAAGCAATGTGGTGCAGTATATTTTTAACTAGTATTCGAGATATTAAAATGAACATATAGAGCTATTGTAAATTTACATGTAAAAGTGGGCGTGGCCATTTCTCCACCAAGGAATGGATTTTTTTGAAAACAAATGTTTGCAATGGATTCAGAATCCTAAAGAACCCCTAGTTTGACCCCTCACAAGCTACCAAAAGCAAAGGAACATTTTCAAGTTTTCACCAATAAGTATATAGTACCAATAAAGTACTATTCCAGGTACCCCGACTTTGAGCCGCTCTCATGGATTTTCCTATGGGAGTTGGATTTAAATGTTTTTTATGTGTTATAAGACACCTTTATAAACACGTTTGTGAAGAAATCTATTGGTAAGGAATTTATTCCCAGATTGGCCAAATATCTGATAAAATACCCTTACTATATGGCATTGTTTGAACTGATGAGGACAAAGACTTTGGATTTGTGTTTACTTGATTTGAGTGAACCAATAAAAATGTGTGTGGCGGTTAGTGCACTTCAAGAACTTTAAATCCAGTTCTAGATAGTCATATGATATTTCACTCAAGCTAATTCAACTTCATCCATTTAGCTTGAACCAACTAGATTGTCCCGTGAGTCACTGTCTGTACCTCTCTGCAGACGAAGAAAAAGTGCTCAAGTAATTACGTGAGACAAACTCAAACAGGAAACACAGGTGATTCATTGGTTTGTTACATGTTCTACTTGAATCTCCAGCAAAACGAAAACTACTCCAAAGTTTTTTGGTACTAGAGCGTTTATAGGATTTGCTGCTTGGAACATACAGTGGGTATGGAAAGTATTCAGACCCCTTTAAATGTTTCACTCTTTGTTTCATTGCAGTCATTTGCTAAAATCAAAAAAGGTCATTTTATTTCTCATTAATGTACACTCAGCACTCCATCTTGACAGAAAAAAAACAGAAATGTAGAATTTGCAAATTTATTAAAAAAGAAAAACTGAAATATCACATGTTCATGAATATTCATGCTTTACTCATGCTTTGAGTAAAAGCACCTTTTTGAGCTAGTACAGCCATGAGTCTTCCTGGGAATGATGCAACAAGTTTTTCACATCTGGATTTGGGGATCCTCTGCCATTCTTCCTTGCAGATCCTCTCCAGTTCTGGATGGTGAACGTTGGTGGGCGGCCATTTTCGGGTCTCTCCAGAGATGCTCAATTGGGTTTAGGTCAGGGCTCTGGCTGGGCCAGTCAAGAGTGGTCACAGAGTTGTTCCGAAGCCACTCCTTTGTTATTTTAGCTGTTTGCTTAGGGTCATTATCTTGTTGGACGGTGAACCTTCGGCCCAGTCTGAGGTCCTGAGCACTCTGGAAGAGGTTTTCTTCCAGGATATCTCTGTACTTGGCTGCATTTATCATTCTTTCAATTGCAACCAGTCGTCCTGTCCCTGCAGCTGAAGAACACCCCCTTAGCATGATGCTGCCACCACCATGTTTCACTGTTGGGATTGTATTGGGCAGATGATGAGCAGTGCCTGGTTTTCTCCACACATACCACTTAGACTAATGTCAAAAAGTTCAATCTTGGTCTCATCAGACCAGAGAATTTTCTTCTTTCATGTGTTTTTTGGATTTCATATGTCTTGCACTGAGGCCATAAAGCCCCAACTGGTGGAGGGCTACAGTGATAGTTGACTTTGTGGAACTTTCTCCCATCTCCCTACTGCATCTCTGGAGCTCAGCCACAGTGATCTTTGGGTTCTTCTTTACCTCTCTCACAAAGGCTCTTCTTCCACGATTGCTCAGTTTGGCTGGACGGCCAGGTCTAGGAAGAGTTCTGGTCGTCCCAAACTTCTTCCATTTAAGGATTATGGACGCCACTGTCCTCTTAGGAACCTTGAGTGGTGCAGAAATTCCTTTGTAACCTTGGCCAGATCTGTGCCTTGCCACAATTCTGTCTCTGAGCTCCTTGGGCAGTATCTTCAACCCAACTCGGTCTCGTCAATCTGCGTACAAATAACAAATATTCATACACCAAATTGCAAATTTGCGTGCATATGATACGCCTTGCAACACATACCGACTGGTTAAGGTTAGGAAACAGGACTGGTTAAGGTAAGGAAAAGGGATTGGGAGAGGAAGAATAGTGCATATGATTTGCCTTGCAACACATACTGACTGATTAAGGTTCGGAAAAGGGATTGGGAGAGGTGAGAATAGTTGTCTATGGGTAACCCCTTGACTCCGCCTGACGAAAGTTAGGGATTGGTGTATCATATGCACGCAACACTGCAATGTGGCGTATGCATTGCACGACATTTCAATGTTGTGTTATTTGTACACAAACTGTGAGACTGGGTTCCTTCGACCTCATGATTCTCATTTGCTCTGACATGCACTGTGAGCTGTAAGGTCTTCTATAGACAGGTGTGTGCCTTTCGTAATCAAGTTCAATCAATTTAATTAAACACAGCTGGACTCCAATGAAGGAGTTTTTCTTTTTCTAACATAAATTTGCAAAAAGTTCTCCATTTCTGTTTTTTAAATTTCTGTCAAGATGGGCTGATGAGTGTACATTAATGAGAAAGAACTTTTTTGATTTTAGCAAATAGCTGCAATGAAACAAAGATTGAAAGGGTGTCTGAATACTTTCCATACCCACTGTACATCAAAAAAAAGGTAATTTCCTTTACTACAGGTACAATGCACCTGGGGCAGCTGCTCACAATCCATTTACTCACTGCGTCCAAAAGGATTCACTCTTAATCCACTGTAAATTAATGCAGGGACTGAAATATCTTAACATTACGTTTTTTTGTCAAATGTCATAGCAATGAAAAGTCTGTAGGACACTACAAATACATTATGAACGAGTGGAGAACCCTTTAAATTCCTGGAGGCAAATAAGATTTAGCAGAAGATAAAGGTCAAGACACTGGAGTAGAGATAGAGGGAGGCATGTGGACAAGGATGACTTGATTATCCTGGATGGGAGCACAAAGAGACATGTCCTTTTGCGGCAGGGTTAGAAAAAAAATCCATCTTTTAATAGCAAGGGCCGGCTAGAAATGCTTGAAAAATACAGATAAATAAGGGAATTCTGTAAAAGTAAGCTGTTGTGGGAGGCAGACAGCGTTTCAAGCCCCTTTCATTGGAAACAGGCCAACACTCATTATTGTAGCTAGCTTGATGAATGGATGGATGGATGGAAGGATGGGTAGGTAAGTAGGCAGGCAGGCAGGCAGGCAGGTAGGCAGACAGACAGAATTTTATAAGTTACATACTGTGCATTTAAGTAAACCAATTGTTATTTGTTGCTGCATGCCTTGCAACTAACTGAGTTGCTTCTAGCTTGTTAACAGGAGTCGAGGAAAGCTGTTTCATGTAAAATGGATCTGCTTATTCATTTAGTTAGCTATTTAATTCTACAGTAGACATATTTCTTGCTAACAGCTTGAAGATTTGTGGGAACTATGTTTGGTATGGTGAGTATTTGTGTTTGATGTGTGCCTTTGATTTGTTCAATAGTATTGCACAGAAGTGACTGTGTTAGCTTTGTATATTTGTAGCGTGCAGTTTAATTGTATTCCACACTAAATCAAACCATCTTTTCTCTAGTAAAAGTGTTTTATCATTGATGAACAGTGGTACCATTCATTAGGAATTCTATGCTGTAAAGCACACAATTATCCATCAGAAGCTCTGTCAACATAAAACAAAACTATATTTGTTCATGTCTAAAATGTAATAGCTATTTCAAAATTACATCTGTTGAAATAATGTCTTGTTCTGTTTTGAGCAATTGAGCATTTTGTAAAAGTGGCCAACAGCAACTCCTTTTTAAGATAAATGGAACAGTGTGGAACAACTCTGACTAGTTTTGTATTTATGTTAGATGAGTGTTTTTTAGAAGCCATCATGTCATCTTATTACAGAGGGCTTGGTGGCAGCTAAAAGCCTTCTGTATGATTGTGTGCATGAACGTGGTAGGGGCCAGTGTGGATGTGTGCATACGTGTAGGTACATGTAGAAAACATTTTTCAAAGGACATTGTGAAAAATACAAAATGTACTCTAAATGTCATTCATTCAGCATGAATGTCGAGGTGACCTTCACCAGAATCAGCTATTTCTATTGTGAGTGTGGACTAGTGGGCATTATAAAATATCAGATTTAATAAGGAAAAAGTTGGGGTTAAAAGCAAATTATTTTTGTATGGGTCTTGTATGGGTTTAGTTGGGCATCTGTTCAGTCTACTTTCATGGAAGAATACTCTCATGGTTTATGTGTTTCTGCTTGGCTTTTTATACATAAGTTAACCTTTGAGTTAAGTTGCCAGTGCCCAATCACAGCGTAATAACCCCAAATAAGGACAAACTGCTTCTGCGTGCTTTCAGTTGGTTAATTTGCTATTATTATTAACTCCATACACGTCTTAGGTTCGAATAGATTAATCCTGATAGATGTAGCAACATTTGGGAGGAGCAGGGCTTCATCTATTGCTTACTGTTAATTGTTTTTGAGGCATCCATGTAAAATAAACCCCTTTAGCTCTTAATGAGATGTCTTTTATAAAAAACAAATCCCTTTGAGGGTATATAAATAACAGACATGTTGCATATGCTATATATGGCAGAAAACACGAAACAAATGTGTGTATTTGAACGCCTGTTTGTTTGTGGATTAGATTTCTGGCTCAACATTTAACAATACCAGAGACAAATCCATTAGGAGAAGAAACGCTAATTATCACAATCATTTTCCCCGACTGAGCCTTTGTGTTCACCATGACAACAAGCTTAATACCCCTGAACATTACTAAACCATCTGCAGAAGGGCTGCTTAATGCACATCAAATAACAGTAATAGTCTGCTAATGGTGTTATTGCACGCTGTGTCATCATACCACAGTCCTGCATGCCTTGAGGGAAAAAGAGAAAAATCTGTTGTATTGTTGCAATGATGGCTAAAATATGAAAATTATTTTTTCTTTAGTTGTTTACCGTTCTGTGTCTACCTTTGTTTGTTTGAATTTGACCATTATGACTAGAGCTATGTTGCTGAATAAATACCTTTTTGTCGGCATGTTTATTTGTCTGCAGATTCTTAATAACAAGCTCGCCTCTCTTCATGATTGGGTCATGAGGAATGTGACCTCATCTCTGGGAAAAATAATTAGGACGGGCATCCAGAGCAGACTGAGCCCCCCCTTTTCGGAGAAGAAACACTACACTCGAAGACAGTTTTTTTTTATCCTCCATGCTGGCCCCGCCTTTATATTTCTGTCTGGGCTCTGGCTAAATAATCTTAATACAGGTGCTAAATAGAAACACATCTGCGATGTTTAGTAGGGCAGTCACAAGAGTCAGATTAGCCAAAAAAAAGGAACAGGTTTGAACTGAATGCAAAGGATGATTGCAGGTTCTCAAAAATAGAGGCTGCATGTCAGGTTTGATTTCTTTTCAGCAGATATAGTGTGTCTCATTGTTTGCAGCATGTCATTAGTGTACTATAAACAGCTACATTATACTTGTAAAGCTTTAAAATGGGGTCAATGTGTTCATATTTAATCATATAAGGAAGAAAAGCGCTCTGAATTTACATCTTATTATTGTGTAAGGGGGCGAGAATCAAAAAGAAAATGTGGACATTTAATACTGCAGATATCATACTCTGTAATAATGAGACATATGCGACTGTTGTTTTTCATGTAATGCCATTAAGTCTCACAATTATTTTCTGCCTTGTGTCTACTTTATGCCTATTTGAGTTATGACTAATTCACACAAAAATAACTGCATGCCCCTTGACTTTAGACCATTAGCAGAACCTCTTTGATGTTGCTCAGGCAGTTGAAAAATTTGATTAGCATGTAAACAAAGGTAAAGGTTTCTCTGTGGAAAAAAAAAAGTGATTTGCCCACAGAAATGACGTATTTGATGTTTCCCGCTTTCATCTGAGGCACATTTCATGATGAGGAATACATCTCTGCCTTTTTGCACACAAGTTAAATGAATCCTAATGGCAGTTTGTAGGCTACGTTAGTCTTTTAATTAGCTGGAAAGCCTTTAGCTAAACTACTCTCATCCTTATACATCCTTCAATCTCTACATGTGAGCTGTTATAGGAAGCCTGTTGGTAATGGTGTAATTGCTAGTATCCTTAGCGCTTTCCTCTGTGATGCGGCTACACTGATTGGCTGTGTTGTTGGAGCAAAGTGAAAGAACACGCGTCTGTATGTTCATCTGTTTCCATGTCCAGAACTATCTGCCAACACATAATGTAAGGGCACTCTCTCTTGCTTCTCACTGAGTTTGGTTAAGGAATCAACTCAATGCAGAGTTAGGTGTGTTTGTTGCTGATTGGCCTTGATTAAAACCAGGTGTGGGGAGCTTATATATACACTATTGGACTCCAGTGCTCTCTGCTGACTTATTATTTCACCTTCACGGGTAGTGAGAGGTTCTCCCTTGTATTGTGTTTTCTCCTGTTGTCTATGTTATCTTTTGTGTATCAAATATGATGCATTTTATAGGGCTAACCCTACTAATAACCTACAGTATGACCATGCTAGAATAAGTCAAATCTTTTTTGACATGTGCACTGTTGTTTTTCACAAGGGCAGCCAAAACAGACTCAAACTGAATGTTCCTCACAGCTGCTGCAGAGTGGAAAGTTTGACAAGTTATACTTGAGACACATTTTAGCAAAAGAGGATAGAATAATTTTACTGTTAATTTGTTTTAGCTTAATCAGTTTTTTGGACAGGCCTGCTGTGGTTGATGACTCATGACTGGTTACAAATAATGTTTGTTTCACTGTTATCACTGTCTGTCTAGAAGCTGTCTGATCATTCCCCTGAGTGACCACATATCCTTTGCACCCACAGATGTGTCTGTGTGTGTAGAAGTATCCCCTCTTTGTATTTATGTGCATATATAGCATCTGTTCATTGTCTGCTGAGTAGTGCAGTGTGCATGACACTCAGGTGCAGCTGCTCTTGTCTCCTGTTGCTGTGATCTCTGGGCTGAGAGACATTATTAGCAGCCTGCAGCTCTCATAGCCTTTTCCACCCTAATTACATACCCATCATTAAAATGCTAATTCATACTGTTAAAGGGGCAATTAAAAGGGTAATTAAAAAGGCTTTGTTCCACCAGTCTACCTGCATGAACAGTGTGACCGTTGCTGGTCCTCTTTTGATCTGTTCTATTTCCATAATGCCTGAGGTCTAATCCCCCTTATCCAGGCTCAACTGGGTGTGACCTGCTATTGAAGGAGGCAGTTACAGTTGCTAACAGATTACAATGTTAAGAATTCAAACTAGTGAAAGAAGTAATCTGAAAATGTCATATATATATATATATATATATATATATATATATGACATTGTGTGTGTGTGTCCATAATTAGAATGTACAAATTACATTTGCACCTGCCATTATGGAAAGCAAATAACAGAGATATCAGAGTTATCATGTTACCATCCAGTGAGTCATTTAATTAAGCAAATCTCCATTCTGACAAACATCTAATTTCAGTCTCTCTATATGCCTTACTCTTTGATTCAGCAATAAAAATCACATCCAATGCATAGCAGCAAATCATTAATAAAGGTATTAATCGGGTTACATTATTTGGGTCCCCCATGATATGAACACATGTCCCACGATACAATATTACAATACAGCGGTAATCAACATTGAATTTACCTTTAAAGTGTAGGAGTTATATCCAGTATTTATTCACTCACATTCCGTGTCAGTTTCATCACTTATCATACTTCATCCTTAAACTTCTTTGTACTGCTGTACATCATTTTCCTGCTATTATCAGGTCCTTTGGTCTGTACACTAACATTCACGTTACCCTCACATGTGAACGTTAAGTGGGTATGTGGTGAGTCAAATTGCAGGGAAATCTGTTCAGAGAGCTGTATCTTTAAATTAATGAAATATGGACATTAAGCAACAATTTGATGACATGAGTCAAGTCTACAAAACACTGCAGCATCAGTGTTTTGTCCCACCACTATTTATTATTTATTGGACATGTTTTTTTTCCCCTTAAAATTTAGAATGATTTATCCAGCACAAACTGTATCCACCATTACCATCGAGAACCAGAAATATCAGATTCAAACTGACACATACGCACATTTGTAGCACAAGTTGTTTTCTGTGGCAGGACTGAGCCTAACTAATCGTGGCACAATCCAATGCAAATAATCATGGCTGGTTAGTATGTAATGAAATCAGACAATGTTAGCTTTATCTCCCACATGGGGATTTCCTAATCCTACAATACACTCTGTATGTTTTCTTCTGATATCGAGCACAATGGGCCCGGCTGAATAAGTAGTGTGGTGTTTATCTATTATAAAGCAGTTCATTGCAGCTGCAGCAGTGTTAATGAAAGTTAGCACAGATGGAACCCTCTAAAAATGAGAAATGATGGATTCGCTCCAGCCTGCTGATGCTGCAGGCCCTATTTGGTTTCAGGGCCGGTGAAGTGTTAGTGGTTTAATTTTATAGTGCGTAGTTTTCCCTGATTTCCCCCCGGATCCGAGCCCTGCTGGAGAATGCGGAACATCTGCCGCCACTCAGAATGTGATACATATAAAAACCATCATTCCTATCAGTGCTAGTTGTAGCCGAGTCAAGGAAGAGAGCCAAGCATACATTAGAATAGCTGCCTTTTTTTCTTCCTTGTCTCATGTTGGCTCCTGGGGACTGGCAGTCAGAAACCTATTAAATTATCCTGTATTGCTATATAGCATTTGTAACATTTCAAATATAAGCCCTGAGGCAACGCCGGCTAAAAGGTAAAGTATCAAACACCAGGAAGAAAGGCAGAAAAACTCCACAGCATGATCTTATTATTGAATTTGAGATACATAAAACATGTTTTAAGACCATCAAGGAAGCATCACAAGGAAAACACTTTGTTGCTAACTCTATGTTTTCCTTTAATTCTTGTCCAAAAAGAAGTTCCAAAGTCTTGAGAGCCCTGATTCAGTGACATCGAAAGGAGGTTTGTTAAAAGCTAAATGATTATTTTGAGGACATTTTTGTTTGTTATTCATTGTTTGTTTATCCAAAACTTATGATGCTTCACTAAAAAGGCTTAGTTTCAAACCAGTTGTTTCAAAATAGACCCTCTTTTGTGCATCCCAAGCACAGTACTTCCTGTTTTGACTGTCATGAGGTATCTATAAAGCAGATAAAGTCTATTGAAACTAGTTGGTTGCTTCTTGTAGGTAAAGGTCAACCTAACTAGAACAACTCATAAAGGTTTTATCTGATACGGTGAATAAAAGCATGAAAAAATATTCATTGTGGCATCATGCTCTTTCTCTAAAATGTAATATACCAATTCAAAACACATCTGTTTTTTAAAGATAACATTTTACTGACACAGTTCTTTTTCATCATAATCTTGTTCAGTCCTCAACAAAAAGCATCTGAGGGCACATGTTTCTAAAAGCCCATTTAAAAAAAATGAATGAATAACTACTTTAATTTCGCCTCCATAAACAACTCTAATCTGTCTGTGCTGTAGTTCTCCAGCTTTATTTCTTTGTGACTGTATTTCCTGATCACATCTGTTTTATTTGTTATTCATCCTCTGTGTGTTTCCCACAGACCTCAGGTATTTCTACTCTGCAGTAGAATTGAAGTCATTTAGTCTGTCATGTCTGTTTTCATTTCTGGTAAATCAGACAGAGCAGCCTGCATGTGGTTAGATGAGAATGAAGCAACAGACTGTGAAATGTGATGTAAACAGAGAGAGGAAAGTCAACAGTGACCTATACAGGAGAAAACAAATGAAAGGGAAGGTTAGTGTGTACCTGTGGAATATTCCTTCTGGAATTGTAAACACTTGACTGTATCTATGTCAGGAAAATGGAAAAGTATCCTCTATCAACATCATTTAACATACAATAAGTGACATTTTTGTGACAGTCTAAAACAGCTGTTTCAATATCAGAAAGATGCAAAGCCCTTTATTGCAATTTACCTTTCAAAAACAGCTGTTCCAGGATGATTAAAGTTGTATGGCTTTGTAAGATAATTAATAAACTATCACAATTGTGAAAACTCTTTTAGATCACCTTTTAGGTGCACAACTGACTGATTGTGTTGCCTTGTCATTATTATAAGTTTCTTTATAAATATAATAATAATAAGGGAACAGCAGAACATAGCTTTGTTTGCAAGCAAACCGGTATGCTTGTTGTCAGGCAGTTCTTTAAACATTTATTTCCATGGATGGTATACAGTCACGTCTTCCATTGAATATTAGCCATATTACATACAGTGTAACAATAACACCTCAATGTCAAACCAAAGTGACTTGTGTTTTTGCCTTTGCTGTCTGACTCTCTGATTTATCTTTAGTATGTTCTACATTAAACTCGCTGCCTTTATCTTCTTGCTTATCTTGCCCATTATATTCTATATTCAATTCTTCTTGCTTTTAACTGACTAAAATACCACTATCAGCAGAGCTTTGTTGAGAAGATGTAGATATAAGCTCTCTGGTCTTTTTGATGTTGTCTGTTAGAATCAGAGCAAGTGACAGCATTGACATTTATCGAAATGTTCTTATTTGAAGTGTCACAGACCCCAAACATTTCAATTATGTCACCAAAGTACAAATTGTACAAGCAGCTGCACTTAAAAACCCTGCAAGAATTTACATTAAACAGGAGAGGTCAAAAACAGTGATGGAATAAGTGTGCTTCTCAGCACAGTGCCTGTCACAGTGAGCAGGAGGGGAAAAGTGAGCATGGATGCATTCATTTATTACAGAGCCTGATTATTTTCAATTGCATACAATTGCATTATAAACATATTATAGACTAACTTTACACTGTATTACTTACTTTGACCTTCAGCAGTAGCTGGTTACCTCTCACTGCTCTTATTGTCACTGTCTGTCTGCGGCAGCCGGCAGTTTGGTATTTTCAGTGTAAAGCTCTACCTTATACCTGCATACTAGGCAGAATATAAGAAGATATATATATAAGATATTTAAAAAACAGTATGAGTACAATACAAAAAAAATATTAAAGAGTATACAGGATATATATACCGTACTCAAAGTTGTTTTTAAGTGTACAAGTATCTGTATGGGAATCCCCCCCCAAAAAATAAATAAATTAATAATAATAATAATAATAATAATAATATATAAATAAATAAATAAATAAATAACCACTTTATTTGCCCCAATATATTTAAAATATATATATATATATATATCCCATCCACAGGTCAAATGTACACATGCTGAGTAAGAATTGATTGCTTGTTTGATTTTTTCTGTTTCTGCACTGTAACAAAGGATCTTTTTAAATTACAGTAAACTACTGGCAGCTGCAGTTGCCAGGTTGATAATGTTATGTTAAAGTGTACCCGCTGTAATCTATGAAAACAGTTTATTACTGTACAAAATGTAACAGTACTGTGTTGTATGGAAAATAAGGTTACAGTATTATACTGTCAGCTTTTTGGTTGCCATTATACTGTTATTTTACAGCTCCGACAGTATTCTCCATAAACAATTTGTTACTGTAAAATAACGTGAAATACTGTGGAATGTAATCTTGATATCAACTAATGAAGTTTAAATTTAAAAATGAAAACCCCACAAAAATTGCTCAGACAAAAGATGGTCTTACAACATAAGGCATTTGTTAATGCTGAGCATTTTTAGTATCCAAAAAAAAAGGGAGATTGGCCACATGGAGATTCAGCATTGTTGACTTTTTGCGGACCAGTTTCCCCGTCTTCTTTGACACCACCCTCCCCTGGCTGATCTTACTTCCCCTTTCTGGATTAATACCAGCAAAGTGTCTTAAATGTAATAGCAGAACAAGTATATGAGATATTTGGTGTGATAAGTAAAGATCATTTGCATTGAAAATGGACCCTATCACAATAATCAAAAAAATTCAAATGTGATGGGGTTTTTTTTCATGATAATTACCACTATGTCTCAATTAAGAGAATGATCTCATTATGAGAAACAAAACATTCATGATTCAGGATTACAACATATCTGTTGTTGCCATTATAACAGTGATATGCTCAAGTTCATAATATACTGTAGATACCAACATGCTAATTGCTCATACCAAGGTGGACAAAAAAATCAAACCAATGTCTTACCAACAGTCATATTTTGTGCACCTTGATATATTGTATTTTGGTGACATTATTTTTTTTTTTTGTTTAACTGGTGTTTTAGTCCACATGCATTGAACTAAGAGTGCTAAGAGGAAAGCTGGACAGAAATAAGAATGAAGTATTAATTTCTGTGAATTTTGCAGTAAAACACAGTTAAGAAATAACATTAGAAGTCACAGCGAGTCTTCATTCAAGTGTGCAACACCTATCCACACATTTTGAACTGTATTTATATTAAGTATCATTCTAGTTATTCTGTTGCAAATCATTACTTTCCACAACTTGAGATAGCAACAACAATGATAAAAGAACTACATCCATGAGAGCCCACAATAGAACTTTTTCTGTTTTCAATTTCGTTGCGTTCAGTAAAGTTCATATCAGATTTTCCCAACTTAAAAAAACAATAAGTTCAGTCAACTATCAAACATTGCTTGGAAAATTTGCCTCATTTTTATTGAGTTAGATCTAAGTAACAGTTTTTAGAGCGTAGTGTTTCTGTGTGTGAATGTTGCCTAGTGTAGAGCTATTGTGTTTACTTGTTTAGTCTTTCGTGTTTCCTGTTTTATTTTGTCATGTCTTCTCCTTGTGCCTCTATGGACTTCTTCAGGGTTCCATGCATGTTTTACTTTGTAGCTCTCAGTGTTGTCTGGTTTTCTGCCTCTCTGTCTTTCCCTCCTGTCTTGATTACCCTTATTAGTCTCACCTATCTCATTAGTCTCACCTGTGTCTGATTACCCCATGTCAATTTAGTCATTTTGTTCCTTGTAGTCTGTTGGTGTAGTATAGGTCTAGTATGTTGTTTGTCTCCCTGCTCCTGTGGATTATACCTTGTTTTTTTCTCCCCGTGGCTCTTTTTGACATTCTGGCTGTATTATCTGAGTAAGTTTCTTCTTTTGTCTTTTGTTTAAATAAGTATTTGTTTTGTCTGCAATTTGGTCCTCCTCCCTGTGTTTCAACCCGTCATCTGTGACAGTTAATTCAATGATTTGTATCACTGTATGAAGCTCTTCTTAACTTCAAAGATTAGAGGAGCTGTCTACACAAACCTTTAAGGATTGTGTGCAGTAATAGTGCAGCAAATATAATTCTATGTTGTACATATTTCACTATATGGCTACACATTGGAACATTTACTTTAAGACATCCTGTCTTCCCACACTAAAACTCTGTCAACACTAACAAATAAATTATACAGATCATGATCCTGTGAAAGAGTGAATTTCTTACCAAACATTACAGTTTTAAACAAAAGAGACACTGGATAGTGCTAACTGGTGTTAAAATTTATTTGAGTCAATAGTCACACTTAATTTGCGTGATACCAACTCTCCAAAGAGAGTGTCGATTTGAGTATGCTGATTTATCTCTGTAGTATGCAGGCATGTTTTGGCTATAATATGAATACAAAGCAAATACACTTCCGGCCAAAACTGTTTTGTTTTTTTTCCCACAAAGTTTGCTGTCAGTATTTTTAGATCTTTTTGTCAGATGTTACTCGGGTGTACTAGAATGTGATTACAAGCATTTCACAAATCTCAAAAGCTTTTATTGACAACTGCATTATGTTTATGCAGAGACTCAATATTTGCAATGTTGACCATTCTTTTTCCAAGAACTCTGCAATTTGCCCTGGCATGCTGTCAATCAACTTCTGGGCCACATTCTGACTGATGGCAGCCCATTCTTGCATAAACTATGCTTGGAGTTTTGTCAGAATTTGTGGGTTTTTGTTTTTCCACCTACCTACATTTTCAATTGGATTAAAGTCTGGGGAGTTTCCTGGCCACAGACCCCAAATGTTGATACTTTTGTTCCCCGCACCACTTACAGTAGTTACAACTTAAAAAGAAATGATGGAATGAACTTTTCTTCTCTAGACAAGCTTTTTTTCCGCATGCCCCAAACGATCAGAATGGGGATTCATCAGAGAAAATGACCTACCCCATTCCTGAGCAAGCTCTGCACAGGTGTAGCGACGATTCCGCAGCTGAATTAACTTGGGGATACTGGAACTTGTTGGACTTTCTTGGGCACCCTAAAGACTTCTGAACAACTTCTTTCCTTAAAGTTCATAATGATATGATAAATGGTAGATTTAGGTGCAATCTTATTAGCAGCAATATCCTTGCCTGTGAAGCCCTTTTCACATAAAGACATAAAGTAATGATGACTGCACGTGTTTTCTTCTAGGAAACCATGGTTAACCGAGAAAGAACAATGATTTTAAGTTCCACACTCCCTTTAAAGCTTCCAGTCTAACTAATCAGCATGACAGAGTGCTCTCCAGCCCTGTCTTGGTCAACACTCACAACTGTGTTAACCAGAGAATCACTGACATGTCAGCTGGTCCTTTTTCACAGGCTGAAATACAGTGGAATTGTATTTTTTTTGAAGGGGGGGTTAGGTTTTTAACAGATTTTAATGGCAAAGAGGGACTTTGCAATTAATTGTAATTCATCTGATTACTCTTGATAACATTCTGGAGTACTAAACTGAGACAGCAGTATTTGTGGAAATTCACATTTTTGTCATACTCCAAACATTTGGCCACTGCTGTACACTTTCACCAAGAGAGCAGCAGCCTCTGGTAATTGTTACATTCAGCAATGCCAGACCTCACTTCTACTTTGTTGTTTTCTTCTCCTGTGTTTGTTCTTCAGTATCCTTTGTTGTGTCCCTTCAAGTCTGTCCATGAATACTGTAGGTCTGATCATTTATTTCATCTTGTTTTCAGCCAGGTTATTATTTGCCTCTTTGTACATCTGGACCTAATTCTTGACTCATACACAGACAAACACTGTAGAACCATGCAACATGTGAGAAGAGGAGATATTGACAGTGCTCCCTCGACTCTCTGGCTCATGGTTCTGGACTAATGTAATCAGGACCAAATTGTCTGAACTTGTTAAAAAAAACCAAACCAAACAGGCTCATTCGGAGGTCCAGAGACACGTTCGCAAATGTCAGATTGTTCATGGTGCAGATTGGGAGAGGAAAGGACAAAACAAATAGACAGCTGTTTCCAACTATGGCTTTACTAGGCGCTGATGGGCCAGTAATTACAGGATTAGAGACGTGGAGCTGCTGCTTTCCAAGTTTGGAGAGGCAGAGAGAACAGTGCAGACTGAAGCCAGAACTGCTCCAACAGTAATGTTTGCACATTACAGAAGCTAAACTCCATACGGCATTCATTGTGTCCATTGGCTGAAGATGTGCTGGTGCTGTGGCTGTGACATTTGAGGGTACTGTCTGTGTAGGCTCATTATACTCTGCAAAACAGTATTTTGAGGCTTCAAATACCTTTTCTACATGGCCAGTTAGAAAAAATGGTGAAATAGTTTTGTAGTCATATTATAAGCATAGAGGAAAGGTCTGGGTTTCGATTTCCAGCTCCTGCAGTCACATAGACTGCTATGGCGTCCTTGAGACACTGACCCTAAAACGGCTCTTGCTGCTGTGTTGGATGAGTTTGAATGTGTATGAAAGGAATTAGTCGATACTGACGAACACTTTACATGCCAGCCACTACCATCAGTGTGTGAATGAGGTTTTACTGGGCAATGTGGTCTGCAGTCAAAGAGGAAAAAAAAGTGCTTGTGACAAGAAAGCACTATACAAGCCATAGCCATGCCATTTAGGGCCCAATGATTCTAATATGTATCCATTGATTTGTGTCAAATAATGACAATAGATAATGCATCTATTTCTATGAATGATGCCTCACGTAGATGCGTCTCAAGAAATGGATCATTGTACTATTGTTACTTTCACTGGAACCCAGAAGTTAACGAAAATCTTGCTAACCAGCAACAACACTTGTACTCTGTTACTGTCAGCTGTCTGTGAGATTAGAATAGTGTAGCCAGTTTGTAACCTGTGATATGGCTGATGGTGAATCGGCTATGTCCTGCTGCCTTACCATTTCAAAGCTGAAGGCCAGCATCGCCTCAATGAAAGCCAAGCTCAGGAAAAGTTTACATGCATTATCTGTTGAGTGTCAAACATTTGCTAATGTACACAGACTCAAACTGTTGTGGCTTTCTTTAGAAGTCCATTAAAATCCATTTATAAAAAAAACCAAACCTATAGGCTGTTTAAAGTATTAGTTTTGGTTTGATTAATGTTTGAGATCATAGATGTATGGATTTGGCAATCATGTCTTTGTGCATTCTACACAACATATTTTGAATATATTTCCATATGACTATGGACTTCTGCGTGCAGTCCAGCCTCCTGCTCATAGAGCTATATAGACGGTGACAGTGAGGCCACAACGATATCTCCAGCCTTTTCTCGGCTCCAGGCTGAGACCCCATGACCCCTGGGACCATGCTCCATGTTGTCCCCCTGGATCATGTCATGGAGTCCCGCTGTGTACTGTGGCTCAGCCTCCCTCCGAGGGCAGAGCTGCTGGGGAGCATATGTTGGATGTGACACACGGTTGCACTGACAAACGTGCGTGGCCATGCATTTCTAAAAGCAACCCCCTACGAAATAGTTGTCACGCAGACACACACACATATTTTAAACCACCTGGATATAACCAATAACACACATTTGAGCCTGCATGCACAGCAACATTCAGTGCACCGTTAGCAGCCTTTGTACACTCAGACTTACTCTCATCTCTATGGCCAGTTAAACAAATCAGTGTTTCCGCTGCAGCCCATATTCCAACCCAGCCCTCCCTTCCACTATAGAAGCTACAAACACCATGGCAACCAGCTGGATTACATCCAGCATAATATGTATTAGATTTGATGGAGTCAAAGTGCTGGCCACAATCTAATTAAAGCTAATGTGTTTATATTTGTGTAGTGTGCTGCTGATTGCGGTCTCTGTGGACTGGAGTGGGGCTAACGCTGACATGCTGAGGCCAACATTTTGGCTGCTCAGACTTTCCCTGTAATTGAGGCGGCTGAATGACTGTGTGTGTAACAGACGCTGGGTACATTTAAAGGGCTGTGTCTACCAGACGTGTTTTGGATCCAGCATTTGACGTGCATATGTTGGAGCCGACATGGAGTCATTTTGTTCATCTGTGCTGTGTCCACCAGGCGTGGATGTGGCATGACAGCCAGACTGGAGCCTCTCGGCAATCTCAGCTTCATAGTCTGTTCTAGTTTGTTTTCTGGGTACAATTGTCTGTAGTCTTAAAATAAATACACTTATACATATCAAAATAGAGAATTGGAAAATGTAATTTATTACACAAAATATTTGTTTCTTTCAACCAATGTTGAAGTTAAAAACAATCTTTTCCACTTTGATAGATTGATCTATATAGTGCAGTTATATAGGCAGACCTGAAATAATGCTTATTCAAAAAAGAGAAAACTGAGAGAAATTTAATCTTTTCCCATTTTGATGAATAAAAAAGGTATAATTCTAAAGAACATTAAATAATGGCATGGGTTCCAGGCTGAAACTTCCATAATCTTTTTAATTTACTGTACAATAAATTATCTGATGTGGTTGTCCATAAATACTGCGTGTTAAACCAGACAATTGTGCAGGAATGTGTCCAAATTCTTAAAATAAGTCAGGTTTGATCTTGGACTAAACTCAGACTGAAAGCACAAAGATGGATGGATGGATGAATACTTAATTGATCCCGAGGGAAATTCAAGCAGTTGGCCCACTGTAGTCTTCTACCATAATGTTTATTTCAATAGACGTGAAGGGTGTTTGTAACTGTTGTTCAACTTAACAAGCTTTTAAATATGTTCACTTGTGGTGCTGAAAATGATTATATTTTACAACATTTTACTGACAGAGGTTAAACTTATGCATGGAGCAAAGGTGGAAAATCCTAAAACTCTGATTTCTGTTTTGTCATACATCACACATTTATTTCCCTACATTTTAGTTTTCTATTAAATTGAAATCCAGTATGTATAGTATTTTTAAAAAATACTTTTTGAATTTAAAAATTTCTGTTACACAGCATACAGATGACTTGCATCCGCAGTGGAAACATGATAATTCATGCTGTGACACTGAAATTTTCAGATTATGATGAACAGAGTCAATCTTGTGCAGAGTTCAATATTAGATAGTCACAAACTCCTCTCAGCCTTGTAAAGTACAGAGCCGCCTGGCTAGCGCGAGGTAACAATCTTTCTGGTCTGTCTGTCTCATTCACTTGTAAAACATAGCTATACTTTATGGGCTTGTTACTGCCACAGGGTTACTCTTTTATTTATTAGCCTGTCCGCTGTGAATGGATGTGTTTCTGTCTGTGATGTGAACTCCTTGAAGTGAGCCTGATTTCTGTGTTGCTTCTATCAGGGTCGGACAGGAATGCTAATGTTATCAGACAATCAGTCCCCTGCCTGTGGCTGGATAAGACTTGTGTGCATGTGAGTGTGTTTGCATCCATGTAAGAACGATGTGTTAAAGACGCCAACCCTTGCATGTAAGTATCTCCCTCTTGCATCCTTTCAGGTTGCAGTGTCACACATAAAAGGTGAAAAAAAAAGAAAGCAAAGGTTTAATTTTTTGACCAGAGACGATACCCTTTACCCAAACTGCTTCACAGATTGAGTTTGAATTTATACATTTTAGCTTCATCCATCCAGAGGGTTTTCTGGGGGGCTGGGAAATTGCCTGCCATGTAAGGTGACTCTCTGCATCTTGGACCACTGAGCTTCAGTGCATTGAACTCAGAGATAAATGATAAAAGGGGGCTAATCTTCAATGGCATGCCATCATAGCTCATTTCCATAGCAGCCTCTCTCATTGTAGTGGGATCAAATCGGAGCTGGCACAGAACAGTTGTTTCCATTTGATATGCCCCTCTGCCCACTGCACCATAATAACTGCCCTGCAATAAGGATATACGTTTTGATTGCCTGTGAATATCCTGCAGCGATTCAGTGCTTTTCCCCCCTCTGACGCTGAGTGTGGAGCCCATTCTGTTTCTGTAGCCGAGTTCATCTCGATTTGGACAGCCAGGCAGAGGATGGAGGAGAGAAGAAAAGAGAAGAGATTTTAGTGCACTCTCTGTTCTCGGCGATAATGAATGCTTTGTCAGGGAGAATCCATCAACGGTCACTGTGGGGGGAGGAAATGTCAGGGAAAGTTATGGTTTGTTGGCTTTTAACCCACGTGGCCCAGCCCTGCAAAGTAATTGAAGTACAGAAAATGTCATGTTGTTGCACTTCATCTATTTGTGTAGCTGTCTCACAGGATAAATAGAAATATTGCTGTGGCAACATGACCAACAACAAGCACAGTGTCTGTTTGGATCTGCAAAGTGAGGGTGGAGGGTTGATGTAGCGTACTACAGTATACACCACATCACACAGTCCCGATGTTGCAAAAGAAATCTCTATTGATTCTTGTTCTCCCCTTCTTTTTATACTCTTGTGCCTCTTTTAGAAATAACTTCTTCTTTGTGGAGACCTGAGTCAAAAATCTGGGCTTGATGATCGCAGTCTTGTTGAAAGCGTTTGGATAACTGTCTAATATAGACAGGGAGGGGAGGAGGAGTTTACAAAGCACAAGAGAGGGAAATCAGGGAAAAATCTCTGTGCCAAAAAACAAAAAAAAAGACTGATGCTAAAACAGTTATGAGCAGGAAGCAAGACAATGGATGGCCCTATAGACTCCAAATTTAGAAAACATTGCTTTGCAGGCAAGTTTACTCCAAAGTAAACTTGTAAAAAAGAATCTTATATACTGTAAGTATGGATGGGGATGTATTTATATTGATGCCAATGCATTATTGATGATCATTGGTTCCAGTCCTTATTGATGCCACTGTTTATACATTTCTATTATTTGATGAAGTTCAAGACGATATTTTTTCAAATAATTGGTATAACTATATTTACATTGATAGGCAACAAAAATAATAGCGTGGTATCGTGAGTGACCCTTTGGTTTTTAATAGATATACATGTTTTGCTCAAGTCTTTTTTTAGAATTGTTTGTGATGTATCCTCATCATTCCACACTGTAACTCCTTTTCTTTCAAATGGCTTACGGAGAAAAAAAAGAGAAAAAAAACACTGAGATTTCAATCTGTCACGGCTGCAAATGCCAAAGACAAAAACAATTGCACTAGGGATTCTAGATAAGATTTTGTAAGATATGACATTGTGGTGTTTTTTTTCTTCCTGTGATATACATTGCCATGTGTGTAACAAAACTTCACAAGTAGACGTGTGGGTCGCATCAATCATTATAACGGTATCAAGATGTACGTTTATAAGCGTGTCTAGTCATAAGACTGTATAAAAGATCAAGATTTATAATGTTAGTGGTCCAGCCCTATCTTGAAATAGTAGCTTAATATCTCCTATTTCCTGTTGACTTATACTTCATCACACTGTAAGTGTGTAATAGGTTGTAGCTGCTGAAAGTAAACACCTTGCAGCATGTCCGCTCCCTTAACAGCCCACATATAAAGCTACTTCTCAACCAGTATGACCTGCTATTTAGAATGGAAACACGCTTACTCCGTTAAGTGGAGTAACTGGTAGTGAAGTAATGTGATCTCCAGAATACTTTATTGAAGATCTTATAAAATGAGAACCTGGCAAGTTTTTGTTTAATTTTCAGTAACAAAAAGGAACTGTAAGATGTATTACAGTTAATTTCTCTCGCTGTAACAAATCTTGTGATCTAACTATTGCACATGCGCACATCGCAATTGCTATAATTAAAATACATATTGTATTTTTCAGCTCTAAAATGCTCACCAGGAGAGCATCTTCATTAATTGGATTGGTAATTATTTTTTGATGACAAGTCCAATCAAACATTTCATTCAATGATAGTCACCTTAAAACAGTGTAAAAGTAACAAGATCCTTGGACATAATCTAAACTCTTATTATAGAAACAACACTGAGTTTCAACACTTGTGCCCTTAAGGATTTGTTAGTTTAAGTATATTCACCTTTATTCTAACCCTCCACAGTATTTCGCACAAGTCCAACTAATAGTCAGTGGAAGACAGGGCGGATACATTGCAGCCGGTTCTAATTGGAGAGTGCCTGTCTGTCTTTGTTGGTTAGTGATCCATGGATGGACCTTTTCCTCCAGTTAGAGGTAGCCAGGCTTGAATGACACCTCCACGTTAGTGAAGGTGCACAACCTCAATCTGATCAGCCTCTTTAACTGCTGAAGCATGGCTCTTTGGGTAGACTTCCCAACTTCCAGTCTGCCTCATTCCCATTCTGAAGCCAGAAATAACTGTCAGTGTTGGCCCAACGAAGCTCCGGGAATCCAGGCTGTGTGTCCATCCCAGAGGGGCCAACATTCTTTAAATGAGTAATAGAAGATTGTTCAGGCTTTATAATCCATCCCATGTATTGTTTGACTGCCCCGTCTAAACAATGTAAACGCTTTGAGACAGAGTTCACCAAGGTCATGTGTGGAATGTATTGACCTGCAATAAAGTGAGGAAAGAATAGGGGTTTAAATGCTGTCATTTCAAATTTAGACCAACATCGTGATTTACTAACAAGTAGTTTTCTCTCAGAAACAGTCTGTCATAGACATCACATAATAACAGCACTGAGCTGCTGATGTGTTTTTATTCTGGCACTGTATGTTGAGCAATGCATAATGATTTGATTCAAATGTTATGATTGGACGGATGGAGGAAAAAAAAATCTGCAATCTTCGGTAATTGTTCCCCGAAATGAAATTGATTCACACCCAACCGAGCATGAAATAACATTGGCAGATGACACTGCTGTTACTGTGCCTGAAACACAACACGGTTCTAATAGGAATAATCAGCACCTTCTTGCAGAGTGGAGACACAAGCACACATCCATATCATCAGGCTATTAGATGGTACAAACTGTTTTACTAGGTACGGTTATTAAAGTATGAATCAATCCCAAAATGACCTCAAAGAAAAATGTATAGATGTAAATCTTTAACCAGAGGAACTAGTCACAGCTCTTCTCACATACTGTAAAAGGCTTGCCTGATCATACATTCCCTCGGGATCAATAAAGTATCTATCTATCTATCTATCTATCTATCTATCTATCTATCTATCTATCTATCTATCTATCTATCTATCTATCTATCTATCTATCTATCTATCTATCTATCTATCTATCTATCTATCTATCTATCTATCTATCTATCTATCTATCTATCTATCTATCTATCTATCTATCTATCTATCTATCTATCTATCTATCTATCTATCTATCTATCTATCTATCTATCTATCTATCTATCTATCTATCTATCTATCTATCTATCTATCTATCTATCTATCTATCTATCTATCTATCTATCTATCTATCTATCTATCTATCTATCTATCTATCTATCTATCTATCGCATTAAGTTAACTAATAACTGCTATCTTATAATTGTTTTCAAACAATCCTATATCATAGCCATTACAAACGAGATCAGTCCTACATCATTAATCATCCACAACAAATCACTACCATTCATTGTTTAAAGGCATTTGAGTTTGGAAGTTACAAAAAATAATTGGTAATAATTATACAAAAAATAATTAAATCTGAAAGGGATAAAAGCGTATTCATAGTGGAAATTATTAAATGTGTGGTAGTATAATAATTCAGGGATGAATTGTCAATTTGATGAACTGATATTATATTTTGAGTCTATTGGCTACCATATGTCATCCACCGCCCCCACCTGACATTGATTGTAGCCATGCTGGACAACACCACTGTGATGTCAGCCATTGGTTCCTTGATTGTGTATGTGAAGCCTGAGTTTGGCAACCCGCAGCTGCCATGTAGGTATTTTGGAGCCAAAAGTTTTAATGTTCAAAATTCGCAAATGCCAAAGTGTAAAAGTTCAACAGTTGACACCAGTAGCTTACTTACTGGCTAGTTTTCTATTTTCTGTCCAGAATGTTAATCAAAACCAAGATTAGATGAATGGATTGAATTTTTGTTTTATAATCGTTTTAGATTATACTTTGTATTGTATGTGTACTTTGTGTATAATACAGGAACTATTGTGAAGACAGAGATTTGAATGTAAAAGTTAAATTAACATGAGAAAGATTTCACCTGCTTTTTGTAAAGGGTCTTAAGACAACATTTGTTATGAAAATAACAACGCAATAAAAATAAAGTTCCATAATGTAAAGTCAACTACAGCGGTGTAAGTGTAATGATAAAAAACTATAAAAATAGCTGAACTACTTTGTGTTTTTTTGTTTAAAATGAGCACTACCCGAGCAAAAACCGCAGTCTGTGAACACAGGCCCTAATTTCCCTTTTTTTTCCTTACAAATTAATGACTTGTAGATCTACCCTTGATAACATGATTTTTGCATGAATGTATCAAGTGTCCCTGGCCAAACACAAAGTTTAAGCATTTATTGCTATATTAAGTACATCATTAAAACCAGGGGTTTAAAAAAGGTTGATGTGACTATCGTCCATAAATAAGTTAACCAAGCAGGCCTCCTCCTGTTTTCTAGAAGTACTTCTTGAACAGAGGTATATACTGTATTGTGTACCTCTGCTGTATTGAGTATAACAATGGTTTAGGTCTGCATGCTATTGCCTTTCTGCATTTGAATTTCATGTTTCAAAATACAGGAAGAAATGATATAAAGTCCTATAAAAGAGTTTCTTAGTAGACCTCCAATGTGTGCAATGTGTCTAGAAATGTTTAGAAAAATGCCAAACGATACATCCAAGCTTAAATTCTATTCAACTTTTATATTTACAGCCCATCATGATGCCAAACAAGCTGCAGCTAAATGATAATGATTCTTTAATTTATACAGTATATAATATGTTCAAGTAGTTTATTTGCAAGTAGTTTACAAAAAAAGCATGGATGGATGAGGAGTAGCCTTAAGCATTGACACACTAAAAATATGAGCATTACTCATTCTAATGCATACATGAATACTTACAGCATTGCTCGTTGTATCCATGAATTTCAACTTTTCTGACTTATGGTTATTGCATTTTGAAATTATACTGCAGAGTTTGGCCCAGGGCAGTGGATACCTCCATGGGTTTCTGAAAACACTCCCCTCTCTGCTGTTCAGCACTGTTAGCTGGGGTTGCTCTCTGGGGGCTCATGGCTGATCAGTAAACAGACTGACCTGATTCTGATGCCCTGCCTCGAGCTATCCAGTCCACAATCATTGAGCACAGAGCTTGTCTCATGAACAGACAGCCATGACATGGTCTTGGTATTTAGCTGACCACTCCCCTTCCATTTTTCTTCCATTCATCCAACCACCACAGCAAAGATAAATTATTTTTACAATGAGAGACTGCGGGTTGGTGTCTATGAAGTGAGCAGAGATTACCACTTCAGTAAAAATCAATAGACCCAACAGACTTTGACTGAGAAAAAGAATAGTGGAACAGGCATTTTAAAAATAGACTCATTTCTCGATAGCCATAAGGCTTGATGGTCTTATTTGCCATGATGTAACACTGATGTGACACAGGAAAGACAGAAACAGAATGAACAAAAATATGAGCTTGAATTCATCTGCTGACATGTTTTATTAATACTTGTCCACTAATTCAACTACTGAAAATGAAACTCTGGCAGAAATATTTGTATTGCACTGTAACAAGAATTAAAGCTAGCCACATACAGGACAGTATTTATTTGTGCAAGCCTAATGTCATAATTTTCAAATGTTATTTACAGGCAACCGAGTCAGATATTCAGACTTCCCTGACATTTAAATCGAAATAAGACCCTAATACTATAATCAAATCAGCCAGTATTAGCCATACAAATATTGTCTGTGTCTGGTGTCAAAAAGACTGAGGGATATGCAATAACCATGTTTGAGTAACACAGAATCATTCCCAAGTGAGAAGAACTACTGTATGTTTTCTTTCACTTTTCATTCTGCCAACTTTACATGAAACATGATTGTCTAAACAGAAACCAACGTATTGTTTTGTTAATTCACATGCAGCCTGACACACACACCAACCATTAGATCTTCTGAGGGACTTGAACAATGTCCAATGTTCATCAATGAGAAGGGTGTAATCTTTTTGTCATAAAGTATAATATCCATATAAAGTGATGCTAGTTTATGTGTTTTTGTGACTTTATTGAGAGGACAGTATAGTGGATTAGAGTGGATAAGATGACTTGAGTGGGGTGAGATGTGGTTAATGGCTGAGGGTGGAGGTTGAGCATAGGGCCAGGTCTTTAAGGCTAAAACCTCTGTATACAATTTAACCACTGAGCTACTTAAGCTTCTCGTATGTTTTTTTTTTTTTTAAATGTCAGAGGACATGGAGGGAAAAAAAGCCCTGAAATAAAGGAACCGAGTACCAGGGGTCTACCAGAAAACCAAAAGATCCACTCACATGCAGAGAGATTAATGATTAAGCATTATCATCTCCATCCATCTCAAATTGACATGGTTAATGTGCAAACGGTGAGATACACCATATCTCTATCACCCTGACGTTGTAATGGGCTCAGTCCCATAAGCACTCTCTCTGCACAGTCTTCATTGTCTCTCCTGAAAATTAGCGGGGGAGGGAATTAAAGAAGAAGGTTAATTAAGAAATAGCTTAAATCACAGCTGCTAATCACTGCAACTTACACAACGAGACCAATGTCTACAGTCATGAGAGCGAAAAGCGGAGCTGCGGCTCCACAGAAAAGTGCTGGAAACAATAGGTAAGAGGCTCATTAAACTGCTGACAGCACCTTAACTCTGTTTCTGTAACTGGCAACACAGAAATGAAGTGAGGACGACGGTTCCTCTTCAAAGTTGCGAATTAGAGGTCATAAAAACGTGCTGCTGCAATGATTATGCAGCAGCACAGTTGTGAAAAGATTGACAACTGTATGCGCACAATTAGGTAGATCTCCTATTAGGTTGTGTGTGATAAATTTATTATAGAGCCTCATATTATGCATTGGTTTCACTACTACCCATGAACATTTGAGAGTCTGTGCTTTTTTCCCCCTCTCTTTTCAAACTCCTTGACCTTATGTTTGAGGCGAAAAAGAATGGGAATTTCATGTGACGTGTTTAAATTAAGGCACAGCGACCTTTGAAGTTACAATGACAACAAGTCACAGGAGATTTAAAACAAAGCATCTTTCCTGGTCCAGGTAGTTAAATGCTATTTTAAAAAAGGGCCTCTGAAAATACAAACATTTACATATTTATTGTTATAATTGAAAGATGCTAGTGCAGTTTTTCATGTGTATGTGTGTCTGCTTGCTTCCAGCTCACCTGACTTTCTCTACAAAGTAAATTGCAACTCACCTTATCTGGATCTTGTTGTTGCCAGTTTTTCTTCAAGAAGAGCCATCAAGCTATGGGTATGTGCAGGTGGGAATTAGGGAATGCTTGGAAAACAAAAAACCTGCAGCTTCATTCTCAAAACTGGTCAGGTCAGACTGTACCAGCTGCTCGAGAAACCCCCAGTGTGGGAAAGTCTCTGCACGGCTAATGGAAGACAAACACCTCGGAGAGCGGTGGAGATAGCATGAAAACGATTAAAGCGTGACCCAGATTCTGTTGTGTCTCTGCCCTTTCACTGCAGTTGACAAATACAGGAGGGGACCTTGCTAATGAAAACACTGCAGAAAACATTGGATGCTAATGATGATAAACAGCCACATCTCAAGGTGCAGCTGGCACCAGCTCTGACATGATGCCCGTCAATAGAACTATTATACAAAAACAGAGCTGTGCTGTTTTTGCGAAGAGAAGAAAGCAACAACAATAATTGCAAAAGTGATTGGAAATCATCTCAAACACTCTCACTGTGAAGTGAACAAGCATCCTCTAAGATGCCTTTTTGTTTTAAGCAAGTAAAAGGAGGGCAGCACTTAGAAACATTATTCAGTTCTTTTGCCGTCTTGAACTTTAGATGACATTTCAGTTGTTGGCATTTGCATTTAAATGAAAAAAAAAGGTTTATATTATCTTGTTCTTACGCTGCAGAGATGCATTTTCTTGAAACGCTTGAATGGCATTTGTAACATGACCTGTTTGCCACACTGCTGGGTTGGCTGCATCTGATACTATTTACTGTATGTCTTCAGCAATCACAGCTGAGTGTGAGCAGAGATTTCTCTTTCTGTCAGTATCTTATTTGTTAGAGAGAAACAAAAGACATCTTTGTCCCCAACTCTCTTCTTTAATCTCAAATATATGGCTTCAGCTGCGCTCTCAGCAGTAGAACATTTAATGGACCTATGCATGTGTACTAATAGGCTAACAAGGCAGTGTTTGTTGTATTGTTTGCACCCTTGTGCATGCCAATTTTTCTCTGTATTGAGAAACGCAGAGAGAATTAAATGGGGAAACAAATGGTAGAAGCCCCTTGATGTTTGCTGGTGTTGCACAGTGCATGATGGGACTCAAGGGAAGATTCGCTCACATCTCAGTAGGGATCCATGCCTTTACTTGCAAACTTGCTCCTGCACTCTGCTGGGTTAGGGGTTAGAGTATAAACATCAGTGGAGGGCATGAATGATATATGGCTGATCAAGACTTCGTGTTGAACGGATGGTTGAGCCCAAAGCCCAGCACTTGTACACTTGTAGCGTGTAGCATGTAGCATCAAAGCACAAATAAAGAATCTCTCTCTTCTATTTAAATCCCCATTAACCCCCCCTTCCATTAGGGACTGTCTTTCTTTTAAGCACTCATCTATTTAAAAGATGTCAGCCCCTCCCTGTAATTCATATCTTCATTGCTTCTGGGCTTCTATAAGGTTGGATGTTTAGCCCTTTCTATATGATTATTTTTTTGTCTTGGAAAATTATATAAAATCTTAAGCCTTGCAAAAAAATCCAATTTTCTTTTCTTTTTTTTTTTTTTGAATGCTTGTAATGTCGTGATCTTGAAGATGGAGCCAGCTGAACTGTTTAAATTGAGAACCATGAAAGCTAAACGCAGGTAATGCGAATGTAAATTGCATGCGTTTCTGGTACTTGCATCTAGCAGTACAATGTGCAGAGGAATCCCAGTCATGAGAGATTCATTTAGCAAATATTCCTGCAGCCCAGCAAAGAATCCAGGAGACCATTCCTCTGTGTTTCTAACAGCCCCTGATGTCATACGTGCCTGGAATGAACAATAGTGCATTCCTGCTTGTAGCCAGTAGGGGGCACTGAAATAATACAAGACCCTTCCAATCTGTTATGCCTGGCTGGCCCACAGAGATGTTTGCAGTAATTTAGTTCCACTGCCAATATATAAATAGGAATTCTGCTGTTAGCACAAAAGAGTGGGGGGGAAAAACATACCGACGAATGAATGTGAATTGCTCCCCAGCTCCCATTTCAACATCAAAGTAATCAAGGAAAACAAGCTTTTTTAATCGAAAGTATGCAATTAGAATAAAACAGAACTGTCCTGGCTGTGCACACTGCCAGAATAAAGAGATTAAATGGGTAAGGAGAGGGGAACACAATCAGTGTAGCAACAGCAATCGGACTGCAGTCAGGGCAGATAACTGTAACACCTTTCATTTCTGTCTTGTACTGTTACACCAAATACGGGATGGTTATTCCTGACGATTCAATGATGGAGGAAACGCCAATCATTTGAGATGACAGAGTGGCCTACTTTGTAAGAAAAAGAAACAAAGGCATATCATTTTGAACTTAAAAATGAAAACACCTCAGTTTGATTTCCTAAAGGTTATCCCTGCAAATCTTCTCCTCCACTCAGATTAAATACACAGTAAAAAACGTTTATATGTTACAAGGAAATGCCTGAGTATAGCAAATGATGGTCTGTTTCAACACTTGTTTGTTTTCCCGCATAATGCCTTGTACAACCTCTCTCTCTCTCTCTCTCTCTCTCTCTCTCTCCTCCATACACACTTACGAGAGCGCACACACACACATAACCCTGCTATCCATAGGCAGACCCCATGCCGTCCTATCCTATGCAGTGTCAAAACAATGATAAACATTTGGCCACTATAGGAGTGCTCTGGAAACCAGCCAAGCTGAATGGGCTGTTTTGTTTCACTGAACAATAGCTCTGCTTAAAGTACTTAACAGCTGTGCTATGCGTTTGGTTCCCCACAGACCAGCAGCAGTACAACATAGTAGGAAGTGTTGCTCTGTGCAGTTCATTTAGCTATTCAAAGGAGTTGATTTAAATACTTTCAAATGTTGTATTTACTGTTATGAATAAAGGGAGGGAGGGGGCGTGAAATCTCAATCATGTTCTAAATGAACTGTTGAACTTTTACACCTTTTTAGATTGATGATCTTTTTCCCCCAACATTTAATCTAAATACATATGTTCATGTCCTGTCATTCTGAAACTATTTTTGAGAAGCTTCATAAGTGAAGAGACTTATTCTTTTTCAGTATGCAGCAGCACGCCTATGTTTATCTCTCTGTTTCTGTCTATGCTCACAGTTAAGGTAAAAAAAAAAAAAAGCATGTATTATATTCACTAATTTTCATTACCTGGATTTCATAATCATAAGTTTTTACAGAGGGAAAATAATGACTTGCTTTCTATCAGAGAGGCAAAGAAAACCTTCCTATAAGTGAAACTTATAACATATAATGCACAATAACGCATTTACGAAGCTTTATAAAAGACTAAATGAATTAATTTGAATAAAATAAAAAAAATGAAAAAAAGTGACTGCTTTTTCGTGATATGTACTTTGTCCTATAATTCTGTAAATGTCCAAACATTTGAAACCGTCCTCTCGCCCATCTTTGTTGTAAAAAAGCAATCAGCAGAAGCCATCATGTGACTGGATGACATATACAGCCTCTGGTAGGATCACAGCCTGGATAGATGAACACAGAGACTTCAGGTGGACGAGTCACTGAGTTGTCACTGTGTACAGGTCGACTTCACTCTCCACAGGAGTGAACCTAACAGCTGTCATTTTAGATCGATCTCTCCCTGAAGCCCAGTGTAATAAACACTAGAGAGAGTCTCTGCTTTGGTGATGTGTGAGTGTAATGAAGCTCTGTCACATGACTGACAAGTAATGTTCCTGCATCTTCTTCTGTTCTGATTCAGACAATCCCTGTGGAGACCACATCCATCTTCTGGTCTGGATGACAGCCATTACTGTTGAGATACTCGACCCATAGTTAAACATGTACACTATATGAGTTCACTTGATTTCTTTAAATGTCTATATATTTTTATTGAAGTTAAGTGTCTGTTTTGTCTTCTTTTTCCTTTGGCTAGGTTTTGTGTTTTCATCACAGTGGGCATATATTTCATGCTGTTCTTGATGTCAATCACCTGACACCCTTGTGAAGAAATGGAAGTCACAGCCAGGAAACAATACCTCAAACAATACACAATAATAATACTTCAACATGTCACCTGCACACTTGTCATATTCATGTCTTCTTATTTGGATTGTTATTATTATTATTTATTTTTTTTGCAAAGCTGTTTCACACCACAAAGTTCATCTTTCAATAACTCAACATTAGAAAATGTGGTGTACATCTCAAAAATAACAATACATAAAGAGTAGATAAAAGCAGCAATAGATTGGAGTTACATCTGTCTCCTTAAATATGTAGTATCTTGTGCATCCACTCATGTATCAGATGTAAAATAATGGTTATGTACACAAATCCATGTAATACAACTATCTGCACCCTCTGTCAGACATCTGTCCTACATCTTGATGCATCCAGTTTTTGGTTCATTGTTTCTGTTCATCTTTAAGTCCCCTTTCCCCCCCACCTTCTACAATGCCCTCATAATTTAGGAATAACTGTAACACACATTCCTTTAATTCATTTGAAACTCTTCAATCATCTATATTTCTCAATATATTTAAAATGTTGCATCATTTAACCAGCATGACCTGCTCTGCAATGGCCCCATAATTTCTGTATTAGTGCTGTAAGTTATTACATGTTTTATATATGTTCATTCTAAAGTATTGGGCAGTGTTCCAGTCTCAGGATAATTTCATCAATAGTCATTTATTGCTTGTTGCAAGAGGAAAGTGGATAGGTTTGTAAAACCGCGGGACAGAGAGAGGGGAACTACATGCAGGCAAGAAGCCACAAGTTAGAACTTGAACCCAGGCAGTGTCTGAATCATGCAGCCTCTATTAATGGGTCTGAAAACTAACTACTAGGCCACCGATGTCCCAATAATTCCTTGTTTTGACCACTTATTTTTTTTACCATCAATTGTCTCATTGCTTGTAATTCCGGAGTCACATCTGGACACATTTCTTAGAGGTTGACATAGTCCTACATTAATGTAGTTTAGTCTACTTTTACACTACACTTCACCTATAGCCATTCACACACTGAAGGCTGCTTTGAAAGTGACCATCAAAATCAGCTAATCCCATTCTTACGCTATGGACGAAGCAGTGCAAGCAACTTGGGGTTAAACGTCTTGCCCATCAGCATGGCTGCAGGAGCTCGGGATCAAACCCCAACCTTCCAACTGAGCGATAGCCACCCCATAACTTGTTTACATTTTTAGATTAGATGAAGGGTAATGTTGTGGCTGATTTCTGCACTAAGATTGTTTTTTTGTTCCAATATGTCAGATGTGAATTGAGCTGTGGTCACTACAGCAGAAACAGTAGTAAACACTGTCATATAGTTTCTCTCTCCTGTAGCTGTTCATGTGACACGGAAACTGTGCCTTCACCAGGGAAGTCTCGCATGTCCCAAGAATGGGTGGACCAAAGACCAAGTTTCCAGTTTCATTATTTTTGTTTTTTTATTTTTTTTAATAAATTTTTATTTTGGAGCATTTTTATAGGGTTCCCCCATGATACTTATTTTCATTTTGTTAGACATGGCACACTTGGAACATAAAAGAACAGAATTCTAGTTTCATCATGTATTGTCATATTTTGATATTTTATGATGACATCTACTTTTTATAGCGTATATCATATCGGGTAAAAATCACCCAGCGTTAGTGATTGTGTTCTAGGGTTAAAACACAAATCTGCACAAATAGAAAAGTTTTAGCAAAGCGTCTCTGGTTGTCATGCTTGCCAGGGTCTGATGCACTTGTTGAGGATCAGTGAACACAGGTGCATTTTGTTGATGGTTGTTTAAATGTGCAGAGATACCCTAAAATCATAACTAACTAAAATCAGATGCATAGTCTTGTTCCATTAAGCCTTTCAATACCACATGCTGCAACATAAAAATCCACACCCTTCTCCGACAAGACTCTCTGCATTCTTAAAATCAATTTTGTTCTTTTGCATTCTTCCAAGTGTGATGAGTCAAACACATCACACTTGTTTTGGATGTTTTGATGCATTTATATTTCAGGTATTTTAATGTACTTTTACAGAAATGTATCATATATCTTTTATTTTTTTTTAAATTTAGATCAAATTGGAACAAAAACTAATTGTGTGTTCCACAAACATCATAGCTAAAAAGGGGAACTTTTACCCAATAGATAGACACCGCACTAAGTAGCTGAATCTGAGCGACCACACACTACTCTGCATGTTCTCCAACCTCAGCTCCTGTTACCCCTTTATCATATGCGCCAATCGTCCCTTTCTCTCCCAGTGCAGGGAGACCTCATTAAGGCAGGTTAAGGCAACACACTAATGGTTCCTCTCACTGCTAATAACATGGGGTCACCTAATATTACACACTGCTTTGTTCCATTCATCCAGCTATTTATCATGTATTATTAAGAGCAAGGTATCGTGAAATCACTGCTATAATCATAATGACGTTCCTGTGGCCTGGGTTAAGACAGGCAGCACTCAACATGTTAGCAGGTGACTTATTATGAGCGAGGAAGGAGGCTCCCTCCACCTGATGAATATTTCACTTCCAACTGACTAACATGCAATAACAAATCAGTGTCAAGCTGTGTTGGACACTTTTGGAGGTGTTGTGTGCAGTCAGAAATGCACAAAAAAGCAGCATGTGTAAGACATGCTGCTTTTTTCATTTGAACATCAAAACAGGATGTGCAATTATTGTTTGCCCATTTTTTAAAATTATAATACATTTTGTTCAGGCATTTGTGAATGAACGCATAAAACATGTAACTAAGGAACAATGGCGCACAACTATGGTTACTGACGATATAGTTCCATATACTGTATGCGTACAAAAAATAACAGCACTTAACCAAAATAACCAACACTTCTCAGCATCTGTTTGGAATATGAAGCAAAATGTTAAATCACATGCAGACCCATTCTAGACTTTTGAAATATTGCCTCAGTCATTGTAATGGGCAACGTTGCATTGCCAAGCAGGCAAGCTGATGTGATTTAGCATAATTTGAATAATGCCATTCATGGAAATGTGCAAAAGTGATGAAATTTTAATGGAGCTTGGGATAACACAACTGCTCCTCAATTACAATAGCTTTCTTCAAGATTCTAAGGCCTCAATTGGAACATGGCTTATTTCATTACTGTACTATCAATGTTTTGTATTGGACTTTCCTAATTACTATGGATATCTCTATTGTTGCAGAGTAAGACAAATCTTCAAAGCTATATTCTGCTTGCTGCGAGCCAGCTCTGCTCTACTGGGCAATGTTGTCTTGCACAGCTTTTTTTAACCCCTGAAAATCCTTTCAGGCATTGAATGACATAAAGGGATACATTTATATGAAAACTATGCATTGTAACATTTTTGTCCAGAAAATGTGTGGTTGTGCTTATGTTTTAAAGAACTGGTTTCACACTGAAGGAACATCAAATCCCATCTTTGATGGCTAAAGGAACGCAACATTTACAGGTAATCGCAAGCTTTTAAATGTCATTACCTGATGCCGGCCTCACTCATTCCCAAAACATTCAGTTACCATCAATTACGTTTTAAATTTGTATGTCTTTGTAAAGAAGTGGAGAGTTTCCAAACCATTATGGTTGAATTAAACAACAGGGTACTCTCAACTTGGCACTTTTATGAGTTTCAAACCTTTTCCAGAAGTGTAGATGATAGGCATAAAGCAGGATAAGCTGTCCATTATAGAACTCTGCCTTTTATGGTAAGTAGTTGATATTTCCTGTCTTACTTACTTTACTGTCCTGTGTCTTTGTCCAGTTGTACTGTTAACCTCTTGTACATGTATTCCAACGTGGTTTTATTCTGTAAATGGCAATAAACTGAACTGAGTCACGGGACAGGTTTTAAAAACGTACTTCATTGTTTTTCTTATTAATCAGAAACGTAAGGAAACCGCACATTGCCCCTTAAATCAAGTCAAGTTCCATTTATGTATAAAGCACAAGTAAAAACAGCAGCAACTGACCAAAATGCTGTTCGTTGCAACAACGAAACAACCTACAAGAGTTACATAATAAAGAGACAACAATCATGACTGCAAAAGCATGATCAGCTTTGGCCTGCAAGAGGCCTATCTCACACAATCTAAGGGGCTTAGAGTAAGGGCTAAGACGGTTGGTACAGGAAACAAGCCACTCAGGGCTTTAAAAACAACCTTAAAATCTATTTTGACGCATACTGGGAGCCACTGAAAAGAAACTTGGTAGGCCTAACATGCAGTGCAGTCCTACAGTGTTTTGAACCAGTTGCAGCCAGAACACTGGCCACCGGCTTATCCCAGTATTTAAGGAATTACTGTAATCGAGACAGGAAGAGATGAACATATGAATTCCTTGATTTTTGTAATTCAATTAACAAATGACTTGTGCCAAATAAAGTTATTTTATCAGAAAAATATACTGCCCCTAAAATTGGGCTCTTTGAGCTACTAATGACTCCTCAGGGTTGCGCTTATGACATTAATGAGATGATAAATGGATGTTAATTGGCCAAAGAAGCAAGAGTGAGTTCAAAAAAATTAAAGAAGAGACATAAGGACAGTAGACAGCGGTGAAAATAAGTTAATAGATGAAAAACAATGAGAGAGAGAAAACCACAACAAATTGCAGTACATAAATACACAAATCCTGCACTTTATTTTTTGGGCACATATATTCTGCAGTTAAGCTATTTTGATGTATCCTCATATGACTATCTTTCGCATCAATTATCGCTGAATCATTATATCGTATTATTACGGTCCAAATATTACAGATCATACTGCGTCATTTTGTATTGTGTAAAGTACTGTATTATACTATTACCATAACGTACCGTGTCATGTATAGTACTTGATCATATCACTTTATGCTGTATACAGTAGAGTACCTCATAGCATCACATCATGCCGTGTTATATCATATATCACGTATCGTAACATATTTTATCATATCACCTCTTACAGCATTATGAGTTACCCTATGATTATTAGCCTTAATAACGGTGTATGTCATTAACAATGCAATTTTAAATGTGTAGCATCAAGCTCACATGTATCTCACATCTGTCCTAGAAGGCCACAAATCCTCATTCTTACCCTTTTTGCCTTCGCTTCCACAGAGATTACAACACCAATTAGACTTCTATTTCCTAACATTCTCCCATCAAAGCTGTGAAACAGTTTGTTTCATTTTCACATCAAAGGCCCTTATTCTTTTGTTTCTTCTTTCAAATCAACAGCTACCCTGAGGTTGTTTGAGTCTTCTCTCTCATTTTCCCTTTTCTACCGAGAGTCAAAATCTTGTCTGAACCCACCCGTAATGGAAATGGCAATGTAGACCAAAGACAACACGGCGAGTGCTCCCAGCAGCTCTCCAGAGATATCAAATTGTTTATTGCCTTCCTTCATCTCTCTGTCTATCTTTCTTTGTGTATTATTCCTTATTATTTTGATAAAATGAGTGAGAAGCGTGAAATGCAAGCACTAGTTTTATAAAACACACATTGTTAAAAATCACCATAGCAATGTTTCAGGAGTGAGAGTTTAAAGATGTATGATCCATGTGCATTATATATCATAATGTTTTAAATATAAGATTTCCTTAGCTCCTTTGAGGCCTGTGTCTGTACGGTCCTTGTTTATCAGGAGGAATTGATCTCAGCTGGATTCTGGGTTAAAATATCAGTGGAGAAAATAATGAGGAGACGACAGAAGAAAGACTGAGCTTGAATATGTAGCTGACAGTATGCAATATGAGAGTTCAGAATAGTAGTTTGGAGTACAAACATTCTGCAGACTTCCTGTCACATCTGCTCACTTACTGCTGATGACTGTAAAATACACACACACACACACACACAATGAATCATGTAAAAAGATTTAAAATGCAAGGATTTTTCTCATTAATGGTATATTAATGGTGCATTACTGAATATGTGAAAAAATACAATAAAATAAGACCCAACGTTAATAATACTTTCCTGTCAAAAGACCCCAAAAATAGGGATAAAACAATACAATTATGAAATAATATGTTGCCAGTAGGAATATATGCCTGTATGTAGTTGTAGTGTGATATTAATGTCACATGGATGAGCCTTTCAATGTCATTTTATGATAAGACACAGTTGTAAAATAGAGTGTATGAGATGCCAAATTAGTTTTGTTAGCATCTTTATCTGTTATGCTACAGTTGTATCCCCCGCTAATAATGCTCTCTTGTTCTTTTGTAATCTATTTGTGGTTAGCAAACGCCTTTGACATGACGATACAACCAGCTTCTAGCTAAAGACATTAAAGCTGTGTAAATACTTTTTTGCATGTTAACGTCACAGAATATTTCTTTGAATTGTAGAGGGTGTGTGATCACAGCACAAAAGCTAATGGGTTAAATCATCAGCAGGAGTTACAGCCAAGAATTCAACAACAAGACAGGTTATAACAAAAGAAAAATAGTTTTCCTTCACTGAGCACCAATAGCCTTTGAGGTCTTGTGTCCCGGTTTTAGTGTTGCAAAACTTTAATCACAAGGTACTTTGAAAAGGTCTCTAGGATTGTGGGTAATTACTTCAAAACTGCTTGCAGAGTGCTTGATTATCCCATGGATTCAGTGTCCTTTTTTATAATGAACAAAGCAGAACTTGTTTTTCCTCTGATATATTGTCTTTAAAGGCATTGACTGTTGCATTAAAAATGTTAACACTGACACCAGTGCTGTCAAAAAGACGGCTCATTAGAGAACTCAGCCAGCTTTAAAAAAACTATGGCCATAGTGTAGTCATTAAATCCATCCAGATATTACTGGACCATATTCCATCCATCTACCCATCCGTCAATGTTCACCCACCATACATCTATTAATCCGTCTGTCCATCTATCCATCCATCCAAACATTTGACAAAAACGTTCATAATAATTCTAAACATTAACTGCATATTAATAAAAAAGATATACAACTTTTTAGTTCTTTCAAACTAAGAACCATTGCTATTGATCTGCTGAAAATGGAATCATCAGCTATTGGTTGAAGAAACTTTTTGACTTTTCTTTTTTCAGCGGCATCAGTTGGACAGATCGAACATGCCTCCATCACACAGCAGCAAGGCTTCACCCCATGTACCTAACATGGCTATAGAGTAAAACTATAAGTTAAATAAAGAGGCTGTGCTGGCTGTGCCATCCATCCTTGACATCCAACTAGTGGAGGGTGTCACTGTTGACAGCTCCCATACAACGTGACAGAATGATGAGCCAGTAGAGCAGAGGTGAAAAGCTGAACAGAGCGAGTGCTGCATTATGACCTGTGGGAAAAAATGCTTCACTTAAAAATGACCTGATTTTTAACATACTGTCAGCTACATGTATTCGATGCAATCATTTAAAATGCACACACAGGTAGATCTCAATCTAAAATGCATGCTGTTTCCGTTTAGATCATTCAGCTTTATTTCAAAATTTACAAGCCCACTAATTCAGGTTTGCCAGCATGGCTTTATATGGGCAAGGCATCATTTATATTTTGGAGATAAACCAACCAACCATCTACTTTACATAAAATACTCACAAATGGCTATCGAGCTTCTGGAGCAGCATGTATGGACAAATTCTCCCCCTCCGACTGATTCAAGGGTCTGATGGAGAAATACGACTCCTTGCCTCATGACTGGTGGGACTGCTATAAAGCTAAATTGAACAACAATTCCAAACAGCTGCTAACATTTACCCAATATATTCCATCAGAAAGACATCATGTTTTTTTTTTTTTTACTTTCCACCACAAACCCCTACCTTCGTCTTAATTTTCATAAAAGGCCTGACCTTTATTGAAAACGGCACCAAAGCTGAACAAAGTATACATATTAATAGCAATCTTAAGGTCAAAAAGGATAATGTTTCTGTAGAAAACCTGAAGGGAAGATGAAGTAAAATTCTTGGGGCATTTGTGCTTTCTTGAGGGACAGGATTTTGGCTAATGGAAGTCATAGGTTACAGAATATTGTCCATTTTTTAACTGAAATTATGTATACCCACATTGGTTTGTAAAGTAAACAGTGTATCTAATAATGAAGGGGAGCAGCTAACATAAATTCAACTGAATGAAGCTTTGCACTGGCACATGCAGGACACTGCAGTCATAAGTCCCATCTGAAATTAGCTGACATACCACTGATTGAATCATTGTTTCTAACCATGCGCAAACCAATCCCAGCCATTACGCACAACTAGGCGGTCCAATAGTTTGTTCATAAAGGTATTGGTGCTCCTTGGAAAGCTGTGGCAGCCAACCCAGGGATCAACTTGATAGCAGAGCAAAACATCTAATTGTATATTCTGGAACAAAATGGTTAAATCTATGATGAGAGTGTTAATGACTGAATTTTAGTACAGAAGCAAATATGACTGATGTAAAATAGTTGCTAAAGTATCTTGCACATTACACTGTTTTGGTTTTCCATGTGATTTACATTATTGTATTACGGTACTACATTGTATTACTGTATTGTACTAATTATTGTTTAGTGGTTGTTTTTAAAGTGCTATTAATACAATTCAAATTAGTAAACAATCAGTAGAAGGAAGCTCAGAGAACAGATTTCCACCAGCACCAGAATTCTAGTCTTTAATAATCTGCAAACATGCATTACAAAAAACATCTCGGGTCTATTCCAAAACTTCCAGAATTCTGTTTAAGGGATTTAAATATTCCATATATTTATCATGCATTAATGAGTTCCACATTTGAATGAATATTGAATGATAAGCTTGGATTGATACAAAAATAAACAACAAAGATGGCAGCTTGTTTGTTTGGCCGGAAGTCCTTTATTATAAAACGCTATACTGGAAGCCGAAAAAAGTTTGCCATCGTTCAAAACTACTTTGTCAGACAATAGCTGATGGATTCCAAGATTGAATGAGACACATACAATAGAGCCTTAATGAAGCAACAGTTTGACCAATTATACTGTTTGTAGGTGGCTATCTGTTATGAATAAGTTGTTATTCAGGGATGTTCTGACACATGGGGGAGGGGTTGTGGCCTGCTCAGAGCTGAGAAAGAGAATTCCCCTTTTTAAGTAAATGGAAGGGTCCTGGGACCCTGTTCTTAATGGCTTGGCGTCACTGCTGGGAGCACAAAGTAGAACCCTGAATACCAATGGGAGGCTTCTGGGTCCTTGAAGGAACACAACCAGCAGCAGACAAACACTGCCAATTAGCAGAGGGCCCCCACAGCCATGTGTTCACATCTGATTAGCAGAACACATTCACTGCACAAGGTCCAGGAAAACACAAAACCTTTCCCTTGGGCACTTGGTTTCTCCTCATATCCTTATCTACGTCAATTAAAAAAGCTTTATTATGATGCTAACTGTGAGACCCCTTTGAGGAGTGCACTGGTAAAGGGAAGGGGGAAACTGGTTACTGTATTGCGCCATTGTTTCCCTCAATAAGAGATCTCTCTTCCAAAAGCCTCAACAAAAATCATGAGCTTGGTTTGGCCTTCTTGGACACATTCTGAAGAGGGCAGGAACTGGGAATCGACCAATTTTTAATGGTATACTTCTTTTCTTTTGCTTGTCTTGAGTGTCTGCTGTAAATTGTGTGGATGAACAAAAGTCTCTTGTATTGTTGTCAAGGCGTAGCATTGTGCTGCCGGTGGCACAGCTGCCTCTCTGAGAAATCATCACCTGGCAGGCAGGTCATCACAGCATCCTTCATTTTACATTATTGCTGGTTTTATTTTTTGCAGCGTTTGTACAGCATTCAGTGTTCAGTGTACATTCAATTTACGCGTCATGACAGCCCCTTGTTTTATGTAAATCTTACAGTTCACCATTATTACAGTGTTGCATTTGATAAAAATCATTTTTAATAAATGTTCAACATACAAATGACATTGCATTTCATTTTCGATAATATAATAATGCACAACTATAAGCAGATCATCTACTTCAAAAGCCAACAAGTTGTGAAATGTCTTGCATTGACTCTAATACATAATTATTTATTAGATTTGTGTTTATCCATGAATATTTTTATAGTTCAAAAGTAACTCACTGCTGCTATTAATGTCATATAGTAAGCTATTCTTGGACTGCTCTTATACATGTGTACTGAGACAAACCAATTACATCTGACATGTCACAACTGCTGTAATATACTATATAATACACCATGCTATTCTACACAACACTATATACCACTATGAAATGTTGAATGAAAAGAAAACACACCATAAACTTAGCCAAGTTGTATAGTATAGCATATTATAGGACGTCTGCAATTGTATGAACACATTTTAATCCTTTTTATTAGTTAGTTTAGTGAATATTGTGTCCAGCCCCTTTTACCATATTGGGAATGCGACAAGGGAAGCTTGTGCTTGCTACAACAAGCCAATGGGCTTGGATCAGTGACATCATTTTCAACTAGGGGGGCGAGGGACCGAGAATTACATGTGGCTATTGCTAGTGCTTGCCCCAGGTGGAGGAGTTTAAGTATCTCGGGGTCTTGTTCACGAGTGGGGAGAAGATGGAGCGTGAGATCGACAGACGGATCGGTGCGGCGTCTGCAGTCATGCGGTCGCTGTATCGGTCCATCGTGGTGAAGAAGGAGCTAAGCCGAAAGGCGAAGCTCTCGATTTACCGATCGATCTTTGTTCCTACCCTCACCTATGGTCATGAGCTCTGGGTCATGACCGAAAGAACGAGATCTCGGATACAAGCGGCTGAAATGGGCTTCCTCCGTAGGGTGGCTGGGTGCACCCTTAGAGATAGGGGGAGGAGCTTGGTCACCAGGGAGGAGCTCGGAGTAGAGCTGTTACTCCTTCACATCGAGAGGAGTCAGTTGAGGTGGTTCGGGCATCTGGTCCGGATGCCCCCTGGATGCCTCCCTAGGGAGGTGTTCCGGGCATGTCCCTCCGGGAGGAGGCCTCGGGGTAGACCCAGGACACGCTGGAGAGACTATGTCTCTCTCATCATGGCTTGGGAACGCCTCGGGGTCCCACCGGAAGAGCTGGAGGAGGTGTCTGGGGTGAGGGAAGTCTGGGTGTCTCTGCTTAGACTGCTGCCCCCGCGACCCGGCCCCGGATAAGCGGCAGAAAATGGATGGATGGATGGATGGATGGATGGATATTGCTAGTGCATGGACTCTGAATTTTTGCACATAGATGTGCCTAAACATGCAAGACACCTGGAAAACACACAATAGAGCATATACTGTAAAATCATATAAATACATAATATGGGACCTTTAAAACAAGAAAATCTAAACAATGAAATACTTAAAATACAAAACTAAACCTAAAAAACTCATGACAAGAATAAGCTTATGGTATGGGAGCTCTACTGGATTAATTATTAGGATCTTGTAGAGCTTTCAATTAGGAACAACAAATATGTTCCGGCTCAACAGTTGATGGGGAAATTTCATTTCTATCTTCATAATCAAAGGAACTTTGTTTCTTTTGGAATCTCCACCCAATGTCAGAGCTGAAAGAGGATAAACGGATTGCATACTCAGAGCATGATTCGAATGAAAAGAGCTCACCACTTTGTAGTTTGTGATTTCTTGAATTTCCTATCTATCTATCTATCTATCTATCTATCTATCTATCTATCTATCTATCTATCTATCTATTTTTGAAAAATAATTTTTCAGACTCAATATAAAGTAATTATTACTCTGTTTAGTTGAGACCTTGATCCTTCTGGTCTGCACAGAGCAGCCTTTTCATCAGTTGTTTACGCAATCCTCAAACTCCTTTTACCCATGTGATTTAATGGTTGTTTTTGTATACGTTGGCTTCGTATCATTTAAAACAAACATGTTTGCATCCAGTATAATTTTTCTTTGTTCTTACTCTGTAGAAAATAAAGAATAATTATGCACATCAGCAAAACACCAGCATATTTCAAGCTTATGCTTATTCACATCTCAGCCTTTAATCAACTATTAAGCTGTTTAGCCGTGGTCATAATCATCCATTTGTTTATAGTGAGAAATTATGTTGTGGGAGGGGGCACTCATAGACGGCCTTGTAGTTCATAAAGAGCAATTAATGCAATCTGACAGCACTAATTAAAGAAGAACGATGACAGGGAGGGGGACATGAGATTATTTTGTTTATGGTGATGTGGAAAGAAAATGCATGCTGAAAACGAAACCACAATACAAATGCGATACAATTCAATTAATACAGAGTGATGAAAGATTAAAAACAATGCAAGTTGGCTTTTGAAGTGTTTGATGTTGTTTCATTATTGGTATTATGAGTAAGTGAATGTATCATCTGTACACAAACGAAAAAAAAAGTTGTAGGTTGTATGTATTTGGTCTCAAAATATAAACCAACAAATATTTTCTTTTAGAAAATCGAGATGTCAACTTTTTATTATTATGAAACAGGAAACTGTTTCTGGATTCCCTGAGGGGGTTTTAAAAAGAGACATCGGTAACACACTAAGTCATTTATATTTACTCATTTAATAGCTGCTGCTTAATTTCTTATTTGTTTCTTACTTGCTGTCTTACAAAATTCTATACATACATGATGTCATAGCCTTATTTCTGCCTCTCAGTACTTTTCCATTCAGACTGCCTCCCTCTCAGCCACACCCTCCTCATCAGCTCACTCAGCTCACCTGCTTTCTTAGATACAGCTGATCAGTAATTAGGCCACTACAAAAGCTGCTGCTCCAAACTTTTTCATTGCCAGATCGTCATTGCATCCATGCCTGTCTTTCCAGTGTTTCCCCTTGGACCGACCTCCCGGTAGCGACCTTGCTTGCCTTGGACTCACCTATTCTGTCAAAACCCCGGTAATTACCTCAGCCCTCTATCCCTAACCACGACTATTGCTTCAGCCTCTTCCGGTTAATGTTTGCTTGTTTTCCGGGCTGAAGTGTGTGTGACTGTATATGCCAGTTTCCTGTCGTGCTGACATACACTTCCCGTTACACATAAATCCTACATGTTGGCTTTTAAGGGGCATGTTATCTTCTTTAGTAGATAACACGTTGTGATGTATCATCATATTATAATTGTTTTACGATGTATCAATTGCAGAATACCTAACAGTATAATTTTCTCATCGTGAGCCACATTTCGTATGGTATCACCAGTTACCCTGAGATCCCCAACCTTAGTTTTAACTATTGTTATCCAGTATGCTGTAGCAATAGCAGAATCTGAATGCTTACAGGGCAAAAAATGTCAAGTCGAGTTTGCATAATAAGTGGTGTCATCAGCTTATTTACATATGATTATGTTTACTCCCTTATGTTCCTCTGGAGACACAAACATGCAGAACAATGGCTGATGACATTCAGTCCCATATCTTGTATTTTAATGGTCCTGATGCCTGCAGCACAATGATGCAAAGCTGTCATCACACAATAAGCTCTGTGGCTCTCTTGACCCTGTTGTTTTGTATTAGAGGTGTTTCTCCTGCATTGTAGTAATCTGATGAAACATGTTAAACATTGTTTGTACACTTTTCAAAGGTAGTGGCTTTATTGCAAGCGAAAGCATAGCATAAGATTGCTGACAGGAATATTAAGTGAGGCAGCTCGAGCAATATAGAATATAAATGAGGTTATTTTACACTGCAGAGCTCTGCAAACCGACGCACAGACTTCTCTCTTTGTAATAAATCATTCCCATTCAGACAGCCTCTACTCTTAGGGCATTGTTTAATACTATCTCCAATAGAGGGGAGAAATAAATTGGTTTACATCACCCCCCCAAAAAAGCTGCTGTGGTTGAAATGGATGGTTGGATGATGAAAGATAGAATATATACTTGACTTATTGATGATAATGAACTTGCAGATAGCAGAATGGTAATTTGAGGGTGTCATGTGGGAGCAGTATTAAGAGGCGGAACTAGAGAGAAATCCCAAATAAGCAGTAAAGGAAGCAGAGTAAGATTTTCTGAATAAGCATTTTAGTCCCTATCCACCCTTCTCAATACAATTATATAAAATGCATTACATGTCGATCCTGAGCCCAAAAAACGGCTTCATTTTTGTCAGAGATGCCAAAAGCTAAATATGAAGTGACAGTTACTCCTCTCAAGAAATGTTTCCAGTGTATTTTTCTTGTTGTGGCAAAAACAAACAAAAAACCTTCTACAGATCACATTTTCTTTGATTTGCAGACACAAAGGAGCTTCTTTGGTGTGACATACGTTTGCTTTTGAAGCGCTCTGCTCATTTTGTTCAGATTGAAAGCTGTTATTGAGGAGGTAAACCTTTTTACTGTGACTTGTCTGCAATAAGGTCCAAGATCAACAACGAGGGGAGTGCAACACACAATGAAAGAGTGCTATGCTTCGCTGCCTTAGCCCGTCAGAATGCAGAGAACTCAATGACATTGAGAATTTTACCTCTACGTCAAATGTGTTGCAAAATGAGGGCGACGTGCCAAAGCTATTCCCAGCAGAACACTTACATAAGAGAAACAGTTACTGAGTACAAAGATGTGAACACTTCAAAAGGGGAATTTAAGAACTGCTCACTTTGATTACATTACCTGTACATGACAATGGTTTGAGTGAAATCTAGTCTTACTTTCTAAACTGACAACTACTTTGGGTAGTTAAACATCATATTTTGTGAGAGGACTTTTCAAACAAATGTGGAAAATCAGGTTTTAACCACATAACTAACTCTTTATAACCTATATATCCTCCTCTAATGGTTGAACATAGTCTTTTTTCCTGCCACATTTTGATTGACAGAGAAGGTGTGTAAGGTGGTCAGTGCAGAGTGTGACATGTAATTCTTTTTTGAGATGAGATTCACACCATTCTATAGCGAGAAATGAAAGTTGGCTTCAAGTGGGCCTTTCTTCTTTGAATTGGGGCCAGAAATGATTAGGATTTACTAAACTCAGGTAAGAGGTTGTGGTGGTGTATTATTCTCATGTTGCCTCTCTCCATATCTCTGCATGCACAGTGTTGCCCTCCAACACCTCCATGTTCAGAGATAGGAAGGCATGCGGTCTTCTCTGATCAGATACACAATCAGGATTCTTGCTTAGAGATTGGACTATATGTGCCACTGCACCTGCTCTGTGGAGGAAATATGGTCTTGAAGGCAGGGGTGCTTCTCGTTTTATTACATCATTATCTCATGCTGACACATTTTTCATACAGCATACAAATAGTATAGAAAATTATAACGTGGACTTCCTCCTGTGCATCCTAAAATATTCTTTGAAAACTTTATATTACAATGATGATTTTGAGTTAAAAAGAATGACTATGCATTTACATATTGGACAATAAAGATAGACACTGACCGAACTTGCTCTCTACATGATCTGGGAAACACTGATAATGTATGTGTCTTGCCCTTTTTTTAAGTAAAACAATACTTTTGTACATACATTTGTATTGCATCTTAATGGGCCACCCTGACTTTAGGGCCATTTGTATTCAGGGTCCTCAGATGTTCCACAGTTAGCCTGGCGTGCAAGTTGCTTTCTGACTACAAAAACCTTACAGAAAGAGGTAGGCATGTCAAATTGCTCAGTATACAAAAAAACAGACTTTACAGGCTCAAAGGATTTACACTGTAAATGGCAGGTTGCTTGGAGAGAGTGTTTTCTCTTTTTCATTTAAAAAAAAAAAAATTGTTAAAATATGTTTATGGGTGTAACAATGTTGTAAAACTGTACATGGCTGAAAATGTTGCAAGCATGTCAGAATTCTTTAAACCAAATAAAACTAAAGATCAATAGATGACTTAGGAACTATACAGAAAACTTGCTGCATTGTGCGATCGAACTGTCTACCAAATGAAACATATAACACATCTTTGAAATCTTCCTTTTGAGAGCTGCTGCTCACAATTTCCCATATAATCAATGTGAAATTGCTCCATTACTCATGACAGGCAAAGCTGTAGTGCAATATACTGTATGGCTATATATTTTTCTAGGGGAGTAAAACCCCTAATTTAGTCTGCAATAAAGCGGCTTAGAGAAACTGATTCTTTCCAGAACATTAATCATCAAAATTTAATGGATATCAAATATTTAATACAGCAGAATGTACCTCTTGTATTACTATGGCTCTCTCCAAATCGATCATGTAGAGGAAAATCCATAATTAAAATTATGCTAGCATGGGCAAATCATTAAGATTTCTATTCGCCATCGTGCTTCAAGAAAATGAAATATACACCCTGTCAGTGATGTATAGGCTATTAGAGGCAGAAATACATTATTGCTGTCTCTTATAAAAATTAGGTCTTGATTATATTACAAAAAATAAGAGTGTGATAGTTCTTGTGTAACAGAACCTCAAATAAAGACCCCTGTCTGAATCATGAAGAGGAAAATCACTGACATTTCCTTAGCTCTCAGGGCCAACTTTAAACTGATACAAGAATCAGATGTTGTGGACTGTCCTAAGGGATATTCAGAATGATGTGGGAGGTTAATTTTTCAGCTCCACCATCCAGTTACCGTGTACACAAGTCCTGGCACTACATGACATCACCAGCGCAATATGTCATCCCTCGTTGCAGGGATATTTTGGCTTTTTAAAAAAAAAAAAAAAATTTTAACACAAGAGGAGACGGAGATGTATCGTTTACTGTCAATGAATTTCAAAATCTGTTTTTATGTTTTCAACACAGATTCCACTCTACATTTTCCTGAAACCAAAATGACTTGCCATGAGCTTGAAGTTCAGAGAAACTTAAAGGTCAACGGCTTGATACCTTCAATGGCTCCCCCCTTGTAGCTATGACCTGCCATCATCTTTCTGCAAACATACACTACATGCCTTTTACATTCAACTACATCCATGGGTTTCTATGGAAAACTAATTAAGTCTTAGTTTCAGTGAAAGCAACAAAGCCCTTTTAAAATTCTTTGAGAAACAATGTTTGCATATATAATAGCAGAGGACTGTTAAATGAGAATAAATAAAGTAAGCCTCTACACATCCCCTCTGGCTCAGTGATATAGGCTAGGCCATTCCCTTTTGGAGGAATTCCTCAATTCAGCCCTCCACCCCATATACACACCTCCCCCTCTATCTCAGCAGCTCTGGTTCCTCTTTGATCTGCTTATGTTCTCTTGAAAGGCTGAAACACTTCAAACAGAAAGGGCCATGAGCCGAGCGTGACTTTCATATGAGCAGCTGTTTTTTTTTTCTTGCCATCTCATCGATTTGATAAAAGTAATCAATACTCCTAAATTATGTATCATATCTTGTTCCTCTGTTTTGGGATCTGAGCATCAGTTGCCTCTTCATGATTTTAGAGAAGAGGGTTTTTTTTTTGCTTTAATGAGTGTGGACATTCCTCTCTGAAAATATACTATAGGGTACTGAAGGGATGAATTATGGATTAGGACTACAAAGGGTTGGTATAGAAAGCACATGATCAGATTATCAAACACTTACCATCAGAAACATACTTGACCATGAACTTGGAGGACTCCATCATAACTTTCAAAGTCTTTTTACGACTAATGGCTTATAAAGAGCAATTCAATTTTATAAAGCTCTGTGGCTCAGCTTCTTCAATTATTCTCCTACCATTATGTGTAAGCCATTAGTTAAAGTCAGCCAGTATGGACAGCTTCCAACTCAGAATTCTGCACCCCAAAAATCACAGGGGGGGTTTTGACAACATTGTAATGCTCTGCTCTGTACATACATATTTTGTCATGCATTCACAGTAAGTCAGGGAAGTACTATGTATGTAGGAAGTCAATTAAGATAGCAAATTTAAATATAGTCAGATATTCCGAGATCTGTCTTAAAGCTTAAAGACTGTATTTTCTGTCATGTCTTACATTTTGACATACAAAATAGGTCTGCATGGTCAAAGTCAATGAACTAATGGAAGCATGTCAACATACAAAAGCACATAGTTTGTGTGGTTCACCACCTTTAAACTCAGCCCATGAGGCACAAGAAATAACCAGCAAGTTCACCCAGTCTAATTAAATGCCATACATTTGCAGAATATCAAAAAAGTAGGAGTAAAATTAGCAAACCTTGGCTTTGAATGTCTACAGTTTAATTACTGAAGCTTTATGAATGTTTGAAATACTCTGAAGAGGTCGTTATTTCTGTGCAGACTTCATTTATACTCATCTAATTCAAGGCATTTTAATTCAGCTGTGCAAAAAATAATCACCACTAAGCAATAAACAATGTTTCACAAAAGATTCTGTTTTTACCTCCATATTATTATCAAACCATACCATCCATATTATTAGTTCAATGCATTTTCAAAGAAGCACTTTTAAACACTCCTCTACTGTGCACACAGATGGACTCTGACAGTCCAACACAGAGTAATGCTTACTGAAGTTTCTTTAAAAAAAACCCTGAAGCACAAATCAGAGCCAAGGTCATAAGCTGTGGTTGTGATAAAAAGGAAATATGAGAGTGAGCTGAGGGGCAAACTGTGGATAGGTCTGTCTCATAAGAAGCAAAGCAACTGCAGTATTTCTGCAGGTAGCTATAAAAGCAAACAGTGATGAAATAGTGTTGTGTTGAAACACTTTTATGCATCTAAAAGTATTATATTCATGCAACAATATTACTGCCCCTTCCAGGTATCTGGCTTGGGACATCCAACAGTTTATACAGCAAAGACATACTGTAGTCATAGAAGACACCATGACAGGTGTGACTCTCTGCCTTAATGACTTCAGGAAACAATCTGGAAACACTAGTAACTTGTAATTTTACATTGTATTAACTCTGAATTCTTACACAGAATAAATTAATATACTGTAGCAGAATAATTTAAGTTAATTTAATAGATTATAATGTATGTAACAACTTCTAATCAATTTAAATTTCCCTCGGGATCAATAAAGTATTATCTATCTATCGATCTATCATGTCCATTCAAAATGTTTGTTTTATTTATTTTAAACTTTACCAGCATCAAATCCCTTAAACAGAGCCAAGTAAATGCAAATAGATGAGACTCAATTGTCCCAGTCAAATTGTGCTACTTTTGATACTTGTAAACTTTGAGACTAAATTAAGCTCAAACATGAATTATGTATACAAGACCATACAGAACCAGTATGATAAACAACTACGAATCCAATCTGTTAACAAGGTTACTATGCGCCATAACTTCCGGTCTCCAAATAATCAGCATATTCTTTTTTTGTAACACTGCTCAATACTATGTGACAATTTACAAACACTGAATCTAAACATTTAACATGTTTAAGAAAAAACCCCAATAAAATGCATGTAAGAGCAACACTGCATCTTAATGTCTTAACAATGTAAAAATGGTGTGATACCATCAACACAATTAATAAGAAACTTACACTTTTACTGAAGACAAAAAAGGGTGTTTCAGATTCACAGTAAGACATCACAATTTCTTATGAATACATTACATTAGGGTAGCCCATTAGCCATGAATTTGCCAAAACATTTAGTGAATATTATAGCTGACATTATACAAGTGTGTTGAGGCTTCAATAGTTCATATTAATTATTTAATCAGAAACTAGTCAAATTTGTCAAACAACTTCTAACAGATCATGTTGTCACCCAATTATGCCAAGAAAATGTTGTCCATTGCTTCACTGAGATGATTTAGTAGGGTAGGAAGGTGGGGGTCACCTGCACCTGAAAGATATATTTTTTTCACCTATTTTTTTGTGATCCTTAAGGTCTCTAGTAAAGTAATTTGTATGTTCCCCGATCCAATTTTTATCCCATGTGTGATTTTTTTTGGACCATTTATTGTGTCCGAGCATGGTTTTCTGCTGTGAAAATTGAAAACTTTAAATGTACATAGACTTTTAACAGTACATCCTATAGACGTGATCCACCCCACGTTCTCTTTGTCTTTGCATGAGGAATCCATTGATATGAAGTTTGTTTGGCTCAGATGATGTATGTTGCATAAAAACGCAAACAAATGCCAAAAAATATAAAAAAATCTGTGAAATTAAGTCACTAGAGCTCCTCTAGTAAACTAATAAACAAATGTTGATGATCCCAACCTAAAATAGTCTTACATGTATGACTTTTCTGTCTATTATGGTTGCCACCCCGGATTTGCAAAAAAGCTAAGCATAACATTTAGACAATGTGCAATCGTTACATTAGGCCTACGTATTGCAATTTTCTTTTTCATAGATGAAGGGTAATGACGTCTATTCATCGGAGAGTAGGTCTTCATAGTCAATTTCTTGCTCCTCGGTTTCTTCACGATTGACCTCATCAATTGCTTCCTGAAGCAAGTCGGTCAATGAATTCGGGAGGATAGGTCTACAAGACCACACTAGTTCTAGGATACCCTCCTCAGTCTTTTCCTACCCATGTCAAGGATCATGGGGCTTGGGACACCAGAACATTGGTGTGGCTGCTCTTTTGTAGATGGCCAGACGGTGGTTTACACGGTGGATATGTGGGACAAGGTTGTCTTGGCAGGGAGGGAGCCGGGACAGGTCTACCTTGGATCTCGTAGTAAGTGACTCGTCCTGCCCTATCATTTTCCTAAGCATGATGCTGCACACATTGTTGACCCACTTTTCGCGGGCCTGGCCATACATCAAGCATACAAATGCCTCAATGTCCTCCATCACATCTGGCTCCACAGACCACTGATCACCAAGTTTCCTACAGACATAAAACAGTATTACAGTCACAATGTATCAATAACTATGTTCACCATTAATCGTCACGATATGCCACAGAGTATCTGGTTAACAATACTCACTTGAAAGCTGCATGGTACTTTGGATTCTTCTGCAGCTTTTTCAGAGGCCCGACCTTCCCTTTACCTCTAAAGGTACTTGTTACGTCTTCCCCTGTGAAAACGTAGAGGCCGAGTATAGTTGTACAGTAGTCTGCCCCTTTACATTCTGCAAGTTCGCTGACATTTAGGATTCGCCTAGATGGTCAGTGGGATGCATTGGGCATGGTGTAGAAGAATGAAGAAAATATCCATATTTGGAGTCCTCACGACGGCCACCTTGTGCTCCAGTTGAGCGGCATAGAGTAGGTATAAAACAACCCGGGTGTCTGTCTCCTCCAGAGTTGACTCCAGCTGAGGTATGGCATGTGTAGACACCTGAAACAAGTTATTGAGTAAGGTGTGATAGTCCACAGAAACACTATTTCATCAGTTTCTAGTATATTTCTGGCTAAATGTTTTCCAAAAGGTTCTAATAAAAAAGAAGAAAATTAAACTACTCACGTGGCCATCTGATGACTACAACTGATACGCTTTGCCTTCAACAACAACCACTGCAGTCCCACATTTCTGCAGCCGTGAAGCAGACACATTGCTGCCCCATACCTGATGAAGCAGCCTGCAGAGTTGTGTCTTGTTGTCTTCATTTGCCAGGAAGAGTTGGAAGTCACTCGGCTTCCTAGTTGCAGGACCACCAATGATGTACCGCTGCGACACACCTCGACGCAATCTCTCCTGGGCCTTGACAGAATGCTGATGATAGGAGTCCGTTGAGAAAATAGAATTCTTCTTAGCCACCATGTGGTCAAGGGCCTGGAAACAAATGCCCTCGAATGTTGGTGGGAGGTTCATCAGAGAATGGAAGAGTGCATTGCCATCGTGTGTGTGTGTGTGTGTGTGTGTGTGTGTGTGTGTGTGTGTGTGTGTGTGTGTGTGTGTGTGTGTGTGTGTGTGTGTGTGTGTGTGTGTGTGTGTGTGTGTGTGTGTGTGTGTGTGTGTGTGTGTGTGTGTGTGTGTGTGTGTGTGTGTGTGTGTGTGTGTGTGTGTGTGTGTGTGTGTGTGTGTGTGTGTGTGTGTGTGTGTGTGTGTGTGTGTGTGTGTGTGTGTGTGTGTGTGTGTGTGTGTGTGTGTGTGTGTGTGTGTGTGTGTGTGTGTGTGTGTGTGTGTGTGTGTGTGTGTGTGTGTGTGTGTGTGTGTGTGTGTGTGTGTGTGTGTGTGTGTGTGTGTGTGTGTGTGTGTGTGTGTGTGTGTGAAGGGACAAAGAGGGGACACATAACAGAGTGATGAGATGAGAAAATACACCGGGAATCTAGCAGTCAAAAGATAAGAGATTGGTGGTCGTGTGTGTGTGTCAACAATTATGACTTTATGTTATGAGGAGTATGGAGTCTCATACCTTTCCTTGGGAGCCAGTGAGCTTGACTGTTTTGTTTGAGGCATCCATAGTCACTTCAGCTTCATCTTCTTGATTGGCTCAAAATACAGCTCCTCAGAAGAGCCATTCACAAAGCAATCCTGGATGAAAGCCTCTTTGGACCTCTTGCCTGCCGCCTCCGCGCGTAAGACATCAAACTCCACTTCTGGGGAAGCAGGGGCACCAGATGCAAGGTTGTAGAGATGTTCTTTGTCGACCAAGGACAAAGGATTGGTAAAGTTTTGAATAGCAGAGATAGTACGCTGAACTGCCTCCTCTGATTTCTTGACTTCAGCTCTCTCCAGCTCTCTATGTTTTCCAGCCTTCAAGCTATCAGGGTCATCCATGAGGTCACAGACCTCCAGCATCTTCTCAAATTTTTTATTGAGCATGAATTGATGTTGCTCGACACCATCGATGGTAGGCTCCATACATGGAGAAGAGACCGATGAATCCACCTGAAAGGAATTACATACTTCAGTATTGCACTCTTCCCCACAATGGTTTTCCACAATGTTTTGTTATTAACAGATTAATTTGTAGTAATAGCTCAATGTTAAGTAGCCTACCATCTGACTTTGCAGATCTCATAAATGTCTCCTCCATTGTCTTGTCCACTGCACAGAGTGAGCCGGGAATCAGAGAACGTGCCACTGCAATGCCACCTTTCTGCAGCAGCTCCTTGGCACCGAGATGAGATCTATCAATATTTGTCAGGAACACCTCCAGCCACACCAAGGACCTGTTGAGGGGTAGAATATTACGATTATTAATTAATCACCACTACACATAAGTAACAACATTGTCTTATTCATAGTGTAATGAATGTCTCATATTTGACTGACATGTTGATTACCTTGAGTAGTTCGGCCCATCATATGCAAAGAATAGATCTGCCATGTCCCCGTTGCATTTGTGGAATAGAGCCAAGTTGTTTGTCTTCACAGAGAATTGCAACATCAAGATCAGATGGGCATGATCAATCACACTCAACCAGAAAGAGGCAGTCCTGCCAAGGTGGCCAGCACGCACCTTGTTTTCATATGCCTCATACTTCTTGAGGATGTCGAGAGTGGAGGGATCCTTCAGGGCAAGGTCAAGGTTTTCACGACTACATGTCTGAACTAGATCAAAGAGGGCTTTGGGATTAATAATCTCTACACTCTCCTCCTCAATGAACCTCTCAAGTAGCAGTCATTCCATGGCTGTCACTGTCAGAACAGTGCTTTTGCATATGCCTTCCCCTTCAGGACACCTTCAAGACAGCCACTAGTGACAAGTTCTGCCTCGATGAGGATTTCAGCGTAGCCTGAGCCCCTGCATTTGTGGGCGGTCACCATGCCCATGTAGTTCATTCCAGTGTGAAAGGGTCCTGGGGTGACAACATGCTTTTCATACTCATCAGGAAATTTCCAAATGAGAGGCAGGGCCTTCATGCAACCACCGAGGTCAAAGGTGTTGAGGACGTACTCCTGACCCACCTCCATGGTGGCCTCCTCAGACTGTTTTAGCAGCTGTGTGACACTGAATTTCTCCTAACAGCTTTTTTGTGTTTTGGCCTTGCTAAATCTGCACTTTCTGACGGCCTTCCGCGGCGTCGACTTTTGACTACATTTATCGGTCATTGACAATATTTATGAAGTTGGAATTAATTCAGATCTTAATTATAAGCTTGACAAACTATTTTAAAGTGAGAAATATGTTTATCAGAGTTACAAGGCATTACTAATATGTAACCGTTTGAAAAAGAAATTTGTATAGACATAATGTACAGTCAAGGCAATTGTTTTTTGCAAATCCGGGGTGGCAACCATAATAGACAGAAAAGTCATACATGTAAGACTATTTTAGGTTGGGATCATCAACATTTGTTTATTAGACATCCTAAAGACTATAAAAACACTAAGATTAGAAAAAAATATATCAACAGGGTCCATAGGGGAGGAGCTCTAGTGACTTAATTTCACAGATTTTTTACATTTTTTGGCATTTGTTTGCGATTTTATGCAACATACATCATCTGAGCCAAACAAACTTCATATCAATGGATTCCTCATGCAAAGACAAAGAGAATGTGGGGTGTATCATGTCTATAAGATGTACTGTTAAGAGTCTATGTACATTTAAAGTTTTCAATTTTCACAGCCGAAAACCATGTTCGGACACAATAAATGGTCCAAAAAATCACACATGGGACAAAAATTGGATCGGGGAACATACAAATTACTTTACTAGATACCTTAAGGATCACAAAAAAATAGGTGAAAAAAATATATCTTCAGGTGCAGGTGACCCCCACCTTCCTACCATACTAATTAACTTAATTAACTAGGCCAGAAATAAAGCAAAGAATAAATAGAATATTCACACATCTCAAAGTTACCAACATCCATTAATGTTAGCATTCTGTAAATAATTATTGATAATTGCTACTCCTCCTCAAAAAGAATATCCTTCTAGATTTTGACATAATCAAATGCTTAAACCATTAATATTTTTGACCTTCACTCTGACTTGTATTGCATTTTATACACTTGTATTGCATAACTGTTACAGTTGGATATAGATCAAAATCTGGTTATAGTGCCATACATATTTAGATTCAACAGTCTTGTTTTTCAAAGTACAACACATATCCCTTATTAAATAGCACAGCATGCCATCTTCTGCAGGGTTGTGAGTTAAACATGCAGAGGGTAAGACAGTTCTCAACTATAGTTTACCACTTTCCTGGCAGAATGTTTAAACAAACCATGATTGCTATCTTAATCACAATACGTTCCTTTTAAGAACCTTAGAATATTATAACATGTAAAAATGCCGAAATTGGTATTTAAATCCTTTCTTTCTGGGTCAGCTCTTGGACCCCAGCTTCATTGTTCCCCCACTCACAGTTCAATCAAATGTTACACTGTTAGGTTGACTGCAGAGAGAGATAACACATTTCTGTATTTAAATGACCAGACGCTATAAGATAAGGGCCACTGAACTCTATTATACATATGAGCTTGGAAATTATCTTATGTGTCAACTATTATATTTATAAAATATATTATTTTTTATTGTAGTCCCCCCACCAATCCTTGAAATAAAGAAATGCATTAGAAACAGTAGTATTATTTGAGGATCCTTCAGGAAGTATAATGTTTAATTCTATTATAGCTACATTGTTGATTGGAAATCAACAATAGTCAAAGGTTGAGTGAATCACAGTCTTTGTCCTGAATGAACATACCAATCAGACATGACAAAGTTGATGTTCGCTTACGAAGGAAATACTGTAGGAAATGTAATTAATGCAACTATATTGACACACTATGTTACCGTTTTGTTCCAACCGAAGCAGAAATGTTTGATTTTAAAATGTATTGATTTCATGTCGAGTACAGTCTGTGAGTGTGAAGAGAACTGTGTGAGGTGCAACAACCATCTGTCAGTCACATAAACACAATGACAGCAGATCAGAAGTGTAATGTGTATACAAACAAATTTTTGGCATCACAACCTGTCAACAGTGTGACAGATGAAGAGGATCTTTTTTTGTGTACTTATGCTGTTTTTGAAAAGATATATCAGACAGAGTCATTTATATCTCATGATCAGAGGCAGTTTTATGTTTAAGATTTTTGTACTATTTTTGTTTTTTTGTATTAAATCTTGTGAATTTCCAATAAAAATTACATTTCAGGGTTTCTTCATATGTGAAGACGGCAATATCTGTATTTGTAGATAAATTCAAATGAATAGAGGTGGGGAAAAATGAATCGATTTGTGTACAAAACTTTTATTCTTATCTTATATTTTAAAGATTCATCGATTTTTATCTAAGTTTATTCAATAATTCCGCTGAATGTATAAAAAATAGATTTGATTTGTTCTCAACCCTCAGCTGGGATATTTAACAGTATTAGTGAACCATATTCACACTATGGCAGTGTATGTTCTGTCAGATGACATAAAAAAAAAAAATACAGGTATATAGTATATGGGGTGAACCTAATTCAGTTCCAACAGGATGGGGATGAAAACATCTACAGAAGGCTCTCTGCACACACTGAAGAAGTATATTTATGTAGGTTTCATGATGGTAAATATTGTTGAGGTGTAAAATCGTCCGGAGAACAGCTGTAAGCTCCAGGATGCAGCTGCACAGCTTTACCGATTCACCCTGTTCTCTTAAATCATTCATCAATGTTAACCCAGTATTGTACACAGAACAAGTGCTCTGGCATTGCCGTCGAGATGCCTAAAATCATCTGTGCAAGATTGAAGTCTATTCTTCAGTTTATCATTAAAAATAAAATGCTACAAACAGGAGGCTAACAACCCTTTTTATACATGGGCAGTGGATCACTGAGGACTTCATAAACATCTCTCCATTTCACTACACCCCCCTGCTTCTGGTTGAGGTCTTCTTTTGGACATGGTAGTACAGTAAGCATATATGGGACGGAAATCACTTCTGCTGCACTGCAGACATTATCCCTCTGTTGTTTTCTTCTCCAGCTATTCCCCTGTCTTTAACTTCTTCTTTTCCCTGTGAGCAGTCAAGAAATTGTGAATTGTGTGAGAACATTTGAAAGAATCTGTGTCGGCCAACATATTTCATATTACTTATAGGATAATTGTATCTCAGCAGTCAGCGTGAAGGTAGTTGTATGAATATTTTGTCCCACCCCTAATTTTTATTCATTCTTTTATGTAAAAAACAGCACAATAGGGTAGAAATTTCTTCAATCCTCCCTATTTTACAAGAAATATATGCGTCTGGGGAATGAAGATGTAAATTAGCAAACACCTATAATCTGGTGTGAAATATCTTTTGTATGTGAGATTAATGTTATTTTTGTACATGGTCCCTGACAACTAAACGCAAAGTAAACTAAAGTATCTCCAAACATGACTGTATTAAGTAAACCAACAAAAGAAAATGTGCTCCACCTGTTGCAAAAGAGATACAAGATGTATATAGAAGACAAAGTCCCACCACCAGATGGGAAGACAGCCAATCATCGTTTAGTCACCGGGGTTGGAAGAGCCAATTTCACAGGGACCATGCTACCACAAGCCAACGACTGGACATGCCCCTGCATGTATACGCTAATATTAATGATAAAAGGATGGCAACAAAGGAAAATAAATGTACCTGAGGATGATTTTTCCCCTGTGACCAGAATTCATCTCCTTAAAAGGAGCCATTAACTTGCAGTGACAGAGAAATGAATTTGCTTGGTAGTGAGAACTGCCTCTCATTGACTATCATTAGTTTAGCACTCCATAATCACCATTCGGTGCTGTGTGTTCATCAGTAGGCCTCTGCTGCTGCTAACAGAGATTGAGGCCACTATCATCAAGGGCAGGATGTGGAAATTGCTCCATAAAACAAAAGTAATACCCAATAAAATAGGAAAGCAACTGGCACTTAGAACATAAAACTGAAAGATTACCAAGGAAGTACATGGTAAACACGTTGTTATTCTTCAGATGTAATCCAAATTGCAACCTTGTGGTGCTGTTTTACCTCAAGACTTAGAGGCCTCATCTGTGTAATAACATGATAAATGGGGCTCATAGATGAAATGCTGTTCAATAAAGCACATTTTCCTGTAAAGGGTGCAGGGGAATAATTCAAAAAGGATGCTAAGATTAGAAAAAGAGCCAATGTGGTGTTTGTGGCTTTAAAGGTTCTGTAGGAATTGGAACAATCCATCTTCATTGAAGCTGTGACTTGATGAGGCAACCTGAAAGGTAATTAAGTTTGATATGTTGCCTGTGCTCCTCAGCCCACGCTCTCAGAGAGTAACAAGCTCCAACAGGAAAAAAGCTATGTTAAAGTTATGGCCTGTCATCTTATATTTTCTGCCCTTTATGATTTTTCACTGTCACAAGAACCAACTTATAATTTCTATTGGAACCAGAAATAAGATACAAATTACTAATCCCAAGGGAAATTATTGTGCCATGTTGCTCCAACATTACTGTACAAAAAAAGAGTAGCACAAAAGGGCATCAGATATAAGTACTGTGTGTGTGTGTGTGTGTAAAATAAGAATGGTATAGTGTATTATAGAGTAGGCCCAGTATGACGGTAATGGCATTATTGACAGTAGCATTGAAAGTTCAGATTTAGAACCTGGTTCTGCAAGCTTCAGGTAGATATCACAGACATTATACACATGATAATGACAGCAAAGAAATGGCATCATTGGCAATGGCATTGGCAGTTCAGACACAGACGCAATACTTGTGTCAATAATGTATTTTGTCATGTCATCATAAGATAAGAAAAGATAGATATAATCTGACCAAAATTTATTGGACAGCATGTAAGCAAACTTTTTTTTTTTCTTCCCCCGAAGTAATGTTTCACACAAATTGAAATGCATTTTGCTGATCAAAGATTAGTTGCAGTGACTTTATCCAAGTACATCACATTTTACTGTTATAAAAGCAACTTGTTCTCTATTAGACAGTATTATAGCTGTAAGTGTAAAATACACCAAGGTTTTTTCAAATCAAGGATCGGTGACTATCATTTTGCTGCCTTAAAGCCTATTCCACACATACAACTCTATTCAATAGATTACATACATTTATAGATTTTATTCTTTGGGTTTCGACCTTTAGTCAACATAAATTTGCCTTTAGGTGACAGAAAACGGCTACAGGAAAACTCTTTAGGACTTGAGGCTGAGTGGAGAATTTTAAATTTAAAGTTAGATGTGAAGATTCTTGAGACAAGAAATCATAAATCAAAGCATGACTTTCTTTGCTTTGTATGTTTTCATAAATCTAAATAACTGCCATCAATTAACCCTTAGATAATAGCGATCTGAGAGAGCTAATATATATAAGGTCACTTACCCCCTCTGATGCTTGATCATGTTATATTTTGACCAAAGCACATAACAGATATTTCATTTAGACCACAGAGGACTGTTTTAAAAAGTGAGAAAGAGGTATAACCTCACAGTTTTTGCACAAAGACATGCCATATAAGAATACAGAAACAGAGCTGGAACATGCCTTTGGCTATTCATGTGTAAAAATAACATCAATGCACAGATCACATACATGACTCACACCAACTACACAGAATTTATTAAATATAATATTATTAAATGGATCCCCATTGTTATATAGGCATACTATAGCATTGTTAATGAATACAGTTCCGCAATATAGCGCCAAGCCTTAATGATACAAAAGGAAGCAAAAAATTCAACAAAGCAACCAAAAGATCGTAAATGATCTATTTTCATATAAATAATAGGTACAGCAGAAATTATGGTACAATGATATTTAGAGATTGATGAGCAAAAGCTACATCAGTGGCGCTTACACTAGGTCCACTGTTTGAACTCTCAATTACAGAAAATGTACTGGGCTTTCAGGGTTTCTAGCTATGTCTGCTGGACTGTCACTCTTACACCTTAATCAGCCACCCAGGTCAAGAAATTTCATCAAAAAAAAGAAAAATATAATTTGGATTTGGATTCCAAATCATTTGGTCAGAGGGGTGTATTTTAATAACCCTGCCTGCCGTATAGTCCAGAATATCGAGAGAGAGAGAGAGAGAGAGAGAAAAGCACATGGCCCACACTTTGTTTATTGTTATAGCTATGTTCCTTCATAATCATGGCTATAGGTTGTATAAACACTAGGACTATTTCAGTTTGTAAGTGTCCACTGTTTCAATATAAAATACTAGGGCATTTGACTAATGTAGTTTACAGTCCTCTGGTTGTATCCATCATGTCAAAAATAGATGCTATATTAAAGAATACTAAAGAAGAGTGATGTATTTTATAGTTCTGAATGACGTTAGCAGGAGATAGTTTCATGAAGGAAACTAAATAGAAATGTTGTTTAAAACAGTGAGTTTTCACATATGCCATCCAAATAATATATAGGTTCTTAAGGGAGGACTGTTCCTACATAGCCATTCACATATGCTCATCACAGCTGGAGACTATCCTTGTCAGATGGGAGGGGGGCAGGGAGATTTCCTGAGGTAAAATGTGACGTACAGAAATAACGCGGATGAAGCAACAGAGTCCACTACACAACGCTATAATGACAACAACTGCCTTTATATCAATGCTATATGTAGTCCAACGGACTGACAACATTAACAAAAAGGAGAATAAAAAACTGATGAACAGAAAATGTGATGCAGCCGTTTAACTATGTGTACAGGGATCGTATCAGTCGAGTGCAGGCACTTTAGTGCAGCAGTGAAAGTAAAGAACCCCCATTTCCATTGGCTCAAGGTGAATTATCCAGAGATCCAGCTGCGTTCTCACATCAGCTCATTCGGACTTTCTGCGGAAAACATGCTAGTGGTCTGGCAGGCGAAACTCCGGGTGAAAAACGTGGCTGTATACATGTAAAGCCCCTCCAGGTAATCTCCAGAGTTTTTACAGAGAGTGCCGTATGTGTAAAAAGACTCATGACAACATTATGAAATGATCACGAATGTCATCACGTTTGTAGAATGCATATGCATAACTTATCAGTTCAATTTTTCCATTCACTCTAAAACATTTTTAAATTGTTTCTCCATAAAAGATAGTGATAATCAAACACTTACACAACAGGCTCCATTTAAAAAAAAATAATAATAATAAAAAAAAGCTTCATAACCTGAGTCATCAGTAGTTCATCAGTAACATAACCTGTTGAACATATTTATTCCATCTATTTGGACTGTAATGATAATGGTTTGCCTCTTAAACATGTAGTCTGTAAGTGCTTTGAATTGAATGAAATAGTATTGTGTTGCATGTGTGAGCAACATGAGTGATGCTGTATTAAAGTCGAAGCCTCAATCTATTCAAGAGCCTTCACTGCACTATCTTCACAATTGAGTTAGCCCGGTGCAATTGCTGTCTATTCAAAGGCTGAGGAATTGAGTTTCAAGCCTGAAGTGCTGCTAGCATCATGAAATGAGGAGCGACAGAGTGAGAAAGAGAGAGAGCAAGAAAGAAAGAGAGAGAGTAAAAAAGATAAAATAGTGAACAGTAAATGAGTGTATCTCTATCCTTCTGTGCCCACATTGCAATGAGTGCACATATATGTATTTAAAATGTGACACTTGAGAAAGTTTCTGACAGCCATTTCAAACTCCAGAGGTTCCTCGTCTGTCTGTCCAGAACCAGTTTACAGTCATTAAGTCCCAGCATCATAACCAACAGCTTATGCAGCCCATCCCTCCCTCCTCTATATGCAAAGCAGTGATTACTGGGCAGGTTATAAATTGTGTTATTTTCTCCATCTCACCAAGAATTGCTCATTCGTGGAAAGGTGATTTGAGCAGCCCCCAATTACAGAGCTTGAGAGAGAAAATTGTGCACTTGACTCTGCCAGGGACCAATTGGTTCCAACTTCTAGATGATGGGCAATCAAAGCTGTATTTATTTGGTCGTGTTTGGGTCCAGGAGCTGATTGAATTTTGGTACCAATCCCTATCACTATTTTCTTCTTGATTGTGTATGCAAAGTATTTTGACGAGTGCTTGTGTTGTTTATTTGCCTTATTTTGAGTAACTTAGATGCCAAGCACCTCTACTGTATGGCATCGCTCCCCTGTGTGACTCACGCTTGTCATTGTTCTGTCGCTTTGATCAGCCCGAGTCAATCTTCTTTGCGTTCGCTGCCAGCCGTCACAGATTGGCTAGACTGTGTGACATGGAGCCAAATTCAGAGCCCCTTCTATCCCTCAGAAGCAAATACACTGCGAAATGACCCCAAATTTAGTTGTGTTGTCATTATGTCTGGAATGACGACCATATGGGTCCATATGGCAGTGCTCGTCTAAAGCACCATATGTTATCCGTGCAGACAGGCTGCAGCACTCATTTAAATAATACTGGTATCCCAAACCCAGCCTTATGTTGCTGAATTCCATCACTCTGCTTAAATAAAGGCTTGTTCCTTCTTCTGGAATCAGACAATATAACCGATCTTAGGGTTTCATGATTGGGCCTTACAAATCTTTCTCTAACTGTAATTCTTCTCTATTTAGTTTGTATTATATTTCGAACAGTCATATGCAGCATATTGCAACTGATTAGTTTATTGCTTGATTTGTTTTTTCCCAATATGTTGCATTCATTTCACGATAAGTCTTAATAGAAAGCGTCAAAAGACAGCCGCTCCCCCTATATTGCTCTCACATTGTTTATTTGACTGAGTGGCCACACCTGTTCTGTTTAAACAGTGCAGGTTGATGAAAATTGCTTGCAGATCTCGCATCTCCTCAGCTGTATCCCCTCCCTTCCTGTCCTCTCTCTATCAGTTGAGGTTAAAGATGGCTACCAACAGCTCCGCAGCCCCCCCATCAAAAAACAAGACTCCTTCTTAAAGCAAAACACCAGGATGCTTTCGACTCCCTCTAGGCCATGAAGGGACACAGAGTGCGTTTTATATAGAGGTTGAAAGGTTGCACTTCATTACAGTGTGGACAGGTAGACATGCCACTGGTGTGTGTATGTGTTTGTATGGTTTATTTGGCTGTGCACAGCCTCTGAGATTGTAATAATAAAAAAAAGGATGAATGCAGGATGTTTGATTCAAAGCTTGTAAGATTCTGTTTACACAGTGGGGAGATGTTTCTCCATATGGGCTATTATTCACTACAGCGTTGGAAAAGTTCACTTTAAATGAAGCAGCTAATCCACATGAACGTAATCAGGATGCATCAAATGGAATTGAACATATACTGTAGAGTGCTTCTAATTGTAAATGTCATATGATTACACATTCTAGCATAGTGGCTATTGGGACGACAATATCACATGTCTCCACAGTGCGTTTTTTTTGTCCACAACTGTGATCAAGCCTGAAATATCACAACCGTTGGGGGTTGTCAATTACTAGAGGTAATCGCAAAGCCTGATTTTGCCAATGACCTGACATTCCCTTGAGTTCCCCTGAGGGTGAATTGTTAAAATGTAAATATGGATTATGCATCCAGTACTTATTAATTACGTTAACTGCTTATGTGTAAAGTTGGAGCTCAGGAAACTTAAACGCAATAAATTATGCCAATAACACAAGGGTTAAATCACCATAAAATACAAAATAAGACAATTAGATTTGCTGTGGTCTGTTCTGTACCATAAACATGTTTAAAGAAAGCTCCTCGTTAAAATTTATGCAGGTTAAAAAACAAATGTTGTGATTCCTGAGGTATAATAATAACAATACATTTATTTTATATAGCGCTTTTCTAAAAACCCAAAGTCGCTTTGACAAAAAAAAAAAAAAAAGTATAGTCATGGAAATCTGAGACAGCCAAAGAGACTGGATAAATCTGAAGCCACCCTTTGCCAACAAACTTTGCCTTTGAAAAAACGTCATTGGTTCTATAGACATAGTTGTTGCAGGTCAAGTTGTATTTCTTTTGGGTACTGAGGCAGACTCACACTAGAGGTGGAATTAAAGGGCAAACCAACAGAGCATTAAAGAAGCGCTGTGAAAACCAAACTCTGGGTATTGCCTTACAGCTGTCATATGAAGGGACATACAGTATACTCTCAGCCTGCTTCAAAGGGGCTGCTGAAGGTAAATAATTCAGAAAGCACCGCCAGGTTTATGATGCTGGGAGTTTTGCTCTATCTGACTCTCTCGGTATGTTTTGTTCCTGCCCATGTCTCAAATAATATATTAAAAAAAAAAAAAAAAGAGTGAACTATTCTTCTGCAGAATTGGATATTTCTTTCTCTGCTAACAGAATTCATAAACAGGGCTGCAGAGTTTGATGAGGTCTTGTTAAAAAAAAAAAGGCCACAGGCCTTCAGGTAAAATGGACAAGAATGAGGAAGCATGGAAGCAGCTCTGCAGCAGCATGTTTTCCCCTTCTTATTAGGAGGAAGTGGCAAAGTGGTTTGTTGAGACCTTGGCTCAACATTGACAGCTGTTGTTCCCTTGTGACGAAAACGGCATTGAGTTTGAAATTGTCTTCATTTGTGATACTTTTCTTTGTGTTTGTGTTTTCTAGAATCAGCTGCAAATCAATTCTTCACTCACATGGCTATTTTCTGGTTTGCTTTTAAATGTTTAACTCAAAAGATTCGTATGTACTTTGATAGAATTGTAAGTGTGAGCTCATTTAAGTGAGAATTATCCAATGAAGGGTCAACTCAAAAACATTTTTTTTTTTTTTAAAGGCTTAAAAGTTTGTGAGAACAATTTTTTTTTCCTGATCTGACCAGTTTTAGCGTGTTAATACTACAAGTCAAATGTTACAAAAATAACCATGGATGTAACAATATCCATTTAGCGGAGCTAGCATGTCAAGACTTATATATCACTGCAACCATTGAATGGATGGTGATCAAACTAAAACAAAATCTAGCAGAGGATGAATCATACCAACTTCAGAGTTATGTTGACTTTAATGTAGCGCAACAGTAAAGCTAACCTTTCATGAAATGTGATACGGTATATGATGTTTGTGTTCTCCACAGGATGAACTAGTAACATCTCTGATAATCTGATTAACCTGATCATTGGATCAAAAGGCCTGCTAAATTTTTGCTTGACAAATAAGTTACTAACAAAATGCTAAAGAAAAGACATTCCAAAGCTTTACCTTTCTAGTCTGTGATGGAAACGTTCTCAAGGAAACTACATCACAGTCCTTCAGGCTCATCAGGAGCTATTGACTGCACCTGTGATGTTCTCCCTCATCTGATGGCTGATGACAATCAGTTGGGCTGGGAGGCTATACAGGGCGGTGGAAGTTTCCCTGCCCAGTTGGTGTATCCAGAGTCAACACGATCAGTTGGCTGTCTGTGCTTTTGTTTTTGAATGAAGATCTCAGTTGTGTGTTTTGAGAATGCATTTTTCTTTTGACCATTTTGTAACTCCTTCCATTGCCCCTCTGTTCATCAACTTCCACTTACCTTTTATTTTCCAATCCAATTTTGTGTTTGTCTATCATTTTGATTTAATAGGGGGTTTTGGAGGGCTCCTGCATGTTCTTTTTCCACCTTAAAGAATGTATGCGTGAAAACGCCTTAACCATTCAATCTTGAGTTTCCAGTAACTCGCAGCTGGGTTTTCAGTAGATGACCTCGAGATTAACAGACAGTGTACAAAAAGATTCAACTACAATAAATGTACCTTTTGAAAGCCTCTTTCTATTCGCACAAGGATACAAAGAAACCTATATTTCCTTTTCAATTACAAAATAATGAGACAGTATAGGCCAGCTGTCAATACAAATAAGAGGCTCCTTTTAAGTTTCTCAACACCTGAAGCTAACATGATGCCGTATACTCCATCAACAGGTTGAGTCAGAAATGTATACTGATAAATCTGAGCTCAAGTTTATGTACATTTAATGGACAATAAAGCAGCCATGCCAATGAAAAAGGCTCAAAACGTACTTCTTCCACAGATGGTGGGAGACCAGTTTCATTCAAATAGATTAGACAACAATTAGATTAGATTTATATTACCACAAAAAAATTATATATATATATATATATATATATATATATATATATATATATATACACACACACACGTGTTAATACAGGCATAATTAACACTTTATTATTTCTTATAAGTGTGTTATAGGCTGTAATTAATGGGTTATAAGTCACTTATAAGACGGTACAACACATTAGATTCTTATTACCACAAATAAGTATGTGTGTATGTATATATATACAGAATAATACATATACATAATACAGATACTACATTCATTATCTTTTATATTTCAATTCATTAAAAAAAATATTAGAAACTTGGTCACAGTTTATACTGCCATAAACCTTATTAAGATATTTATTTACATTACATTATTAACCCTTTTTGGCAGAAGACTTTACACAATATAAACACAGTTTCTATAAATGCCCGTCATTGCCTGATCCAATACAAAATTGTACACAGGCTACACAACTCAAGCTATCCAGATTGCTCACCCCTTTGTGAAAAATGCATGGTACAAAGTTACATAGTTCTGTACTTTGTCCAAAGCTTCGGGTTTTTGGTGTGACATTTTTACCTATCTGTCGAATGTTCTGAAAGTTAAGATTGACCCAAGTCCAACAGTGATTATTTTTGGGGCTTCCAAAGAAACAAAGGACCTACAATGTGCTCAGAAAAGCTTTATCGTATGCACTAATCATTGCAAAGAAACTTATCCTGCAGCTTTGGAAGGGTAAAGATACTCCTGTATTAAAAATGTGGCTCACAGACAAATACACTCCGCCTTGAAAAAATAAGATATGCCATTAATGGCAATATGAATGCTTTTGAACAAATCTGGCAACCTCTACTCTCCTATCTTGGGGATATTTAATTTAGCAGTCAGGGAAGGTTTTTGATTTTTGTGTTGGTATTTTGTTTTTAAGGCAGCAAGATCACTTTGAATTATAACGGATTGACATCTGTTTATTTATTTGTGTATTTTGTTGTTTATTCTTAATTTCACTTTGCTTCTCTTTTTTTTTTTGTTTCATCTTACACTCATCCATTCATTTAACTTACTGACTGTTTGTTTTTAAGTTATTTCTGTTGGCTTCTATGGAGCACTGTAAAACAAAAAGGAAGCATATGTCTTGTCTGGCCTGCACACTTGTTCTGTTCTTTGCTTCTAATAAAAATATTTGAAACAAAAAAAAATAAATTAGAAACTTGGTAACAGTTTATACTGCCATAAACATTATTAAGATGTTTATTTACATTACATTATTAACCCTTTAAAAGGAAATATAAATGCCTTATAAATACTTTGTTATGCATATTAAGCGATAATAAAGCTCATCTGCAGGTACTGGATCTAAAGTGGAAACAATACTTATAAAGGTTAATAAATACTTTGTTATGCAGGTATTAAGAGGTAGTGAAGCTGGTGTTACCTTTATTTTTTATTATTTGGAAAGAAAAGGACAACTGTGTTGACCTCATCAGCGCAAGCATCTCTATCAAATAAGGTATATAATAAGGTCCAATAAGTAAGTTATTAATCTGTTAATTACAGCTTTTGACAAGCTTATAAGACATGATAAAGCATTAATTTTGCATGTATTAACATTTATATATACTTATTGGTGGTAATAAGAATCTAATAAGGTCTATTGTCCTAGAAGTGACTTATTAACCTCTTATGATTATTGACGTCTTGTGTAAAGCACTTTTGCACTGAATTGCCTTGTTGAAATGTGCTATACAAATAAACTTGCCTTGACTATTAATTGCAGCTCATTACAAGCTTCCAAGATATAATATAGGATTAATTATGCACTTAATAACATTTATAGACCTATTTGTGTTCAAAAGAATCTAATAAGGCCCTATAAGTGATTTATTACCATTGATTACAGCTTATTGCAAGCCCCATTATAGAAAGTGTTACCTTTATTTTTTATTATTAAGAAAGAGAGACAACTGTGTTGACCTCATCTGTGGTAGGCTCATGGTTAAAAAAAAAAGCGACGTGGCAATATTGACGATTGACATTTTTATACAAGTACCTTAATTCAGCTGGTTCATTCATTATTTTTTTTTTTTGATTTGTTATGTTACCAAACGTAAGCAGTGTTTGTGTAGTTTCCATTCATTTCCATTGTTTAGCTCCCAAATAAAAACATGTTCCACACCCCTGACTTAAGGGACATCACCATATTATTGTTTTGCAAAACTATGTATACTGTATTTTATTATTCTGGTTTTACACTAACAGACACTTCTTACACGAATAGGCCTGGAACACACATGCACAAACAAGACCTGTGGAAATGCATTAGTGAAGAGATGTCAAAGTAGGGAGGCTTCACACTTTTACACAGGGAGCGCACCAGAGCTGTTGGGGATTTGGTTTCTTGATCAAGGGCACCCCAGCAGTGATTGGGAAGTGCCCAGGAACTTCTGGGTCAGTGTGGTGTGTGTGGTGGTTTAAAGCTGAGAATAAATCATATCCAGGAGTTTAGGATTGCAGTATATAGAAAATCCTCATCCAAGGTGACCTCTGTATGCAAGAACTCTCCTGTTCCATTAGACCAAAACACTTGAAACTCCTTTGCTGAATCAAAATTGAATTGTTTCTACTCTCATACCCTCCATATCAACAGTAATTATCTTACAAGGTCAGCTGGGGCATGTAGTTCAGGCCTACGATTTACTTGAACTTTTTTTTGGCAGTGCTGATTGTAGCGACTGTGCAGTTACATTAAGCACCATTAAACTCTTGTTAGTGGAACTCTGCTTGTCCGCGGCCTTTTCCATTCTATTTGCTGGATATTAAGCTGAATACACAGTTTTGCTACACTGAATTTTAAGCTTGATTGGTTTCAGAAACAAAGAAAGTTACAGCACATGTGCAGCCATAATTGACAGCTTGCCTTAGCCTGAGTCACATACTGTTGATCAGCACTTTCTCTTCTGGGTATAAAGTGACATTATACAAATGTGCTGCTACCTACTGTAAATGCCTAAATTGGATGAGGAATTATGGTTGCAAATAAAGCTAAGTGTAATTTGAAGTTTTTTGTCTTTGGCTATTTTTGACATTATGCAATGCCAATGTGTCTATTTGTCAATCATTAGACCCCCATTGTTATTAATATAAGATATGTATAAATCAACCTGGTCTCACAGTCAGCATACAAATAACACACATTACACTTTCAAATGATGTGCCACGTGTCCGCCAAATTGCAATTTTGCGTGCAAATGTAACAGGTCTCAGACTGATGACCCATTAACAAATGAAGTTATGAACATCCTTTCAATGTTTTCCCAACTTGTTTTTAGCTTTAAACCTCATTCTCACACACATTCAAGCTTCAAAAACCAGTGTAAACAGGAGCAAAGATGAGAGTGACAATAGTACTTCTGATCAGTCCAGTTTCGCTCAGCAGAATGAGGAAGTGACGAGTCTGCGTCATGACGTCACCAGCGAAGTAGCGTGACAGTACAAGAATGTACATAACTTTCGTCAGGAGTCAAGGGGTTACCAATCCCAGAATCCATTCCTTAACCAGTCGGGATGTGTTGCAAGTCAGTCTGCTGGTTAGGCTTAGGACAGGGGTCTGGGAGGGGCCAAAGACAACTATTCTAACCTCCCCCCCTGTTACTAACCTTAACCAGTCGGGATGTGTTGCAAGTCGTATCATATACATGCAAATTGCAATTTTTCATGTGCATGGCACGTAATTTGAAAGTGTAATGTTGTGTTATTTGTACTCAGATTGGTATTTATTGGTATAAATGCCAATGAATTAAAAATGTTTTGATGAAAAGATTTTGAAACTTGTATGAACATTTTTTGCACAGTATTGGTGTAAAAACTAGCCACCATGGTTGAATAGATTTTATAATGTGCTATCGATATATTTTATGATTTATTTTTTTAATTGTCATTTAGGGCCATCATCAGCTCATGATTTCATTAGTCACGCGTTTAGTTATGACCAGTTATGTGTCAACTTTGCATCCCAATTGTTAACCACTAGCATGTTTGCATTTTTATTGTAATAGCATCCTGACATGACAATTTAGCTTAAAGCAGAAAAAAATGAAGGCAGTATAGCTACATGCATCGATGACTCTTGCCGAAATTAGTTTCATTTTGATGCATAATCAGTGTTCCTTTCTGTATGATTCTCACATTAACTTTAATCGCAGAATAAAATAGTGATATATTGGGTGATTACACGTCATAAGATCATTTGATTCTCTTTTAGCTTAACCGGCAGCATGTTATTTGCTCGAATGCTTGGACAACTTTTGATGGGCAAACATTTTTATTTATAGTTTATACAAATAATTTATTTTAATAAAACATTTGTGGCTCACTTTAACAACATAAAATATGCATTCCAAATATAATTTTGCTTTGATGTAAAACAATTTAAAATTATACTTGAGGGAAATCTTTGTTGAATAAATAATGACAAAATAAAACAAATGATAAATGGCAGGGTTGTAAAGGGGAGGAGAATCCTTTTCATGCTTGACCATGTGTGGCCTGCGTGTCTTTAATTAGAGGGGGTGGTGTGTGTGTGGGGGTGGGGGGGGAGTTTAACCGATAATGGCCAGAGCAGGATAAGACATAGGTGTCATTAGGATAATCAGAGCTTTAAATGAGCTTTTGATGCAGTGTGTTCGACAGGTGTAGTGGCAAGATATGGGAAGGAAAGGTTCCTCTAGCATGCTCCAGCTGTGTTTACACTCTTTGTTTGGAACAAAGGGGGCCTTGTCATATCGGCCATGATTGATGCAGCTGCAGAAGAATAGTTAAAGCATATTTACATGAAACACCCATGGGAGGACCGACACACGCAGGCCAGTTTAAAACTGCAATTATTTGTCCTGTACGCACCATAGCAGAGTACTTAACAAGACAGCAACACACCATCTTAAGCACTTTTCCTATGCAATGAAATCTGTTTACATTTCTTGAAATGATTCACCACATAGCCCAGGTTTTCTGGACACTACTATATGTATCCGTCACAATCACATTCCTGTTCCAGAAACCGTTCAGCTCCGCCTTAGGGAAATTACACTGCTGGAAACATCTCAGTAAGACATCTCCCCCTCATGTTTGTGTCATCCTCGAATCATATTGAATTGCTAATGACAGCTGATGTTTCCAAAGAGAAATCACATCATCGCACTTGACAATGAAGAGCATTAAAAAAAAGGCATTAAAGGTGCTCTTGACTAATCATTCTGGAGATCTCATTTGAAGATTTGTGTCTTTTTTTTTTTTAATGTAAAGCCGCTCTGTTTTTATTCAGAGGGCTTTGGGATGAGCCCAGTGAGTTTGGGCTGATTTGAAGAACAATGAAGTGGATGTGCTGTTCTATAGACTGAATAATGAGGTTGTGTGCTTCAGAGAGCAGCCCTCCCCCTCTCTCTCCCTCCTACTCTTACAAAGACACCATCCCCCTATCCTCCCCTCCTCTTTGATGAAGCTGATATATGCATAAGCAACACTTTCATGGAGTGCCAAGTATTGCTGGGTTACAAGCTTGTGCCCTATCTTTTTCAAATGCTGTGATTACTTCTATCATATTATTTCCACCTGAAATGCAAAGAGCATGTAACCTATTTGGTTGAAAACATCTTGCTATAATTACCAGTGAAATTGCCCCTGAGCTGTTCTTGTTTCAGACTACCTGATTTTATGCTGCCACAGTCTGTGTTGATCACACAAAAAATGTTAACCTTTCTGGTGCAATAGATGTACACTAGCCCATGGCTTCTGACTGAGAAAGGGCATTCTTTCTGTTTTTAATGGCTGCCAAACCACAAAGGGAATATGATTCATGTAGAGTGAGCATAGTTACAGCAGAATGTTGTCTCCCCAGCCCTGAATACCTCTGAAATACCAAGGCCTTGACTAGATTCCCATGGCTATAATTAGATACTGTGGTTCTGAACCCAAGGTGAATCAATGTCTTAAACATCTCTTTCTCCTGCTGGATACCAAACGCTTTATCCCCCCCATCCCCCATTCATTTTATTTGGTCTGGATCAAAATGAGCACCGCAAAATAGTCCTGCTGTGTTATTGTTCTGCGACGCTCGTAGGCTCTGTGAATGCAAGGTTTTTTCAGTTTTCTTCTTCACTTGTGGAACACACAAACAGAAGAGTTGGCGATATGCTTTTGTAATGATCACAATCAAACGCTGAAGAGAACTACCGCACTCTTAAACTAATGACTGCCTAATAATGGGGTTTGTGCAGCTCTGTTTAAGCCAGTATAAGAAAGAACTCAAGGTTTTAGTGTTGAACTCCAGCCAAATGTTGAAGTTCATTGTACAGCCATTGTGGTATGTTTTAAAAAGAGAGGTCAATGTCAAAGCCTCACTGCACACAAATGAAAATGTCTCTATGCATTCAAGCCTCAGCGCCACTGAATGCACACAAAAAATGAATTCCAACAGATAGAAGCAAAGAGTGTTTGTGTTTTGTTGATAGCATTCCTTTTGATGTACACTTTATGTATTTCTATACAAGCTTACATATTTTGGTGCTAGTGCATTTCTTAAACACTACAGTGATTGTGTAAGGTTTGTATGGGGCACTGTTCTAGATCGCTTTGCTGCTCTTTATGTGTGAGTAAAAAAATTGTGTATGAATAGTGCACTCATTCCACTGCCTGGAGATTTAAAAAAGGGATTACAAGGTTTCTCTCTAGAGATGAATTTGCTCCTTTTTAAACAAAACTCAGCTCAAATCCATGAGGTAAAACCTGCACAGTGTTGATCAGCTGTTTAAGGTGCAGTTTATGGAGGCTTAAAACTCTTTAATTGACGCCTTCTCCCACAGTTGAATAGCGGGTCTCCAGAGTAATCAGTATGCATTAAATCTCATCTCTCTCTGTGAATATTAGCCTCCTCTATAGAAGGCAGCGAGAACAAAAAGAGATGCAGGTCCCTATTCACAAACACTGTGTTGTTGAAATCAGGGAGAAGGGATTATTAGAACACAGAGGCTTTAGGCTGCTTCTAGTTTGATTGTCAAATAGCAAGTTAGGATTAAAACATTTCTATAACACATTTCTTTTAAACAGACTGACATCAACTCTATAAATAAAACATTTCAAATACACTTGCAAATTTCTTTTTCTCCCCTTATATGCACATTAATTCTGTATAAGCGTGTTTTACTTGGAGAGTGCAGGGAGAATGAATCTGTGATTAATAAAAGAATAATGGAAGTGTAATAGAAATTACATTTGGAACATTCATAATCTGCTCCCCTCTCTTTGTTCAAATACAAACGCTTCAGGCTCCAATTTTCATTTTCACTTTGAATAATGAGACGGCAAATTGAAGTGCGCGGTGGGCTAAGAGGGAGGGAGAACTTTCAAGTTCAGCTCAAATGTATTCTGACCTTGGTTTGGGTTTTTTTACCCTCTCATTGTCAAAAAGTCATCTGATGCAATCAAAGAGTGATTCAAATGTAAATCAGAAATGTAGTGTGATCAAAGCTGAATTGCCATTTGACTTCTGTAAGCCATTGCATCTCTGTCATCATTAAGTGATATGTGCAATACATACTGCTGCTGGCAAGAGATAAGAGGAATAAATGTCTAATCCATCGTATTGTGCACATCTGAATCAGACCTTTTTGTGTTTTTCGGTTGCATTTATATATTACAGAAACTTTCCACATTTGGCTTTGACTGTGTGTGAGCTTCCGATGGAGTCCTGCTGCATGTCAATCATGTTACATGTGATGAAAGTTCTTAAGATTGATGTCGCATAATTGGGGCTGAAACCTACAAACATATTTAATCCAAGATCAATATCTGGTGGACACTAGTCTTGACGTATACACCAACCCTTTTTACCTTTAGTGTCCATTTCATATACTGCTCACTGTAAATATTGTTTTCACACTCATAATATCTGGCAATGTATAGAAGGGGAATTTCACCATTCTGCAAAACATTTGCATAACCCTCAGCCTCTCTGTCCTCTGAGCTAACAACTGCAGCGAGCTTTCATTTGATCTTTTGCATAGGCACAGACAAGCACGAGCATACGCACACACAGACGCATACACACACACACACACACACACACGTACGCGTGTACACACAGTTCCATTGGATTTCTCTTCAGTTATTTAAAGCTGCTTTTAGTGGCTTGCTTTAAAACAGAAGGATGTGTACAGAGCTCAAGGGCCACACTAGTAAGAGAAATAAGATATGAGTCACGACTATGAGTTTTTGGTTATTTTGCTGCATAGATAGGCAAAAGGATGAGATGCATTGCTTTGACACCACTGATTAGCTGAGAGGCTTAAATTTAAATGACAAGTACCGTAAATTTCGGACTATAAGCCGCTACTTTTTGTCGCGGTTTTTAACACTGCGGCTTTTAAAACGATGCGGCTTATTTATGGATTTTTCTTGCGGGACAATGAGCTTGTGCCGCAAAAACATTTGACTTCGTCACATCGGATCTTAATATCAGTCATTTTGCGCTTTATGCACGCACCCTCATCATGGAAAACACACGGAGAAATACATATGATGCAGCTTTCAAGTTAAAGGCGATCGACCTGGCTGTCAAAGAAGCTAACAGAGCTGCTGCACGTAAAGTTGACACTGACAGCGACAACAGAGACTGAGGAAGTGAGTAATGAAGTCATTCTGAGGCAGTGAATGGATGGACTTTTTCCTGTGAAATATATTACGGTAATCTTTTTCATCAGCCGCGTTACAGACACTGTTTGATAAAGGATTTACAGTAGGCTTCATATTTGCGGATGTTACCAGTAGTACGTATTTCATTAAAAGTTAAAAAAATGTCTTTGTGTCACGTCTTTCTGTGTAAATAGCTCTTGTTATAACGTGGACACCTGCGGCTTATAATCAAGTGCGGCTTATATATGTACAAATACATTTTTTTACCTATTTTTAGCCGGTGCGGCTTATATCCAGGTGCGCTCAATAGTCCGGAATTTACGGTAGTTAATTTTAGCTCGTCCATTCATTAGACTGAAAAAATAAAGACATAGCATTTTATTTGTAAAAAAAAAATCAAAAAACCAGCAGATCTTTTCGATAAGATCTGGACTGGGAAGTCTGAGATTCTTGATTTATTGCTGCTTTGGTGGACTCCACCTGCAAATGGTAAACCATAAAATGCTAAGTTCTTAAACTAAATTACTTTGCTGTGAGTAGCTTCACCTTGGGGCTGCCAAACAGATTGCTTAACCAGGGCAAATGTGAGGTGCCCATATGCAACAGTCACGTCACAAATAGAATATGATCTAAAAACACATCATGCTGCCATTTTTCAGTGCTTATCGCAAAACACGAACTTGTCAGTTTCTCTTCTCCCATAAGTACAACCTTAGACTTAACAAATTACTTAAAGAAGTGCTCAACTCTTAAATGTTTACTGACTTATAATATCATTATCAATGGAAAATAATTTAATACAGCACAATTGAAAAGAAAAAAATTAAAACAATTCTTCACCACCTTTCTTGAAATGAAGATGGTTGAGAGGGAGTCAAAGGAGAGCAGAAAGAGAAAGCTGGGAGAGTTTCATTTCAAGGATGAGTATTGTAAGGACAAATTTGACAATGGTGATACAGACTATCTTGTAATTTCAATTAAATTACTTGGGATATTAAATGAAAAACATTTCAGTCCAGGGGCGCCAGGAAGCTAACACAGACCACAGAGTACCAGTTGTTTTAAAGAAAAATACATTAAGGGTCATTGAACTGTCCCAGTTTATGCTTATATACTTTATACATCATCTTGATACAATTTAAAATGTTTCTCATGCTATAGATACAATATATAATCAACACACACACACACACACACACACACACACACATATATATATATATATATATATATATATATATATATTTATATATAATCAACAAGTGACAATATAACAGAATACATGAAATTAAAAAAATCAATGTCAAATGTTCTTACAGAGATGGAAAACGCACTGGAGGAGGAGTACTGTTCATTCCTGAAAACTTCTCTGGGCATGAAACTGAAAAAGTTAGACTTCACAATTAGAAGTGCTTTTTGTGCTACAATATATATTGCAAGAAAAGATATCGCAATGTATTTTTTCCAATATCCTGCAGCTCTATACACATGCATGTTAAAAAACTGAAATCAGAAGATGACCTATATCACCGAAATGCATGAGAAGAGTTTTGAAGCAGCTGTAATGTTGTTTTACAGACTTCATTTATGCAGTGAAACGGTATTATCTGCAGGAGTTATTGTATATACAACACATAATTGAATCTACCATCTTTCCACTGAGTCATTTTATTTAGATTCTGACATTCTGTTATGATATAAATTGCCTTTACTGGCATATTCCTGCTTTTATTGGTGGGTGTATTTTCCAGATAGACTAAATCAAGCAACAAAAAAGCTTTCGGCCAAAGAACATTGGATTTACTGAAGTGGTAATAGGAACTATAAATTGTGACTTTCATGCAGCAGTGACAAATGGTACATCAGATATGAAATTTCCTCTGGGACTTTCATCCTCTGCCAGTGATGGTTTCTACATGAAACAGGTACTTATCCTGCTAAGTGAAAATGTAGGGTGACAGTGGAAAAGATACACTGCCGTGAATTCTTTATTACAAACCATATTATTAAAGTTTCAGCGGGGATGTGGGTGGATTTTGTCGTGGAAATTGTCTGTGATGAAATGCTCAGTTCAGGAAAGTGTGTCTGGAAAAGAGAAACTGTTAAAAAGGCAAAATGATTATTGAATTTTAGCATACCAAGTTTATGTTTAAGGAATATACTTCGAATGCTCAACATTAGTGGGATTGACTTGCCAAAGAAAACTGTAGCTCATTTAAAAACTTTGCAGAGCAACACAGAAACAATCATTGAAGAAAGTTAAAAAATGAAGCCAGTTATACAAGTTGGTCTTTTTCCAATATGTTGTTTTTAATTGCCTTTCTACACAGTCTTCATACTGTTGCCAATTTCTGAACCACACATTTGCAATTTACAGCCAAACGGTGGAAGAAGTTATTCTCCAAAATTAAGTTAATGTCTGTAGCATGAGCTTTTTCAGACAAAAGCAGTCTTCTCACATGTAGCTACAATAGGATCGAAGTAATATTAAAGGCCATCGCGTCACAAATATATGTAATCTCCACATACAGCAAATGATTCTAAAGGACTTGACAGCTTGTAAAATAATCTGCTTATAGGAATACATATAGAGGGAATATTATATTGATGTCTCCTTCAATTTTGTAGAACGTATGGAAAATATTTCAAAATACATTTTAATTTATAACCTTCAGGATAAAAGACATGCATGTGGGATGGCAATTTAGAATTGGACATACTACTATCTCAAGTAGTGCTGGAAGAGCATGAGAGACCTTCTAGTTTATAGCCTCCACTCCCTTGCAAAATTATGAACAGTGAACATAGTCTGTAAGCTCACACATGAGTCACTTAATGATGTGCTATATGGCATGGACGAACTGGCAATATTGTAGGTATTAGGTAGCTGGGTAGCCAGACATGTTAGCTGTTCTGATTGGGTTTTTTTAATTGCCAAATAAAAATACGAACTAAATAAAAATCTATTGCTTTACAGGCTTGCCATACTTTGTTATGTGAGCTGAACCCTGATTGGGAAATCCTCATTGGGGGAGGAGTTACATGTATAGTCAACTGCTTCTTGGCACATATTTCAAAGTACTGAGAACCTGCCTTGTGTGACAACCATGTAGACTGTAGGTTTAATTGATCAAACACTCTTTCTAACTGCATCTCAGCATCTGCCATTGACCCAGTTCCTTTATAGCCTGTAATGCTAAAACCAATCCATAAGTCTAATCCTTCCTTTCCACATTTGCTCTTCCCTTCTCTATATTTGCAGAGTTCATAACATCTGTTTTCCTAAGCAAATCCTTTCTAAACTAAGACTCTGAACTTTACTATGGAACTGTTGCATCACAAGGACAGGCTTGACCTATATTCCTGCATGTGATTTGCATTATTTTGTTAAGAATAACTACATTTATTATGTATCCTTACAACAACAAAAAAAGTTTGTCTGGGGGGACAGGAGGTGATTTTTTTTTAACTTGTTGTGTTCATATTTGTCTTGCATTTTACAGAAAAAGAGACAGGGTGAAATCAACTGAAAAACAATGCAAATTCCTTGAGTATATGTCAAAGATGTCCCTTAGTGTGTCTCTGCAGGAGGACAGTTGATGCAACCCCATCTCAAAGTGTTTCTTTTGAGAAAGTTGCATTTAAGTGTGTTTTGCTTCAAATGGTCCTGAAGCAACATAGGAAATGTGTTTGCAACAAACTCACTTCACTATTACCGTCTTCATAATGTTATTCCACTTTTTATATGAGACTGTTGACCTGACAGAGCCATGGCGGAAAATGTGAAGCCTCCAGGGAGAGATCGCCTTGCATAAGCACATTTTCCATTAGAACAGCACTGAAGGGCAAGTGGAAATTTAACGTCTCTTGTCCGTACACAATGCAAGTACTTCTGGAAAGTATGGAAATATGCACAAGCAGAAGGGTCAGTGAGGTATCAAAACAAACAAAGCTGGCCTGAATGCGTAAACAGAAACAAGACAAAAGATACAACACAATCATAATACTTACTAACTTTATTACTGTTATAGTGTTTCACTTCAAATAAAGGTTTGAACACAGTGCATCTCTTCTCCTTCCCTCCCACTCAACATCCATTCCCTTGTGGTTAATTGAACAGAATAGTTTAGTGTGCAATTAATTATGATGTGCTGAGATGATGTATGGACCTGACAGAGCATTGTGGGTAATAATAGGAGAGATTTATTTACTGGCTCTGCATAGGCTTCTCTCACCCCTGCAAAATTAATACATTTTCTCTGATTCAAATTACTGAACAAAATAGGAAGGAAATTGTGTCAGACGCACACATACACAATACACAAGGGAACACACACAAAAACACACACTCTCACTCTAACACACACACACACACACACACACACACCTACACACACACACACCTACACACACACACACACACACACACACACACACACACACAGGGAATCAATGTTGTTCTTGTAGGAAAATTGTAAATGTAAAACGGCAGAAATGAATCATGCTAATGGCACGGCTGACAGTTGTGTTCAATATTATGATTTCAAACCCCCAAAAGATTGATTACATAACCTCATCTTTATTTACTTGGCTGTAGAAAATATATTGCAGTCCTGTGGGAAAAACATACTGTTCGGGGGAAATAACATGCTTGTGATCTTAGCTGAGATGCATCAAAGCTGTTATACACAGATTTGGAGAGCAAAAATGACTCATAAGAATATATTCACACCTTATTTCAACCATAAATGACTAAATACTAAATATCCTTTTGAAACCCTGATGAACCCTGAGTCTGAGTGAAGTACTTTTCATGCACAGTTTGGGTCATCAAAAATAAATTACTTGTTTAACATCTTTATAAAAAATACAGTTTTGCTCACTGGAAATGTCCACACTGAATCTTTTATTTTTATTTTTTATTATTACTATTGTTCTGCATTTCCAATGCTAAAAAGTTGCTTTTTACAATGCTGGATACTAGTGTTTACATTCCATGCTCTTAAAATAACATGATGTGGGTTAATTTCAACATCAAGCAGACAGGGAAAGTTTGCAAGTCATTTCTACTTCTGCATTGCGCTCCTATGATTTGATAGCACATGCTCAGAGAGTTAATACATGGAATGTGATTAGGCAAGTTGTATTTAGTATCCATTTATTCAACTTCCTGAATGCAGCTCTAACACAATCGTCCCCTACCTTGAAACGATAAGGGGGTAAACATTTTACTCAATCCAACTGCAGGCGCACTTCTGCAGAGGTTAATGCTTTCCCACACTTACTTCTAAACTGTATGCAATGACTACATACCCATCTGCAGAGCATAATGAGCATCATGTTCCTAAAGCACCTGGACAATTTAAATGAGGGCAGATGTTGCTGAAACATATACTCGTTAATGACAGAGACTGTATGGGTTTGGTATTTACTTTGCACAGATTCAAAGGTGTACAGTTTTGAACAGCTGTGTGGTTTGGTGCAGAGCAGCGCAGTCTTTGCCTTATCAATAGTCTCTCATCAATGCACTGACTGCTACTGCACTCTATAACTTTGATTTACTACAGTTAAACTTGGTGTATTTTTTCACAACTGCTTCTAGAGTGGAAGAGCTATTGGGTAAAAGTTGCACAGAGCACAAAGCAACATGATTGCTTTCTATTCTATTCTGCCATCTGATTCCTTCATTCTTCCCCACAAGCGCTCTCTGGTATCACTCCGTCTTTTCCGTTTAGAAATCACCTTGCTTCTTGGCACTTGTGTTCCATTTAGCAACATGTGGGCAGTCTGCCAGCTGCTTTCATTGTTACATAAATGAAACAAATCCCAGCTGTGCAAGAAATGATGTGGACATGGAAAAGGATGATATTACCTCTCCATCAGGAGTTGGTCCAAAAGCAGGAAGCTTGTAAAGGCTGGCATGTTTCGACCATAAGGAGGCTATTCTCAAAGACTGGGGCAAAGGGAGGAAATTAAATCTAGAAGCCTCTGAGGCCTAATAACACTTTCCCAGTTTCTCACAATGGGAACTATGCAGCACAAGGATTATATAATACTAATGCAATGGTAAACAGCAGTTTATGAGAAGAGTTTGCAACGCTTTTCCATGGGGATTTGTCCGCAATATAATCCAAACATCATACGATACGTAAACAGATGTGGATGAAATTGAAAACCCTTGGTTGACAAGTGTTTTTGATCCATAGCAGTGATTGAGGTCAGCACTTCAGTGTCCATAAGCTCCTATTTTATATCAGAGGTATTAACCTTGCACAATTACATTTCACTGTACTTAAAGAAGGTTGGGTAAATGTGTGCATGTGCTTGTGTGAATGTTTGTGTAAGCGAGCCTTTGGGTATGAATGCACACATAACATAAGAAATCTGAAATTCTGCATGAACTAGAGCCTCAGCAAGTCTCAGTCTCACATGGTTTATGCTTTTCAATTATTAGACAGATAAATGTAAACTTTATTATTACAAGTACCCTGCTGTGTAAGAAACTCAGCATTTTTATTTCTCGTGCTTTTGTGTCAGCCTGCATTTTCAGGTTCTTAATCTTTCTGATTCTGATGCCTATATATTATAGGCTGTAAAACAGATACGTGTGTTTATTGGGGGATTTTTGGTCTGGCCGTGCATGTGTCAGACTTGAGCAAACACTTTACAGCAGTAACTGCTTATTCGTTTCCTTAGTGTGAGTGCGTCAGTGGAAGACAGATTAAATTCTACACAGCACCAGTGACATCTTCTAAGTGTTTGACTCACTCCATCTGTTCTAAATGCATAAAACATCAGAGTGTTGACTTGCCGTGAAAGCTGCATTGTGAGCTGTAGATTAGGGTGAGGCTCCTTGCCATGTCTTTAAGTAAGCTTATTCTGAAGTGAAGGAGGCACCAATCATCAGATACAGTGTGTATGGTCCAGGCTATTTGTATGCAGCCAAAGACGCTCTCCTCTTGCCACAGGCATCTCTGTATCATTCTTCATTTAAGAAGTGCTTTGAAGAGTCCAGTGAAGTGTAGTGAGAGATACAAGGGAAAACAGCTGCCTGTCATACTCACTGTTTACTCTTTTCCAATGTGCTTTGAAAAACCCTCTTTAAGGCCTATTTATAATCAAATTCATTACATGCAGCTTAGAATGAACCCAAACCCTTTATAACAGTTATTTTTCTATCCCTTTTTATAACTAATTCTTTTCAACTTTTCTAACAGGCTGTCCATGTTTTTACAAAAACGTGCTCAATACGAGTTTGTTTTGCAATGTAGATACATTTCTGTAGTTAGACAAAATAATACACATCTGTATTGTTCTTATTCAAAAAATGCCTTTAATAATAGTTTTGTTTTTCCCATTGATCAAAAGACTAAGTCTCATGTGATCAAGGTCTCTGTAAAGGCTGCACATTTTAATCACGATACCATTTTAAGGGTTTAGTACATTATTACATTCTATCAATGTAATTAATTTATTAACTGGTATCAAGGTATTCATTCAACAACTCAAAAACATTTTTGAAACGATGACCTAGTGCTATAAGACAGCACTTACAGTATTACTGCATCCCAAAGACAAACAGCTGGGTGAGAACTTCATTTCCTTTTCTGAGATGACTGGGCTACCTCTAAAAACAGATGAATCCAAAAACAGAAATAGTATCATTCAATTTGAGCCACCACAGATATCAGATAATTATAGATCCTTAAAACTAGCAGTGGTAGACTCTGTCCCATGTGCTCTATGTAACAGCATTTCTGCTCTGCCCTGTTCAGCTGCTGTTTCCGGTCAGAACTCATAGAAACCCCTTTTTCCATTTTTAGGGATTTTGTTCCTGATTCTGAACTCAATTTCTTTGCCACTTCTTGGAAGATTAATGAGCTGCTGCTTTGTGTGCCCTCCTGGTATCCCCTCTGCAATAGAACTTAAAAACCTATCACAAGCATAAAAGGTGACTCGGACCCAGTCATCAGGCTGAATTGATACACTCTTTTGCTGGACTTCTCATTTCCCAGTGACAGAGATTAGACTAATTGTGAATCAAACCCAATGATTGACTCAAGCACATTTTAAAGGTTTTAAAGCATTTCAATTAACTACCAGGACATCAGTGAATGGAAAGAGTTTAATGAGATCCAATTGTACGATCTGCCAAAAAAAATACATTAGTTGATTTATGTGTGTTTATGATTGATGTTTTATTCTTCATAAACGGGTCCAGCTCATTATTAATCAAAAACAAAAAAATGGAATACTGATACAGCTCGGTGGTTAATGAATCGGCTTATTAAACCAAACCCATGTTGTTACATGCTCAGCATACTATTTAATTATCTTTTCTCATCGTCATTCTAATTTTCTTTGATATATTTTTTTTTTATCTTCACAAGGTCTGATGGCTATCTTATCTTAAAGACACACAGCAAAGACTTTTATTATGCTTTCTGAGACAAAATAAGAGAGACGTGTCTGAGAACAGTGTTTTTCTGTTATAAGAGACTGGGAGATCAAAAGCAGAGCTGAAGAATACTCTCATCATGATGTGCTATTTGACTTCAATCTCTCTCTCACACTGACTTAGAGAGGGAGGGTTCAGCACAAGCCCAATAATACAGGACAGTCCACATTATGTATCAGGGCCTTAAAAGTATTTTCATTTGTCCATTTCGGACACCACTGTTCAATGCATGCAGTCATTTCATGGGTACATCTGAATGTAGAAAAAAGGGCCATCACACATTGTAGTATCCACACCCCAATGCAAGTGACAATAATAATTGTAACTGTTTGCTAACCACTATTAAATAACACTTTGCAGACAAAACAAAACAGATGAAGAAGAGTTATATACCTTTCAGCAAGATGGCATGGTAGAGCAAGAAGACCTGCCCTTAAAATGCCATGCACTTTAGTAAACTGATAAAGTATTTCTGTTACAGCTCCAGGTTTGTAGACTGTAGCACTGCACTTTGCTGTAACAAATAACGTCAGGTTTCTGAAGTAAACTTACAGCTTTTTCCATCTATTAACGCTGCTGATAAACATTCTCATAGATTCTTGAAAAAGCCTGACAGTCCATCTTTAGAAAATATTTCTGAATTGTATATATATATTTTTTTTTTCTCTTTCAGTCCATTATCGCAAAGCTGCCAAGAAAATTAACTTATTTGTTTCCTCTGCCTTCCTAGTTTGTTTAAGCTCATCTTCAAACCAAAACCCTTCGAAACATGAGCTGTGCACAGATTGTTTGTAGTCATAGCAGTGGTTGGTCTAGCAAGTGTGAAATACTACTTAGCCTTTGTTGTTAGCGTCCTCTGTGCTATGTTTGCGCCATGTACAGGCCTATCAGTGCACTGTTGACAGTGAAATAGCACATGCACGTACTGCTGTAAACACAGAATAGCCTAGGTTGTATAGGAATCAAGGACTCCATGCATCAGCCTAACGTCAACAACACCCAATCTAGCTATTTGGGTCAGGATTGGTCCGATATTTGATACCAGGATAGGATCAGTGCATCCCAACTAGTTTGTGCATGCTTTAATACATGTGCACATATACACTCATAGACATAAGCTGTCATAAACAACAAACAGACCGGAGCTCTTAGGACAGCTTTAAATTCATTTTATGCTTATTTTCCACCCGGCTGTTCAACAATCTCTCTCTCTTTTAAAAGCCAAAGCCCAGGAACCATTTAACTTTGGAGAGAAAAACTGCTACTCTCTTTGAATGCGGAATGAAATAACTTTTATCATAAAACCAGAATGTTTTACAGTCTGTACCCGGGGAAAAAATGTCCTCAGAATACATAAGCAATGTTTAATCAAAACTAAAGGCCACACTGAAACACTAACTGAGGGACATTTTATACAATAAACTTTGCAGTGATATGTTTATGGTTAATTTCTGTAGATCCCCATTAACTGTAAACCTATCAGAATCCCTGAGTAAGCACCAGGATGGCTTTAATGACACCATAATGATATCCATGACTGGGACAGCAATTAGGTAGTGAAAAACGAACAGAGATGAATGAAAAGGCAACTCTGCAATAAGGACGTACATTTTGCAGATCTAAGAGATGCATTCAGAGTGATTTAGATACAGTTGTCACAGACAGCTGCTGGCATAATCGTGCTGCCATATTCGTCAGTTGATTGGTGCTGACGAGCAGCCCAAGCTTAGCCAAATCATTATTAGATCCCCATTGTGATAAATATTATTTATTGCTGTCAAGTGGCATTAATGTTTAATTCAGAGGTGGAAAATGAGCAGAGTAGAGCCGCATGGTTTGGCCCACTCAAGGTCAGTTTGTGACAAACTCGGGAATGACTGAACACTGGCCAGACAAACTTCATCACTTGGGAAAATAAAGAAAATGTGTCTGTGAAAGAGTGAGTGTCTGTGTGTGTGTGTGTGTGTCTGTGGGGGGGTTAATGGCTGTAATTTGCATGTGTTTTAAAAGGGTAATGAAGTAATATGATGTTTATCTTTTCTGAAGAGTTTAATTTCTGCTGGCAGAGACCCAGAGCACACCGTGACACCATATAATGAACAGCAACATGAATATGGGCCAGGCTGTGTAATGGTAGCAGATGTGTGAGGGTCCAAGGGTAGACAGAGGGAACAAAAGGGGGGTTTGCATGTAGCTTCTGTAGTGATGTGCAACGAATTGATGTGTAAGGAGGGTGTTGGGAAGGGGGGGGTCATGCTCAATGATTTATTCATTTAGTTCACTAACCAGAAGCCTGCTTGTTTGTTGACCCTCAATAGTGAGCTAGAAAGACACTTAAATCTCCCCCGATCATCCCATCATCTCTCACATCACTAATAGAATCGTAATGCGAGTGTTAGAGGAGCGCCATTACAAGGGACAATTCATAATAATCTGCTCACCATCATGTCTATTTTATTTAAAGATGAACGCATCAACCTTTTTTTCTTTCTCTTCATACTAACCTAAGTATTCATAAAGTGAAGACTGAGGCAGAAATACAGCAGAGATATCGTCGAACCCAAGAGGATCTGGTCCCTCAAATAAGATGATGATGTAAAAGGGGTCAGCTGCTAATCTTTATTCCCCGAGTAAAGCGCTCATTCATTATGTAACAGTTTGCATTTGTATTCAGGCCAAAGACCCAGGGAGCAGGAACATTCAGTGAGCCACTCGTAAAAAAACATCCACTTATTTGTGCTTCTATACAACTCCTTGCTGTTCTCACTCTTTAATCTATGACAAGGCACTAGTAATAATAATCAGGGGGTAGTAGCCTGTAGTGAGGAAGTTTTACCATTGCTTAACAAAGAACTGCAGAGAAAAATGAGCGTCAGTGCTCGTTATGTCAGTAATGAAATCCCTTTGTTTGATGCCCCATCAAATAGTTGCATTGATACTGAGCTGGATACGTTTACCTTTTCTTTTTAGAGCACATGTCACAAAACTAAAGACCCCTGGTAAATATTTATTCTCTCAATAGGGAGCCTCCACAATTACAGTAATATGGATTTTTCCTTTAATAAACTCAGCCATACAGAATATCCCTGAGCTGGTGTCAGTACCTCCATTGAAAGGGTTGTTAGCTAGAATATACAATAATCCCTCAGCTAAGATTTGAATTGCATAAAGCCAACATAGATGTGCAGCTAACCATCTCTTAACAAAGGGATAACGTCTGAACTGGAAGAGGGAAAAGTGGTCTACAGACAGCCGCCTTTTTTCCATACCAACTCGATAAAGGTGCGTGACATCATCTAAACAGCGTAGCCTATTTACAACCAGGTTACCAGCTATCTTTCATCTGTAATTGAGAGCATGCAGCTCCAGTCAGAAGTGTATCAACAATATAAAATGATGTTAGCATTCCATCAAGCTGTCTCTTAGGGGAATTAATAGCTATTAACTGAGTGGAAAAGAGGGGCCTCAGACAGACTGGAATGGGGGTTGTGGAAACGGTGAATGATGCTTCCCTGGAGTTATTATTGTTAAGGGATAAGACATTGAAAAAAAACTGTATATAAGAAAATACATTCTAAAACGACCCTACTTGTGCATGGTTGCACTGCACAAAATGTAATAATAGATTTATAATCCAACATACCTCTGGTTCAACTTCATACATTCTGTATCCTTAAAAACACATGCTTTTCCAAACCTCTTTAGTGCCTCATTCAAAGCACAAGATATCCATTAGCATTGTATACAGTATGTTCCCTTAAAGTTGTCTGTTTTATGTCATAGATACATGTCAGCTGCATTTTGTCTCTCCAACACGATTGATGTCAAACAGACAGATTAGATAGTAAGCCAAAAAAACTCAGCAAGACTAAGGTTAGGGAAAACACCATTAAACATTAACACAATGTTTTAACACTGGACTCAATCCTCTAGGTTACTGGGCAAGGGTCCTTAGTTGTTTGGCCGTTCAATCACCTGCAGACTGCCTAAAGCAAACTTTCTCTATCTTTCTACCCCATCACTTACAACAGTTTCTCTTAGTGTTTGGCGTTGCTGCAGATAGGATAACTATAAAGTTAGTTGAGGCTTATTTTCTGCAAACGCCAAAGGGTACCTTCTGTATGAGAAGCCAAGGACTCTGATAATGTGTTCGTATTGAAAGCTCATATATGAGAATGGATTGCTGGTTGATCACAACCATTCATTAGCCATACTGTGCATACTGTGCTACAAATATTTGTGTGATTGCTCCACTCTTTGACCTGGATGCATTCACTCTAACCCTCCTGTATCAGTGCCATCTTTTTAAGTTCTCAGAGCAACACATAGCATTTTCAGGCAGACCTCAGAGAGGGATTCATTGACATGAGCTTGGCATGTGAGAGAAGACTTGTGCTGGGTTCCAGTTGAACTGGGAAGTGGAAAATACCGAGTTCCCATCCAGGAAGCGTCAACTGGAACGCCCCCTAAAGTTATATTTACTCGTCGGAAAGTCGGAATTGCCGGAGGTAGAATCCAACATGGCTGCTACCTGCATCATCCGTACATTAAAGCTGTAACTATAGTGTTGTTAGCGCTTGCTCGTCTTTTTGTGTGATTAAATAAATCACACCGACAGCATTGTGCAAGTTCTATCTGTGGACATGCTGTTGTGTTATTTTTGTGGACAAAGTATCACAGTCCTGGAGGTGTCCATGTTGCTTTTACTTGCAACTGGAAAACGCTCAACTCGGGTGTGATGTCATTCCCAGCTCCGATTTCTCAGTTCTGAGGTAAATTGAACGCAGCATTGATGTTCAACATACATTTCCTTTCTGCAGCCTTATCTTTATATTATCTGGAGATGGACTGTTAGGGCTGTGGTGAAGAACTGTTTGGGGAGAGCCTGTGATATGCAACTGATACCTGGGTAACACTTTTCAATTTCAACAGGCAGGTCATCACTGTTGCCATGAAACAGGGGGATGTCTTGCATTAATATCTCACTGTGTGTCTAGGTTCAGTCTAAAAAACAATAACTTGGGTTTTGACTTAGTTTTATGATGATGATAGGCCTTGTTTATGACTGCTTGATGTGCACTTTGCAGCACATATTAACATTGGTGGTAGAATATAAATTCAACCTTTTTCTCAGCATGAATAAACACAAAATGTAGCTATATTCCCTGTTGGTCCTGCAGTGCAATTTAATATCTTTCCAATTTAATTTTATTCGGCGTAATTTTCACACAGAGGGTGAAAATGAGAACCTGCCACATCAGTGTGAGTGCATTGTAAAGTTTAACAAATGGATTAGAATGTACAAAATGTTTGCACTGAAGGCAAGTGTGTGTGTGTGTGTGTGTGTGTGTGTGTGTGTGTGTGTGTGTGTGTGTGTGTGTGTGTGTGTGTGTGTGTGTGTGTGTGTGTGTGTGTGTGTGTGTGTGTGTGTGTGTGTGTGTGTGTGTGTGTGTGTGTGTGTGTGTGTGTGTGTGTGTGTGTGTGTGTGTGTGTGTGTGTGTGTGTGTGTGTGTGTGCCGCAGGCAGTCAGCAGTTTGTTGTAATGGGAAATTCAGTCTTGTCTTGTTTGCCTTGGAGCTGAACAACTCCAGTGCTCTGCTTGTGTGTGCTCTAATTACAGACAAGATTAGAGCAGGCAAATTAAACTGCTACCAGCCACTGTTTGTAATTGCCACAAGCAAATGTTTGTAATTATGAACAGATTGCTTTACTATTGATAATTAAAACAACAACACAACTTATTTAATGACTATCTCGAGATGGGACTCTGAAATTGACAAAGCAGAGAAAAAGACTTATTTTCCTCCTGACTCTCTTGCCTTTTTGCTTTCTCTGCTGCCGCTCTTTTGTTTGCCGTCTTCTGCCTTTTTGCAAATGCTTCCTCTCAAGTTGAAATGCAGAAGGGTGTGTTGGTGGTAGCCTATTGCTGTCACAGCTCTTGCTTTTTACTTTAGCAGTGATTGTCCATTGTCTGAGTCGTAACTGATATACTAAGCAGTTGGTATTATTAGTTGCACAACCACAATTATAATCCCCCACCTGTTGTCAGCCATTTGATACTGACACACAATATCAAGCATAAGCAACTGACCCTGTCGCTCTACTGGCTAATGAGCTGCTACATGAGGTCACTGCTGTGCTGGTAAGCTTCATGCTAACACCAACTCCATGTTTAACACTACTATTGCTACATGAAATTTTCAGTCACTTTTGAAAGAATTGTATCCATCTATAAAACAGATGTAGAAAATCAGACTTCTGGCATTTTGAAATCTCTTTTGTTTAGATTTTGTCAGCTGTAGCTAGCTAGCCAGCTATCATAACATCTGACTTGATGAAAACAGGAGATACATTTTTAAGTTACTTTTTCTAGGTGACATGTTTTATAACTGACCAAGATCAGTCAGAAATTAGTGGCTACATACATAAAGCCCCAGAAACACAAATCTGCAAAAAGCTTCTAACTCTGTTCATTATGATCTTATGAACATAATATAAACTGACTGTAAGTATTAGGAGATACCTTCAAACCATTGGAAAAATTGGAAATTGGGTGTTTAGTGGGCAGTGTTTGCTCAGACATTTATTACACAAATCAATATGTGTAATAAATATCAGTATGTCTCACCCAGTCAAGTGCAACAAAACTACTCTGCTCCTACTGCTCAGCCTTCATGCTTGTGTATGACATTCCTGGCTGCACATTCATGGGTGATGATAACAGCTTGTCACAAAATGGATTTGGAGAAACACTGGGTTAAAGTCATACCAAAGCACTCCTGCATAATGCTGTGCTCATTACCCCCAATACTGGTTAACCAGTTTTGTCCGAAACTGTGGCCTTTTCCAAGTGACCTCGTCCAACAACTGCAGTGGTGTCCTGTTCCGAGTGAGCCAAAAGTTCTGCAAGAGTCAACCGCCTTCCTCCGCTGGTCACTCGTTGCCTTTAAACAAACCAATGCTCTACAAAGTTTATTTTCCAGACAGTATAACACCATTTCAGGATGATTTTGACATAATAAGGGAGTAAATATGTTAAAAAGTGGCAATGCCACAGGCTCTGTTAGTGAGGCAAGGAATCCCAGGATGCCTTGAGCAGCGAGTCAGACTGTTGCATTGCACAATAAATGTAAGCTGCCACGTCGACGCAGTACTGAAAACTGTTTTTTTTTAAAAAGGTTTAGTTATAGTATGGAATTTTTATTTTCATTCAGATTTTTGTGGATGCTTTATGATACATTACAATTTGATATGAGGCTTGGGAGGTAACATTTCTCAATATAATATTGAACG